>NC_069394.1:58011666-58326250 GCF_027475565.1 Acinonyx jubatus
TAGTATCCTCATCAAGAAAAACAAACATCATTTTCCTTTCTTCCAAATGTCTGTAAGATGCTAATATTATTTGGAATTTACATGATGAATTGTCACTAAAGATGTTCAAAGTCCTTTTACATGCATTGCCCCAGGGCCCATCTTCAACCACATCACAGCCAGCTCCTTTTTTCTTTTTCTCCACTTAGCCAAAGGGACTAATTTTTCTTTATTTCTACATTTGTGGTTGCAACCAACTAATCTATCCTTTGGGGATTTGTCTTCCCCCAAACTTGAAGTCAAATGGGGATGCTGTCTCCCTTGTTCTTTAGCTTCTTCCTTGCCACTAAAAATAAACAAGGCAGTGGATTTTACTGCTAATCACTAAAAGGAAAAAACAAGACTTCACAAAATTAAATACAAACAAGTTGCCAAAATTATAAATTTCCTACTTCATGGTTCCTGGAAAATGATTAATTTTCCTTTCTAAAATTGAAACTTGAGGCTCTTACACACATTTTCCTGGCTATTAGTTTTTATTCTTGAGATAGGGCTCATCAAACAGATCAATATCTCTTACATTTTTGTCTTGAAGCAATGTATTGTTTGAAACATTTCATAAAATATCCTACCTCCCAATTAGAAAATATCCAAAAGTCTAGGCAATAAGTTCCTCTTTTATACAAGTGGACAATTTGCATGTCATTAAGCTTAAGACTAAGCCAAGGGTTTTTATTCCAGGTATCTTCTTAGTATGAGTCACTTCTTTGAGTTACAGTTTGGTTGCTTCCATTTGGTTTTCATTTTTTTTTTAATGGAAATTATTTTCAGAGCAGTTTTAGGTTCATAGAAAAATTAAGCAGAAAGTACAAATAATTCTCCTAAACCTCCCTGTCTGTACACATGCACAGCTTTCTTCATCATCAACATCTCTCCCAGAATGGTACATACATTTGTTATCATTAATAAACCTATATTGACACATCATTATCATTGAATGTCCACTGCTGACATTAGAGTTCTTAGATTTGTACATTCTTTAAGTTTGGACCAATGAATAATGACATATACCCACCATTGTAATATCAAACAGAATAATTTCACTGCCCTAAAAATCCTCTGTGCTTTGCATATTCATCCTTCCCTTTTCCCTATCCCCTAGCAACCACTAATTCTTTTACTGTTTCCATATCTCTGCCATTTCTAGAATGTCATGTAATTGGAATCACACAGTGTACAGACTTTTTAGATTGGTTTCTTTCACATAATAATATGCATTTATGTTTACTCCATGTTTTTCATGGATTGACAACTCATTTCTTTTTCATAGGCTTTATTGTTTAGAACACCTTTAGATTCAGTTTTGAGCAGAAGTTACAGAAGTTTCCCCTACACCTGCAGCACACATGCACAGTCCCCTCCACTACTGATACCCCCCACTAGAGTGTTATATTTGTTATAACTGATGAGTCTACATTGATACATCATAATCATCTGAAGTTCATAGTTTATATTATGGTTCATTCTTGGTGTTATATATATTCTATATGTTTGGACAAATGTATAATGACATGATCTACTAATATAGTATAGTTCCAACCAATATAGTTTCACTGCCTTAAAAATCCTCTATGTTCTGCCTATTTATTTCTGCCTCCCCACTAATCATGGCAACCTTGAGCTTTTTACTTTCTCCATTGTGAGTAAATGGAGAGAGCTTTTTACTCTCTCCATTGCCTTTTTCAGAATGTCACATAGTTGGAATCAAAAGGTAGCCTTTTCCGATTTCTTTCTTCACTTAACTAATATGCATTTAAGATCCCTTCATATATTTTCATTTCATTAATATCACATTTCTCTTTAGATTCAAATAGTATTCCATTATCTGGATGTACCACGGTTTATTTTCTCATTCATCTACTGAAAGGCATCTTGGTTGCTTCCAAGTTTTGGCATCACTTATTTCTTGTTTTTATTAATATTTAATAACTTGAAAATTTTACTTTTTAAAAATTTATTTTGGGTGCAAACTCTCTAGTTCGAAGAATGTTACCAGATGGTGGTCTGTAGGATGCTTTTCAAGCTACTTATCTTCATAACATTCCATTAACACAATATTGATGTATTTATCCCTATCCAGGAGCATATCATTTCCATCTCTAAAAAAAATAATGCCTTGGAATATTCCGAATTCACTCACTCACTCACTTGATAGTAGATTGTCATTTTTTTCAATTTCTCATATTGTAAATTGAATGCATTTCTTTTCCTTTTTTTTTATTTACAAAAAACAACCAGATCATGACAGAGTAAATTTGTTTCTACACCTTAACATGACTACTATTTAAAAGAGAGAGAGACATCTTTTGAAATAAGGGGCCTAATTTGAAAATTGGTTCATTCTAACTTCTTTCCTCTGTAAACTTAATTGGAAAGAATACAAATTATACATGATTTTTAGTCAAGAAAATTATATGTAAGTATTTTTTTAATGAATCTCTTATTTACTGCTGGCTCAAATAATCTAGTAGCATTCAATTGTCGAGACACAAGAAGGCTACATACCCCTTCCAAAAAATCTGTATGTTTCAAACATCATGGGTTAATTATCCACTTGTCAATATGGCTAGAATTTTCCCTGAGGTTCTGTATCTGAACACTGAAACACCTTGAGGAAAGTAATTTTGGGAGTTGATATTTTGATGAACAACTCCATGAAAATGCTCACACAGAAAGGTGCATTTCCTTGCAGTGCAAAACAATGTTCTTTCTTCTTCTACACTGGTATTTTATATACAAGGGATTTTTCTATAATTTTATCCCTTTCCTCAACCTGGAATAAGAAGAGGAAGCCTGACTTGTATCCTTTAGGTGAGAAGGGTTTGTTTCTTGCCTCACTCTGATCAGTCTATTTTCTAGATCCAACACTAGTAAATGTTCTCATACTTTGTCTCTTCTCAGATGGTTTCTCTGTTCGGTATCTCAGGCTTTGCCTTATCCTGTTACCATACTATGGAGAGTTCTTTGAATGTTTTTCTGTCCATATAATCCAGTAAAATAACATGACCTAAAAGAAATACCAATACAAAAACATAGGATACTATAAATAGTGAGGCATGCAATTGAACAGAGATTGGACCTGTGAAGAAACTCAGAGAAAACATAAATAATATGTGAAATACATTCACAGGAATTTTAGTATTCGTGTTGCAAAAGTCAGCATATAATTATGGAATGCTTCACAACTTAGCTTTTGATCTGTGTGCATGAGCAATGCCACAATTAGACCTTCTTTGTCCTTAAAGATTAAAGCAGACAAACAACAGGATATTGATAAGGCATTCCTATGAATTTCCTAAATCACAATGAACATTAGATTTTCTTTTGCTACATATATAATTTCCAAATGGTTTATCTCATTTGCCTCATTTGCCTTGCCTCTGAGGTAGTTACGATTAAAGCAAATAATTCTGAAATCTTGCGGGGAATTATTGAAGTTGACAAATGCTGTATGGAATTCACAAGCTTCTCTTTCTAGCAGAGAAAGCTGAGTGTGCAGTTTGAGGAATCAGGAAATAAGGACACCTGGTTACAATTTATCACCATTTTCTTTGGCTAGACTGAACTTCTTGTCTTGTGATCTTTTATTGCTCTTGACTTCCCTCATTAACTCTTTCAAACACATTACTGCATTATGCTTTCAAAGTTCACAAAGGTTCAGTAGATGTGGGAGTTAAAAACACTGTGCAGTATATGGATCAGAAGCTTTGTGTTGTTAGACCAGTATTAAGCAACAGCAGCTAACCCACGTGAGTTTAGATAAGTTTAGCCCCTTCCCTTTTGTACCACCCACTGTTGCTTTGTAAGGTTTCAGGGGAAGGCATGCCAAGAATTGTTTCTATTTAGCAAAAATCCTCTGGCCTATTGGCCTTCCTTAAAAAAAAATCAGTAGTAAAGAAGTCTTCGCATCTATAATTGTCCTAGTTGGTTGACCAGAAAATCTGGCCTCAAGCTACACCTAGCCACAAACTGTTTGAAGCTTTCTTTCCAAGTCCAACTTCCCCAGAGTTTCTGTTGAAATGAATAGATTCATTGAAATGCATCTGTATATATAATGTTAAGAAAGAAACTTTTCTTTCAATATTTGTTCATTTCCCCTTCTACAATGCCACATTTAGACTATGATTACAGTACTTCCACAATTTACTGAACAAAACTTGTCCTCTTCTGTTAAAGACGTTTAAATTGCTAACTTTACCCAAGAAAATTCTCTTGGGAACCAGACCATATATCCAACTACTACTTACTGAACCTCTACTTTCAGGTTCCATAGTCATCTAAAACTCAACATTTTCAAAAATTCATCTGCCATCTCTTCCCAGCCTTCTTAGTCCCTCCCTTATCTCCTTCTATTGTTTTTTGATACCTAAATGATTGTTATAACTATGCATGCAGTTGACCTACAAAAAACTTCGAATTTTATCTTGGATTATTCCCTATCACCCACAAAATTCAGCTACTGCTAAGCATATTGATTTTATTTTCTAAGTATATCTTTTTCTTGTTTTTAATATTTTTTAAACGTTTATTCATTCTTCAGAGACAGAGAGACAGAGCATGAGTGGGGAAGAGGCAGAGTGAGAGAGGGAGACACAGAATCTGAAGCAGGCTCCAGGTTCCGAGCTGTCAGCACAGAGTCTGACACGGGACTCGAACTCACGAACTGTGAGATCATGACCTGAGCCAAAGTCAGACACTCAACCAACTGAGCTACAGGCGTACTTCTAACTGTATCTTAAAACTATCCACTTTTATTACAAATATTGCTCTGAACAAACCGGCATCATAGTTCAGTATCTTAATTCCTTTTTTCAAGCTTTATACATTCTCTCTCATTATTCACATTAGAGCCACGGCATCTGAAAATAATCATCTAGTCAGTTTAGTAATTAAAAATACACTAAAAATTTTTAGTAAAAAACAAAATCTACTGCTTTTTTCTCTTAGAAACAAATCCAAATTAAGTAGTATATCTTACAAGGTCTTAAATGATTTAGTGTCTGGTATTTCTCTAGCTTCATTTCTTATCATTTTTAAATAAACAAACTCATATCATTTAAGTCATCATAAATTTAATAACATGAAGCTATTTAGCTCCATAAACTGTTCTTAGTTTTTCTAAGTATATTCTATAATAAAGGAATTATTAATTTTAGTGGTGGGCATTTATCTCTCAAAAGAAAAAAAAAAGATCACATACTATTGCCTAATAGCAAATCAATTAATACCAACTATACTAAAAGATGAAAACCATTGAAGGTCACTTAAATACCTAATAGCTATTAGTTAAAATGAGAAAAAAAAACTAGTGAAAATAAGGTGACACTGACTAATATGAAGTAAAGATTTAACAAGTATTAAAATTATTGTATAAGAAAAATTACAAAATAAAATAGTCTTTAACTTGGGTAAAGGGAAAGCTTTTAATTATGACTAAAAATCCAGAAGCTATTAAAAAATGATTAATTGGCTATGTATTTTTTAATTGGAATGACAAAAATACCATGAATGAAACAGAAATGTAACTGGCAAACTGGGAGAAAATATTTACAACACCTATCACAGAAATAGGACTAAATTCAAATACATAAAGAACTCTTAAAAATTCAGAGAAAAACTACAAAAGCCTGAAAGCATAACAGACAAAAAATAGTGATGGGTAATTCTCAAACAACAGGTAAAAATATTATCTTTAAACATAAAAGCATGTTCACCATCACACATACTTAGAGAAAAGCAGTTGAATACATCACTGGGATACTACTTTTACTACCAAATGGAAAAAAATTAAAAAGTAAAATAACACATCTATTGGTAGAACTGGGGAAACTGACTCTCATATATTGCTGGTGGGAACACAAATTTATAAAACCTTGTGGAGGAGAATATGGTAAAACCTACCAAAAATACTTACTTATTGATTCAGAATCCCAGTTTTAGAAATGTATCAAAAAACAAATCTCCAGCAGTACTAAAATACACATGATGTGCTCAAGGATATTCATTGCAACATAATTTGTTATTGCAAAATACTGGACACAATATAAATGTCCCTACACAGAGTAGAGACTGAATGAACTCTGATATATCTATATGGTGTAGCTGATAGAGTACTATGCAACTGTGAAGATGAATAAGGAGAAACTAAATGTCCAGAATTTATTGTTATGTTAAAAAGGCTGTCAAGAAGGGTATCTTTAGTATGTTCCCTTTTGTGTAAGAAAGAGAGGGAAATAAAACATGTGTGAGAATCACAGAAGAGATAACTGGATAGTAATAAGATTAGCTACTTTCAAAAAGTAGGTGGAAATTGTATATTTGCTATATCCTCTGAATACATGTTTCCCCTGCTATCCGAAAGTAGAGCATCCCTATGAAACTTTTTATAAACTAAAATAGCCTAAAGCAAAGAATGCCCCCATTTTCTTAAAGTTCACATTAAACCATTTTGCTTTTATGAAAGACCTACATTAGTAACTGTTGTTGTTAACTGAAAAAAAATAGAGAGAGGATTTCCACTTAAAAAAAAGTCTTTACTGTACTAATGCAGGTCTTTCGTAAAACTATGAAAATGGTGAAACTAAAGCTGAAGAGGCACAGAAAACTGAATCTGTAGGTAACATGGGAGAATGAATTGCCATGAAAAATGGGGGTTGATTTTGTGTACCTCATGGACAAGTTTTAAAAGTTATTTTTACCAATTACCAATGTTAATTTTTTAGGATTCTATTAATTGGCATACAAAAAAGATAAGGATGAACATTCTACCTTCTCATAGTCATGTTTTTTTGGAAATTTCTATCATCATCAAGCAAAATAAATGTCAATTTAATACTGAAAGCTATGTGTAAGATTGATTCAGCATTCGATGCACTTGCTTTAAAAATTTTGTCCTGTGCATACTACGGTGTTTTTACTGTGCATATTTAATTTTTTCACAGTTTTTCTAAAGCCAATAATCAGTGCTGCTTTTGTACCTAAGTTTTATGTGATTTTAATGAAACATGAATAGTTGTGGACACCTGCTGATTATTTGTGGTTTAAAATAAAATTTTGCCTGCAAAATAAAATAAAATAAAATAAAATAAAATAAATGACTTAATGTGAATTTTTAGAAAGCAGAGGATCCCTGTATTCCTTCTTCTACACATCTGACTTTTATAGTCATGTTAATATTTCATATATATAGAAAAACTAAATACAAAATACTATAAATTGAATACAAACAAGAACATATTAACTTAAATGCTTTCAAATGAATAACATTTCAACTTCAATATCAAAACTGTGTCACCTTTAACATAGAGATTAGACTATATACTCCCAAGGTAAATACAAAAGAAAAACTACTTTCTAAAAACACTCAAAATAAATTGAAATCCAAGTACTCAGCTTCTTTATGATAAAAGCATGAATGAGCAGTTCTGAGATCACTTTCTGTGCTTTCTAGGACTGAACACCTATGTAAAACTTTGTAGAAGAGGGAGACAGGTTTCTTAGAGAAGAGAGAAACAAAATAGATGTAAGAAGAAAGAATAAGGCCTGTGGATTTGGATTGTGCTTTGCAATATCAGTGTGATAATTATGTTTCTGTACTCTAAAAATGTACAGAAAACAATGGATCCCCAGTAGCAATGAACATACCTAATAATATGATGTTGACTTCTTTTTTAAAAATTGTATTTATTTATTTTGAGAGAGAGAGAGACAGAGAGAGAGAGAGAGAGAGAGAGAGAGAGAGAGAGAGAGAGACACTGATCATGAACAGGGGAGGGGTGTTGGGGAGACAGAGAATGCCAAGCAGTGGGAGTGGTAGTGTGGAGCCAGGCAGGGGGATTGAACTCAGGAACCACAAGTTCATGACCTGACCCAAAACCAAGAGGAAGATGCTTAACTGACCGAGCCACCCAGACGCCCCTAGGATTTTGGTTTCAAATACCACTTTCTACTTAAAAGTACCAAAAATTCTTGGGAAAATTGCTGATTCCAGAACTGGGGTAGGAAAACACCAAGATAATCCTGGAATATTTCTGTGCCAGAATGTAAGTAAATGCACAAAGAATGATGGAGGAATGTCAAAAGGGGCTGGAGCCAACTTAAGGAACTAGTATTACAACATAAATATCAAAATCAAGTAATATATTACATTCAATAAAATAGGAGTCTGTAACTCATACTGATATAAATAAGTAAAAACATAAGTGGAGGAGGACAAATTACTTCTTTTTAGTATCATGCTAACTAATAATTGTATAAGAATAATGACATTTGAAATCACCATTTGCCAACCACTATTATAATATTTTATTTCCTTTTTTAATTATAATAATTGACTCAGGAATCATCAATAGATGCTAACAATTAGTCCATCGAAAGTAAGAAGATATTTGTAATATCTTTGCATATCTTTTGACAAGTTACTTATTAATCAGAAAATGTAAACTAGTAACATTACAGGGGAAAAATTTGGCAGAAACCACCTCAACCAAATGATCAAATTAACATTGCCAGTAATAAGACAAGTCAACAGCAAGTGCTCCCAGCTATAACTCAGCATTGGTTCTATGGCATTTCTACTGAAAGTGCATACTGTCAGTGTAATCATAAGAAAACACCAGACAAATTCAAATTGATGGATATTGGAAAAGGTAACTATCTTCTATTCCTCAAGACTATCAATGACAAAATGCAAAGAAAAAATAATAATAAAAGAGACTAAATTTATATGATAACTAAATATAGCACATGATTTTGGATTTATTTTGGTCCAACTGTCATTAATACAGAGATTGGTGAAATCACAATAAGGTCTTGCATCAAAGTTAATTTGCTTCTTTGAAAACTACACTATGGTTATGTACTTGGAAAACAAATATTTAAGTGTTTATGGTAAATGGACATCATGTCTATAACTTATTTTTTAAAGGGTTAGAGAAAAATTTTCTATCTACCTATTTACTTGAAAGAGTGATAAAGGAAATATGGTAGGATGTTAACATTTGAAGACTCTTGGCAATATTCTTGGACAAGAATTCTATTTACTACTCATGTAATATTTCTGTAAATCAGAAATTATTTTGAAAAAAAACTAAATAATTATGGGTTTAAGTAGTTCATAAATAGTTTTCTCAGAACTAAACTAGTTTCTTTTCCACTAATAATTATCTACATTTCTTCAAAATCTATTTTTGCATTTTTTTTCCATTCTGGATTTTGTGTAGTAGAAGATGCCAGCTACTATTAGTCTGCAATAAAATGGTAAACATTATAGTAAATAGAATAAGAAAGTACTTAAGACCAAATTTTAAAAAAGGAGGGAAAGCTATTCAAAAGTAATAGGAATAATATACTCATAAATAAGATATTTATAGCTAAAGTAGTATTTTTACTTACATTCACTATTATAGAATATTTGTAGTATAAGGGACCCATGGCATTTTACACAAAAGGACACTAAATTATTGATAAGCTGAGTGTTTAAGTTCATAGAATTGGGAAATGGCAGAGATGGAAATAAAACTCAAGATTTCTGACTGCACTGGTGTAGTGATTAGGATTTGGCACTCTCCCTGTTATTGGCTGGGTCTGAGTCCATGACCGGGAAATTCTTTCTTGAGGAAGTATAGTTCAGTGGTCCCTGAGATCAGGACAGGGACTTAGGGGACTTGTATTCTAGAACCAGCTCTGTTGCTAACTATGTAACTTTGGGGAAATCTCTTCCAGCTCTAATTCCAAGTGTAAAGATATTTCCCCAACTTTAATTTATTAAAATAAAAATAATTAATTAAAAATTAGCATTGAGGGGTGCCCGAATGGCCCAGTTAAATGTCCAACTTCGACTTGGGTCACAATGTCATGGTTCATGGGTTTGAGCCCCGCATTGGGCTCTGAGCTGACAGCTTGGAGCTTGGAGCCTGCTTTGGATTCTGTGTCTCCCCCTCTCTCTCTCCCTCCCCCGCTTGGGCTCCCTCCCTCTGTCTCTCAAAAATAAATAAATAAACATTATTTTTTTTTAATTAGCATCAAAACATAAATTTTAGTGGTGCCTTGGTGGCTCAGTTGGTTAAATGTCTGACTTCAGGCTCAAATTATGATCTCACCATGTGAGTTCAAGCCCTGCATCAGGCTCTGTGCTGACAGCTTGGAGCCTGGAGCCTGCTTCAGATTCTGTGTTGCCCTTTCTCTCTGCCCCTCTCCCCCATCAAAAATAAATAAACATTAAAAAATTTTTTTAAAACCAAAATTTAAAATTAAAAACATCCATATCCCACGAATATAGCTTAGACAAGTACTCTATTTTTCAAAATCAATTCATAAAAAACTGTCAAACTTGCAGATAAGCAAACAATGCTGATAGGAAAATAGTAGGTACTTTCTGAAGGATTATATAACAATACACCTTTAAAGCTATAGTTGTATGTATACACTTTCCCTGAAAAGTCCACCAATAGAAAAAGCACCATGGAAGAGTGGAGGGATACAGAAACAGAGTACAAGGGTTCACCTTGGACCACAAATACAACTAGATAACTATCAAATCATCCTAAACACTGCAGAAATCAACCTGGAGGGTGGCAGGATAAACTCAACAATTAAAATTAGAGAAGAGGCCATATCAAAGAAAGTAGGAAGTGCAGAGACATGGCTTGGGAAAGAAATGGATCATGGCTGCAGTCTTGGGGAGGGAGTCCCAGTTGCAGTGAAGGGTGAGAGATGGACTAGCACACAAGGGAGCACACAGGGAAAACGAATGCCCATAGCATTGTCTTGGAAAGCTAGAGGGCATGACTTTCATGAGTTCTTGACTCCAGGAGGGTTTAAAGACTGAAGTTTTAAAGGGCAGCATACTTGGCTCTGGAAAAGCTTACAGGGCATTGGGGCTGCTCTTGGAGAAAACACAGGGCAAACAGCATGTGGATATACAGCATGGAAAAAGCCATTGAAAGAATACCTGAGGCACACAATGGGGAGGTTAGTTGCTCATCTTAGAACATGTCCCAGAGAGGCAGTATTCACAGAGAGACCCCTCCAGGAACAAATTAACCTGTAGGTACCATTTCCCTTCCCTGCCCCTAGGCAGAAACACAAAACCACCTGCAGGAACCAGAACAGTGTCTACACTCTCTACCTAACTTGCTTACACCAAGCCCTGCACTCCTGTGTTCTAGCAAAACCACCCCTCCCAGTCATGCTTGCTTCAGTCCCAGTACAGCAGGCCACCTCCCCAAGAAGACCAGCCCAAACCCTTGCCAACACCACACCTCCCTACCCAGGAGTTTCAGTTCAGTTTCAAGTGGCAGTGGAAACAGGTCTCAATTCATAAGTGGACCAGGGCACAACTAGGTAAAATGTGCCACATTCAGGGTCTGGACCAAACACTGCCCAATACAGGAAAAAAGAGCCTATGCAGATGACTAGTTTGAAGGATAAAGTCACGAGGACACACAGCAGAGCAAATGTAGCATACACTAGAGACACTCCTGGAAGCACCAGGCTTAGAAGAACAGGGGACACTACACTGTAGGGTACTATAGGATCTCTTCTTTATAAATTAATTACCATCAAGTATAGGAGATATAAGTGATTTTCCTAACACAAAGAAACAGGCAAAGGGACTTAGACAAAATATGAAGACAGAAGAATCTGTCCCAAATGAAAGACCAGGACAAGGTCATGTCCAGAGATCTAAGCAAAACAGATGTAAGTGGCATGCCTGATGGAGAATTTAAAGCAATGATCATAAGGATATTCACTGGATTTGACAGAAGAGTGGAGGACATCAGACCATTAAGATGACGATAAGGAATTACATAGCAGAGACAAAGGGCTAAAAAAATGAAATAAGAAACACTCTTGAATGAAGGACATGCTGGAAGAAGCAGATGAATGAATTAATAACCTAGAAGAGTAATAGAAAGTAATCAAGCTGAACAAAAGAGAGAGAAAATAATTATGCACAATGAGAATAAATGTAGGAAACTCAGCGACTCCATCAACCATAATAACATTTATATTACAGGGATCCCAGAAGAAGAGACAGAAAAGGGGGCAGAGAATTTATTTGAAGAAATAATAGCTGAAAACTTGCCGAATTTGAGGAAGGAAACAGATATCCAATTCCACGATGCACAAAGAACCCCAACAAAATCACAAAAGCAGATCTACACCAAGATATATTGTAATTAAAATAGCAAAATACAGTGATAAAAAACATTAAAAGCAGCAAAACAAGGGGCACCTGGGTGGCTTAGTCACTTAAGCGTCCTACTTCAGCTCAGGTCATAAACTCACAGAACGTGAGTTGGAGCCCTGCATCTGGCTGTGTGCTGTTAGTTCAGCTTGCTGAGCTGGAGCCTGCTTCGGGTTCTGTGTCTCCCTCTCTCTCTCTGCCCCTTTCCTGCTCACACTCTGTCTCTCTCTCTCTCTCTCTCTCTCTCTCTCTCTCTCAAAAATAAATAACTATTTAAAAAAAATTTTTAAAAAGCAACAAAACAAAAGAAGACAGCTACATACAAAGGAAATCCCGTAAGGCTATCAGAAGATTTTTCAGAAGAAACTTTCCAAGCCTGAAAGTAGTGGCATGACATATTCAAAGTGCTGAATGGGAAAAATCTGCAGCCAAGAACACTCTATTCAGCAAGGCTATCATTCAGAATAGAAGGAGAGATAGAGTTTCCTGGACAAACAAAAATCAAAGGAGCTTATGACCACTAAACCAGCCCTGCAAGAAATATTAAGGGGGACTGTTTGAGTGAAAGGGAAAGACCAAAATGACAGTATAAATGTAGGAAACACAAAAGCAGTAAAATGAGTATTTCTGTGCAAAACCAGTCAAGGGATTCACAAAATAAAAGGATGTAAAATATGACACCACATACCTAAAACGTGAGGAGGAGAGGAGTAAAAAATGAGTTTAAACTTAAAAGACCATTAACTTATTATAAACTGCTACATGCATATACAAACCTAATGGTAACTACAAATCAAATACCACTTATAACTATGTAAAGAAAAAAAGAGAAAGAATTTCAAATATATTACTAAAGAAAGAATAAACCATGAAAGAAAGACAAGAAAGGATTGAAGAAAATCTTCAGAAACAAGCACATAACAAGTAATAAAATGACAATAAATACATATCATGAACGTAAATGGACTAAAAGCTCTAGTCAAAGGACAAAGGATGACAGACCCGTGTATATGCTGCCTACAGGAGACTAATTTTAGACCTAAAGACACCTGTAGATTCAAAGAAAGGGGGTGGAGAAATATTCATCATGCAAATGAATGTCAAAACAAAGCCAGAGTAGCAATACGTGTATCATACAAAGACTCTAAAGCAAAGACTGCAACAAGAGACAAAGAAAGACACTGTACAATAATAAAGGGGACAATTCAACAAGAAGATATAAAAATTGTAAATATTTAGGCACCCAACATGACACACCCAAACACATAAAACAGTAATAACAAGCATAAAGGAACTAATCTAGAATAATACAATAACAGTAAATGACTTTAACACTCCACTTATGTCACCTGACAAATCACCTAAACAGAAAATCAACAAGGAAACAATGGTGTAGAATGACACACTGGACCAGATGGACTTCACTTCACAAACATTTTATCCTAAAGCAGCAGGATACACATTTTTTTTTCAAGTGCACATGAAACATTCTCTACAATAGATCACATATTAGGCTATAAAAGATGCCTCAAAAAATTCTAAAACAACAAAGTCATAGCATTGTATCTTTTCTGACCACAGTGCTATGAAGCTAGAAGTCAACCATAAGAAAAAAATCTAGAAAGACCACAAATATATGGAGGTTAAATAACATGCTACTAAACAACAAATGGGTGAACAGAGATAAAAAATAATAATTAAAAATATGTGGAAACAAATGAAAATGAAAACACAACAGTTCAAAACCTTGGGGATGCAGCAAAAGTGGTTCTAAGAAAGAAGTTTATAGCAGTACAGGCATACCTCAAGAAGCAAGAAAAATCTCAAATAAACAACCTAAACTTACACCTAAAACAGCTAGAAAAAAACAACAACTAAGTCCTAAAAAGGAGCAGAAATAAATAATGAATATTAGTGCTGAAATAAATGATATAGAAACTTTAAAAAAAACACAATAAAGCAGATCAATGAAACTGGGAACTTGTTTTTTTGAAAAAAAAAACAATAAAGTTGATAAATCTCTAGCCAGATTTATCAAGAAAAAAAGAAAAAGGACTGAAAGATATAAAATCACAAATGAGAGAGGGGAAATAACAAACATACCAGAAATACAATGAATTATAAGAGAATATTATGAAAAACTATATGCCAACTGACTGGATAACTTAGAGAAATGGATAAATTCCTAGAAACATAAAACCTACCAAAACTGAAACAGAAAGAAACAAAATTTTAACAGACTTATAACCAGCAAAGAAATTAAATCAGTAATCAGAAAATTCTCAACAAACAAAAGCCCAGGACCAGATGGATTCACAGGTGAATTATACCAAATATTTAAAGAGTTAATACCTATTCTTCTCAAACTGTTTCAAAAAAATAAATAAATAAAATGGGAAGGAAAACTTCCAAACTCATTCTATGAGACCAGAACTATCCTGATACCAAAACCAGGTAAGGACACCACAATAAAAAAGAACTAGAGGCCAATATTTCCAAGAACACAAATGCAAAAATCCTCAACAAAATACCAGCAAACCAAACCCAACATACATTAAAAAAATTATTCACCTTGATCAAGTCGGATTTATTCCAGGACTGCAAGGGTAATTCAATATTTGAAAATCAATCAATGTGTTATCATAGCAATAAGAGAAAGTATAAGAACCATATGATCATTTCAGTAGGTGCAGAAAAAGTATTTGACAAAATATAACAACCATTCATGATAAAAACCTTCAACAAAGTAGGGTTAGAGGGAACATACTTCAATATAAAAAGGCCATATATGAAAAGCCCAGATAGTATCTTCAATGCAGAAAAATTGAGAGCTTTTCCTCTACCATCAGGAATAAGACAGGGATGTCCACTTTTACCACTTTTATTCAAAATAGTACTGAAAGTCCTAGTCATAGCAATTAGACAACACAAAGAAATAAAAGGCATCCAAATCAGCAAGGAAGAAGTAAAACTTATACTATTTACAGATGATATGATATATATAAAACACACCAAAAAACCGCTAGAAATGATACACAAATTCAGTAGAGTCGCAGGATACAAAATCAATGTACAGAAATATGTTGCATTTCTATACACCAATAATGAAGAAGCAGAAAGAGAAATGAAGGAATTAATCCCATTTACAATTGCATCTGGAACAATAAGATACCTAGGAATAAACCTAACCAAAGAGGGTAAAGACCTGTATTCTGGAAACTATAAAACACTGGTGAAAGAAACTGAAGACAGAACAAAGAAATAGAAAGATACTCTATGCTCATGGGTTGGACGAGCAAATATTGTTAAAATGTCTATACGACTCAAAGCAATCTACACATTTAATGCAATTTGCAACAAATTACCAACAGCATTTTCACAGCGCTAAAACAAACAATCCTCAAATTTGTATGGACTCACAAAAGACCTTGAATAGCCACAGCAACCTTGAAAAAGAAAAGCAAAGCTGGAGGCATCACAATTCTGGACTTAAAGTTATATTACAAAACTGTAGTGATCAGAACAATATGGTACTAGTACAAAAACAGACATATAGATCAATATGATAGAATAGAAAACCCACAAATAAACCCACAATTATATGACCAATTAATCTTCAGCAAAGCAGTAAAGAATATCCAATGGGGAAAAGACAATCACATCAACAAATGGTGTTGGGAAAACTGGACAGCAACATACAAAAGAATGAAACTGGACCACTTTCTTAAACCATATACAGAAATTAATTCAAAACAGATCGAAGACCTAAATGTGAGACCTGAAACCATAAAAATCCTAGAGGAGAACACAGGCATTAATTTCTCTTACATTGGTCATAATAACATTTTTTTTTTTACAACAAAAGCAGGAATAACCTACCGGGACTTCATCAAAATAAAAAACTTCTGCACAGAGGAAAAAAAAATCAATAAAACCAAAAGGCAACGTATGGGATGGGAGAAGATACCTGTAAATAACATATCAGATTAAGGTTTAGAATCCAAAATATATAAAGAAATTAGAAAACTCTATATCCAAAGAACAAATAAATGGGCAGAAGATATGAACAGACACTTCTGCAAAGAAGATATAGATGGCCAACAGACACATGAAAAGATGCTCATCAGCACTTATCAGGGAAATGCAAATAAAAACTACAATGAGATATAACCTCACACTTGTCAGAATGGCTAAAATCAACAACACAGGAAACAACAGGTGTTGGTGAGGATGTGGAGAAAAAGGAACCCTCATGCACTGTTGGTGGGAAGGCAAACTGGTAGAGTCACTATGGAACACAAGTTTACATAAAGGAAGGAGGAAATGACCCTAACATTTATTATCTGTTATACACAGAATGCTGAAAAAGTTGACTTATTACACATCATCTTTTAAAATTTAATTGGAAATTAAGTAATTCTAAGTCAAAATACAATGATTTCATGAACTAGGAATTAAGGATGTTCTGTTGAATTCTACCTTGTACCATTTTCTTCCTTCCTGCAAACTCTTTGACTATCATTTTACTGCCAGCATGCTTTTTCTCATTTGTGTCCCTGGTAAATGGGCTAAGCAGTAGGGAGCAATGTTTCTTTTTATTTCCAAAATGAATCCACTAAATTTCATTATTGTTGGTTTCTTACAGTCAACTTCTGTAGAGAATTAATCTAGTCCTTGCTTCCTAGGTGGTTAAATTTCTCTTACCGATCCTGTCAGAGGGTTATAAACTTGCTTTATTAAGTAAAAGAAAATAACATCATTAAAAAGTAAAAGTAGACCATCCATAATCAACATCATATAACAACAACAAAAAGGTATTTTAATATCAAAAAGTAGAAAGGGCTTAATTCCCAAAATAGAAGCCTGCCCTTTCCCAAAAAGGGAAACTGGCCATCATACACTGACATACCCAAGAGTCAAAAACCAAGGAAAAAACTACGGGCATGTACAAAGGCAAAAAAAAAAAAAGAAAAGAAAAGAAAAAAGAAATAACAACCATAGCCTAACATTTTATTTTATCATATTACATCATATTTAATTGATTTCTTATTTGTCAGTTTGAAGATCTCTATTCTATATCAGATACATAGAGTAATCTGAATCTTATTTGTTTCACGATTTTATTTGTCATTGAAAACCAAGTCATACTCATATATGAATTTCCCTGGGCAGCTGTAACAAAACACCACAGGCTGGATGGCTTAAACAACAGAAATGTACTTTCTCCCAGCTCTGGAGGTCAGAAGTCATACCCAAGTGTTATCAGGGTGGGTTTCTCCTGAGGCCTCTCTACTTGGCTTGCAGATACCGCCTTGTCACTATGTCCTCACATGGGCTTTCTTCTCTGTGGATGTATCCCTGGCATCTCCTTGGGTGCAAATTCCTCTTCTAAAGGGACACATGCCAGACTGAATTTGAATCCACCCTGATGACCTCGTTTTAACATCATTATCTCTTTAAAGACCCAATCTTCAAATATAGTTGGTTACATTCTAGTTACTTAGAGTTTCAACATAAGCATTTTGGGGAGACACAATTCAACCTATAACAACTAGCAATACCACTAAAAGTAGAATATAAACCTATCTAAAGTTGGTACTTTCTCTGAGATTAAAAGATAACTTAGTCCAACTGATATTAAGACTGAAAAATCCAGAGACTTTTACATGTTAGCTGTGACCTCTGAGGGCAAGAATATATTTAGTTCTTCCAGGAACTATGGAACTATATTTTTAGTCATTAAATAATAATTACCAATTCCTCTGATATTGAGAAACTAATATATGTTTTTCTAATTATTCTTTTTTAAAAGACAGTGTTAGCCACTTTCATTAAGTGGGTTTCCAACTCTAGCAATGGCATTAACGTGACACTGAGATCGGCATGGTGCTTTTCCCTTCACATCCCTCTTACATCATGAATCTAAAATAGAAAACTTGAAGGTTATTCAGCATAGAGGGAAATGGGATTTTTTAAAAATACACGTGCATTCTTGATTGATAAGTGAACTTATCTTTGTGCATGAAATAAAAAAAAAAAACACCACCATTATAATACCTGTTTGCTTAAACACAGGCATAATATGTATCCAAGATTCTACTTCAAATTGAAATTTTCACTTTTTCTCTACATTTCTATTCCAAAACAGGCATAAATAGGCCTTTTTAGCTTTTGGGGTGTTTCAAATGATTGTTTAGTAGATCTAGATCAGACTTTTTGGTTGCAAGCAACAGATAGGAACTTGGATAACTTAAACAGAAAAGGTATTCAGTTAGGTCACAGAATTGAGGCTGCAAAACTTGGGTGATACATAGGACAGTCCAAGGGGTTGCTGTTCCTGGCATTATGCAGCTAATTTGTTGCAGCTGCAGGCTCTAGTGAGACTCTTGCTGCTACCAAATTGTCCCTGGTACCACCAAAACTGCAAGGATCTTACCCACTCCATTGACTCCACTTGGAACCACATGTTCAATATTCAAAGTCCCTAGCAAAAATGTCTTATTGGTGGAAACTCAGAAATGTACTTGAATCCTCACTAAAGGATATACAGCCTTTTCATCTTCCATGGTGGAGCTAGGTACTAGAAATCACCATTTAACAGACCACGGTAGTAATTCCACACAAGGAAAGTGCTCTATGAGTTGGGGGATAGAGAGGCACTACATTTGTCATTGTGCCTAATCTGTTCTCATGTGGACCTGGGGGACAACATGGAAGGAAAATCCTTTACGTGTGTGAAATTCAATCAATTTCAAACCAAAATTTGGGGGAAACTCCAAATCTCAATTTATAGACTATAAAAAGGGTTAAGTGTTATTAAACATTTAAAAATAGCAGTAGGTCGGGGCACCTGGGTGGCTCAGTCAGTCAAGCGTCTGACTTCACCTCAGGTCATGATTTCACAGTCTGTGAGTTTGAGGCCCGCATAAAGGCTTTGTGATAACATTTCAGAGCCTGGAGCCTGCTTCAGATTCTGTGTCTCCCTCTCTCTGCCCTTCCTCTGCTCATGCTCAGTCTCTCTTTCAAAAAATAAATCAACATTAAAAAATGTTTAAAAAAGAGCAGTAGGTCTTTTGGTAACTTCTGAAAAATAACGGTTTCTTCAAGTAGTTAGTAGAATCTAGATGTAGAATAGTATATTCATAGAAAGAAAAAGCTCATGATATTGTCTTATTTCAGCCAAAATTTCAAAGAATCCTGGGATCTATGTATGGCTTCATCACTAAAATCAGTACTCTCATAAATGAATTCAATCTAGAAGTTCTGGATAAAATGGCTTGAAGGTTCTGTCATCCTAACACATCTGAACAGGTTCACATTTTGCTTCAAATCTTGTTATGTGAAGGTTGCTTAATGTTAAACACACCAAATAATCAACAAAGGGATGCTTATCTTTACTTAAATAATTAACATTTTACTAAACTAATTCCCTGGGTTATCTTGTGGTCATGGTTCAGAAATTCTAAAATGAAGAAATATTCAAACAAAATATAATGCAGAACCAATTATCCACCAACCAGAATTTAAGTGTTATAATGTGATCACACTGTTTTATCTGTTTTTATACAATCACTAACATATATTATAGATCAATTTGAAGCCCCTTCCCCTATGTCTAGTCACTTCCCCTTCACTGGAAATAGATATTATCATGAAGTGAGTATATGTACTTGTAATCTTTTTAATACATTTATATATACATATGTGTGTATTATTGAAGAGCATGTAGTATTTTTTGTTTTTTTATAAATGTATCATATGTTTTTGTAACATGTTATAATTTTATAATTCTTTTATCATTATATTTTGAGATTTATTTTTTGATAATTAATTTTAGTTCATTTATTTTAACTGATATGCTATAACCCATCTTATAAATATGTTCTATCTATCCCCTATTGATGGACATTTAGTTTATAAGCATTCCTTTTTTGTTTCTACCAGTAATGCTGTAATAAACATTTTTGTACATATGGTTTTATGCACTTATCCGACAGTTTTTCTAAAAATGTAAATTCTGGGTCACAAAGGCATGGGCATTTTTTATTGTGCTAGATGACTGAACATTATTTTCATCATAAATTATTTTTTTAAAAATTAAAATCCTCAGAGATAACCTGTATTTTTACTGACTCCTACAATTTATAGACATGCCTTCTTCTTTTTGCTCTTATATCACAGACGTAAATCTTTCTAAGAAGATAAAATAACATACAATGACTTTTCCCAGCATTACGGTTTTGGGTAATGATTTAATTTGCCAACGTGTTAGTTTTTTTCTTGCAAAGTAATTTTATTGTATGACAGGAGTCCCTTTTCAACGGGGAAAATGCTTACTTATGGAAATTAAAGACAGATTTTCTTTTGGAAATATCTCCAAATTTACCAGACATATTGGCAGAGCCAGCACTATTTCTATAAAGTTTTGGGAAAATAAAACCTAATTAAAATTACTAAAATTAGACAAATAAAAATCGTTTAGTCAAGAGTTCTAAAAAATATCTTGAAGCTTTTCATAGGATTGAGTGATAACACACAAAAAATCATTAGATTTGAAGAGAATTTTTTCACAATGGCTGTTACATAGATATATGAGTTTCCTTTTCATCTATTCAAGTAAAGACTCTGTTTTGTCTTACTGTTTCCACATGTTTGATCAAAACTGAGGAAAAGTAGCAACTTGGATTTACCACTGTTTGTGTTAGATTCTGAAAATAAAGCAAGCTATTCTATAATACAGTGACTTGTCATGGTGAGTTTGATTTATCTAGTAAAAGATGTTGGGGGCACTCTTTATTATTGGGTTTCTGCCATCAATTAAGATTTATTTTCCATCTTTTCTTATTTCTCAAGAAATTATTTTCTAAATACACAGTTTATAAAAGCAGAGGAGATAAGTTAATTCTCACATCCCTCTTCACAACGTGAACTGACTTTTGCAAAGTTAATGTAAGGAAGAAGGTTTAAGAGTGTGTGTGTGTGTGTGTGTGTGTGTGTGTGTGTGTGTGTGTGTTAAGGTAGGTGTCCTGCTTCCCTCCCTGCTCCCATTCTGAAAGAAAGGAAATGTCCCCTTACAGTGCAAAGATCCTATCTGGTTACCAGCCAATATATTTTGCACTCTCAGACAAGGGAAATATTTGAGGTCTAGAGGTAGAAAATCTCTGGGGAGACTGAAGTGGTTTTGTTAATGTAAAGAAAAATACATTTTGCTTGAATATTTGCATGTTTCCACTTATGCAGTGTACTGACTTTCCTTTCAGCTCTGCACAGAATTTGGGCAACCTGAATGTGAAGTTCCTGAAAGCTGAGCTTTCTGGAGATTAAAATAGGATTTCTCCTGATTTACTACTCCTTGTCAGTACTAGTATTCAAGCAGAGTCTGATTATCTGTTGTGACAGTGGTTGGATGGATGACTATTTTAACTGGGCAGTTGACCTATGTCGTTTTGTAAGACATTTCTAATATTAATGTGTTATGATTCTATCAATCTGAAAAAGAGAGATCAAGTTTGGCTCAGCAGGTGGAAAGAGCATCAAAGGAGGAACAGACTCTGAAACACGAAACGTGGGTAGAATTTTTATGCGTGATAACATATGTAAGGGGCAGATCAGTCAGAGCAAACCTGAACAAAGGTATAAATGGTGATGGTCATCCTGATGCATGTAACTGCTCTAGATCAAAGAACAGCTTTAGTAATATTGAGATTAGAAACCAAATTTCCCCACTTCTGAGTGCTCATTCTACTTTGTCAGCAGAATGAGAGAAGTTGTCATTCACACATTTTAGGCAAGTTATCTATCCCTTATAAATAAGAATATATATTTATATTTACAAAATATACTATATATTGTATATAGAGACAATATATAGAAAATATAAAATGGGAGCAAGATGGTTTTCTAAGGACTAGATAATAGTGTAAATAAAATACAATGGAAAAATGTGATTTTTACGTTGCTATTTTAAAAATTAAATAAATATCCAGAGGATATATCTCCAAACTCTGTTATCTATCCAACTGACATGGGCAAACTCATGGTTATTAGTTCAATTTAGGGATATAAATTCTTCATGAAACTGTCGACTATGTTCAAGATACTCATTATCACTATAAAAACATATTTATAAGGTACTGAAGGTACTTAATTGAAAGTAGCAATTTGTCTAAGGGTTAAATGTAAATACCTTAACCAAATTACGATTTCAGGCAGTAGCAAGTAAACAGTTTTCCTTAACCTGGCAAAATCAAAAACAAAGATTTAGACACTTACACAAACTCTCTCTCTCTCTCTCTCTCTCTGTCTCTCTCTCTCTCTCTCTCTCTCTCTCTCTCTCTCTTTCACTGAGAAGCTAAGTTTTAGCCCCCAGGGCAAGTCTGGTGTTAATGTACTTTATATCCTTCTAACTGAGATCTAGCTGGGGCCCACATGCCTTAAGTAAACCATCTGTTTTCAGCCAAAATTGAGCATAACATTCATTCAATTTCATGGTACCTTTTAGAAATGATGAAGTAAGGGAAACTAACCCCAAATCAACTATTGAAGCCCATTAAAGTGGGCTTATTTGCATACTTTGGCTTTATATGGATAACATGCTCCAGAGAGCTGTATGAACTTTTGGGCTGAAGGAGATACTGGGCTATGCCTGTTTTCTTGTACAGACCATTCAGAACTCACATGATAGCTAAAGTGTTGTTGATGAGTCTGTCATAGATCAGCACTTCTTGGTTATTTGAGCAGACAAACAGGTTCACAAGTATTGAATCTGGAAATGTTAAGGGGTTCAAGGCAATACAAGTGTGCCACTTAGAAAACTGCATCTATGTAGGTTTGGGTTATTGATGTTTAATTAGTGCTCTTGAGATTTTACTCCTCCACCACATGATCCACTTTTCTGATATAAAAGTAGGAGACTTTATAAAATAAATATTGATGGTTTATTCAGTGTAGGATTTCAGCTTGTGAGGGCTAACAGAGAGCCAAACAACCCAGAAGTAGTGGGTTTTGGCTCAGAAGAACAGGGGGAAAAGGTCTGTTGTGTGATTGACAGGTGAGATTCTGAGGGACGAAAAAGTCACTCCAACTCCAGCGCAGATAATAATGTACTTCTGAATATTCAAGCACATCCTGTTATTTTAAAGTTTAAATATAAACTGAGTAAAATAATCACAAAACTAACCTTAAAAATACAACTCAAACCAAGGTAACCAGATAGGATTTTTAACACTAAAATTACAGTTCAACACTATCAAAAGTTATATTTCATATGTGAAAAATTTCAAAGCTGTGTGTTGTATAGTCCAAGGTCTGAAATCTTTGACAAGAACAAGTTCTGAGTACCAGGATTAAGTGTATTGTTCCTCAATTTATGCATATTTGAGTATAGAACACTTAACATTTGCGAATTTCTATAACCTGATGAATGAAAGTTAAAGAGAATGTGTTAATGTTTACCAATATAAAAAGTGATATTTTAGGAAGCTCATCTTATTGGACAACTTAATTTTAATGTTATACATATATGAATAAGTGACATATTTACTTGGTTCAAATGTAAAATGACTACACTTTTGTCCATGCTTGGACCCTATTTTTACATTACTAATTTTCTGAAAAATCCAAATATTCAAAATGATTTGTTAGAAATATGTAAGAGGGGCACCTGGATGCCTCAGTCGGTTAAGTGTCTGACTTCGGCTCAGGTCAGGATCTCACAGTCCATGGGTTTGAGCCCTGCGTTGGGCTCTGTGCTGAGAGCTCAGAGCCTAGAGCCTGTTTTGGATTCTGTGTCTCCCTCTCTCTCTGACCCTCCCCCACTCACACTCTGTCCCTGTCTCTCAAAAATGAATAAACATTCAAAAATATTTTTTTAAAAGAAATATGTGAGAAAAAACACTGATGTGTAAAAATAAGTTACAAATAGAAAATGTTTAAATTTACTCTGTAATTTCAATACCCATTCAAGATTGAATACTGATTTTTTTTCTTAAATAACAAACATTTATATAGCACTTACTATCTATACACCTTGTAAGATAATAGAAAATACATAATTGGTCCATGCCCCCAGTTCCTGGCAGAGTTACAAAACCCTTGAAGTAACCTATTTGAGAAGAGCTACAAGCATCTTTTGTTCTAATATTTGGTCTTTGATCCTGGTTCCTGACACCACACTTCTGAATCCCTAGGAATATCCTGGGGAATATCCCTTTTATTCTAATGAGGCTACTCTAGATGGGCTCCAAGATGGGAGACAGTCATAATACAGACCAAGCCATATTTAGAAGCTTGGATTTTCAGCCCCACACCTCATTCTCCAGAGAGGTAAGAGGGGCTAGAAGTGGGGTTAATATGCATACACAATACATACATAATGCATACATTATGAATACATAATGAAGTGTCCATCCCCAAAACACATGTTTGGAGAGCTTCCATGTTGCTGAACACATGGAGAAGAGGGGACAGTGGACTATCCAGAGGGCTACATCCTTTCCTTTTCCCTTGTCCTATGCATCTCTTCTATCTGGTTCTTCCTGAATTATATCCTTTCATAATAAAATAGTAATATAGTAAATAAAATGTTTCTCTGAGTTCTGTGAGCCATTCTAGCAAACTGTTGAACCCGACAAGGGAGTCATGGGACCCCCAATTTAGAGCCAGTAGGTCAGAAGTACAGGTAACAACCTGGAACTTGCAATTGACATTTCAAATGAGGAAGGCAGTCTTGCAGAACTGAGGCCATAATTTGTGGGATCTGATACTAACTTCAGCTAACTTCTGATGGTGTCAGAATTGAATTCTAAGATTCCCTGGTCATGTCACAGGGTACTGCTTGTGTTTCTCCCAACACAAATTTGGTGGCCAAAAGTGTCAGAAGTGCTATATGTGAGTAATAAAGAAAAAACATGCAGGAGAAGTGATTTTTTTCCTACTGAGCACTTTTGCATACATTTTAGTAACATTAATTCATTATTCGCCATAAGACACCTACAATGTATTATCTCCATTTCACAAATGAGGAAATTAGACTAAGGTTAAGTAATTTATCCAAGGTGACATAGCTAGTAAAGGCAAGGTCCAAGCTCTTAAACTACACTCCACATGACCTTTTCTTCTCATGGAGCCACTCAAGAGAAGACTGTGTGGGATTAGAAGCTAAGCAAAGAGGAAATGCTATCAAATTTGAATCACTAATAATATGTAACAACTGTTGTCATTCTTTAATTTGTCTGATACGGAGAGAATCATTGAACATATTTGACATCCAGTTGAAATTTGCATTTCTGATGGAATTTTCACTGTGATAGAATTATGATTTACAACTATCTCAGTTATTTTTCAGTTATTTTTCTAAGACAGTTTTTCCAATTTATTGAAAATGAAGGCATGTATCTCCTCCTATGACATGGTAACATTGTTACAGATTTTGGAGAGGCAAATCAAAGTCGTTTAGTTGTTAAATCAGAAAGAAACTTCCAAGTATTGTATTCATTTGACAAATATTTAGAAAATGGAGTCTATTTTTCAAAATACATATTATTTATTGTCTCAGTTGCAGTATTTGTACCAGTATCTCACTTTGGCAGAACATTATCAAGAGAACATGTATTTGCATTTTACTTGTCATCAAACTCCTCATCACTTCAAGGTAAATATCTGCTCAGAGTGGATACATCCAAACCCTACCCGGCATTTCATTAGGGCTGTGTACATGTTTGTGATATAGTAATGGATTCCTAAACATAGGTAGGCCTGAATGTAAAAACAAAATGAAAGCCAAAAATCTGTGTATTGCTACAAATTTAATTGATGCCACTTTTTTTGTTTTTAATCAAGAGGTCTAAATATATTTTTAAAATTAAGAAAAAATTTGTTTAAGGACTACATAAAATGAGTCAACATGATTGTTCAAGTAAATACTATTTTTTGGTATTTTACTTAGTCTGTGTATATTTTTATGAAATATAATTTAGTATGGACATTTTACTATAGTTTTCTTTACCAATTTAAAATAATTTAAAAACTATAAAAGCAACACAAATTGTTCCCATAATTTATGGGAGATCCTGAATGACCCTCTTAGAAGCAGACCCAGGCAAATATTGTCTAAAAGAAAACTAAATGATCCCTGCTAATTCTAAAGGCTATAATTTTCCAGGAAAGACCCAGTGAGCATCCTAAATGCACATTACATGTCTAAATATTTTCCAGAAACAATGCTATAGTGTGTCAGAGGTTCCTATGAAATCTAGTTGATTAAAAGTTTGAAAACCAGCCCTAATTTGTTTGGAAACAATGAAAAGTTTAATTGTGTTCATTTAATCAAGGATACAAGAGTGCCACCTAGTGCTCAAGTTTCATGAACTGCAGACACATGGCCCTTAGAAACCAGTATATGATGGAGCAGGTATATACTACTCCTACAAAGCAGATAAAGTAACAGAAAATGTGGTAATTTCTCATTTTACATGATTTTCTTATAGAGTCTGCTATTTATTTGGGTGCCACAACTTAGGTTTTTTTAATATTAGATTTTTATATCCCTGGTGTATTCCAATAGGTTTTTCCTGAGATTTTATATATCATAATAAAACAACATGAACATTTGGTGAAGTCTTAGTAAATTGTAGGTAAAATTCTAATAACAGGAAAAGGGAACTTATATAGTGACTAACAATAATAATGGCAATTATATTTTAGGAGATTGCTATATGTTAATGTGCTTTGTTATTTACTTTTATTATCTCTGATACTCAGGAATTCTATGAGTGAGGTATTATAACAATTTTACAGATGTAATTAAAGCTCAAAGAGTTACGTTTGAAACACTGCATTGCTGGTAAGTGTGGGAGACCATATGATAAGTGTGATCTTCATGAGAGGACACCATGCTAGATTATATGCTATCTAATTCCATAGTACTTCAATGATGCCAATTATCAAACCAAAGCCTAAAAATGCCCACTGATTAAAGTTAACAACATATGCCATTTGTCCACTTGTGATCTTATAACTGAAACTACCTCAAATATCTATGCCACAATTGTAGTTAGAACAGAAACTAATGGAAAAAAAAGATTATCTAGAAATATGTTTTGCTCACAAAAGAGCTTTTATATACATTTTTATTTCATTAAGTAATAAAAGAAGTATTAGTATCTCACTCTTGATAAGAGTTTATCAACTATTAACTCTGGCACTACTGACATATTGGGCCAGATATTCTTTTATGTCAGGGGCTGTACTTCATATTTTTGTAAAGAGAATAATGTCCCCAACCACCTTTGCCAAGTATCAGAATGATGAAATTTTTGTGGTGATCCTTGAGGAAGGCTCTCTGCTAATAGTTCTACCGCCTTAATTTTATATATACTCATTCCAAAATAAAGTTGAAAATATTAGACTCTGAGTCTAGTGGAGCAGAACAGCTGTGCATAAGATCAGGTCTTTATTCTGTTGTGCTTAATATCTAATGAAAGTGAAATATTACTTTGAGTCAAAGTTTAAGAATTACCTCATAGAGAAAGTTAGTTTCAAATTATATCTGGTAGATATAGGCTCTGGTAGGACCTTCTTCTGCAAACATCTGATCCCAAGACTTTTCTATTTGCAAAAATCTTTCATGTATATGATGAAAGCAGTACAGATTGCCCATAATTTTGTGGTTTATCTGAATTTATGTTGTTTTTTTAGAAAACTGATATCTAATTTAGGTGGAAATTTTTACTGAACCAACAAAAAATAAACAAGTAGTTCCATATCACCTCAATATAAACCAATTATCTCTTCTCTCTCTCTCTCTCTGTCTCTCTCTCTGTCTCTCTCTGTATGTGTGTGTGTGTATATATATATATGTATATACATATGTATATGCACATGTATATGTATATACATATATAAGACACCTGGAGAGCTAGGTGTTTGCAAGAAGTTAGAAGTAGAACAGAAAGATTGAAGGATGAGGAAAGATCATCTAGATGGTAAAAAAAGAAAAAGGAAGCAATATGGCATAGTGAGAGGGACTTGACAGACATTTCAATGATTATTTTAGTATAATTTTTTAATGAATTTCAAGACTATGGGTAAGGCTTCATAAATATTTTTTGTAAAATAGAAAAAGATGAATAAACTGTCAGAGTCTCATTTTATTCTTCATATCACTCAAGAAACTTGTATTAAGTGAATTAATGAGGTTAGAAGTACATTATTTGTAAAGATCAAATAAGATGTGTATTACAGAAATCCTCCCAAATTCCCATTAAAGTACCCATAAATTTATAAAACAACAATTCTTAATAGCACTGTGAGAAAACATTAAATCATAGCCTGAGCAAAAGTTCAACTAAATACCTAGTGACTTCATGTTTTCTAAATTATTTTAACAATACCTACTAAACATAGTGTTCAATATTTCTATTTGAAGATTTCTTTACCAGCATAATTTTTTTGGTCTTTGTATTTGACCTTGTCTTGGTAATGTCAATAATAATTCCAGAATTCAAGAAGTATTTTTTTCTTTTCTTTTCTTTCTTTCTTTTTTTTTTTTTGAGAGAGAGAGTGTGTGGCATGGGGGGTGGCAGAGGGAGAGGAACAGAGATCATCTTAAGCAGGGTCCACCCCAGCTACAAGGGTCAGCTCTATCTCATGATCTGAGATCATGACTTGAGCAGAAATCAAGAGTCAGACACTCTACCAACTATACTCTTTTAGTAGCTATAAGTTATCACCTTTTGATTTTCTTTTAGTAAGCTCATAGTTCTTTTACATTTACATCTTCAAGATTTCTATCTGTAACTTTTCCTCATCTTTGTGACTAACAAAGTAAGTAAACAGAAAGGAAATGAAAAGCATTGTATGGAGAATTAGTTTAGTGGGCATATGTAATTTTTCCTGCAAACAACTGACTCAGTGCTAAGCTATTGAAGATAGATTACCTGATGTGATATGTTACAGAGTCCTAGAAAGCTTGTATAAATTGAAATTCATTACATTTAACACAATTTCCTCAAGTAATACAACAAACTTCATGATGAAACAACCAAAGCAACAAAAAGGCTTGCATAATGAAGTTAACTTATATATAGGTAACAAACTATATGACATTTATTTTTAGTTGAATTTTTGAGAAAAAAATCATATTCAATCATGTCAAAACATGTATTCTGCGTACTAAATATTAAAGTAATAGAATCGGTATAGATAAACTTTATAAAAGCTTTTAAATGCACAAGTATGAACCAAATATCAAAAGGAAAGCAGTGGAGTATTCTTTTAAAAAATGAAGTTACTTCTGTCAAGTAAAAATTCACCTTATTTCAACTGCTTTGTATGTTCATGTTCTGGCATATTGGGTTTTCTTCAAGAGAAGCACTAATTTACTTTGTAGTGTGAAGAAACTTTCTATTAGTATTTACAAGCTCAATGCTGCCTTGTCTTATGAAACATGTTATTAACTGTTAATCCACACAACACCCCTTGTTAAATACCTCATTATTATTATCTTCACTTTCCAGCTGAAGAAACACACCAGGAGAGGTCACAGAGTGAGTCAAGGCCAGGATTAGCAATGAAAAGCACCCAGTTGTTGGTGCTTTCCTTGGTCTACCCGGCCACGCTAAATAGGTGAGATGGCTTGCCTGGATAGCCACAAAGAATGGGAGCTGACCCAGAGCTTGTGTAACCAAATTCCTAATAAAGACAGCCTGTGTAGTCCTTGCCTTTGGACTTCATACAAGTTACCCTAAATTTGAATTGGTGGGGCCCTCACTCATATTCTTGACCTAGATCCTGAACGTTGCCCTTACTATTCCTCACCTCATGTCACCATCACTACTGAAACCCTAGGAGTTTACCTGTGGTTTGCTCTACTCTGAACCTATTTCTAAGGAGAGAAAGGTAAATAGTGCTGAGGGCATTTTACAACCTAGGGTGATATTTCTGGAGGGACTGGAATCTGTATTAATTATCTTAAAAAAATGAGACCAAATTTATAAACTTTGTGGGCTTTTTTTTATCTAAATGTTTGAGAAAAAATAAATGCACATGTAAAAAAAACTGAATTTCTAGACAGTGGCTACAGTATAAGTAATAGATATCGTATATTTTATGAAATATTGATAGACAATGAAGACATGAATTTTCTAAATTATTCAACTTCCAATTGTTAAGAAATCTTTCACGATAGCAAGTACTTTAACCTTAAAAAGAAGTATGATCAAGAAAATAGAAAAGAACTTTTAAAACTATCTAATAGCAATTAAAAATACTGGGCTTTGTTGGAACTATGTAGCTTTTACAATTTTTGAAATGTGGAGGACATGGGTTACCAATAATGTTTATAAAAAACATATTCTTATTTTAATTAATTTAATATCTCATTGGGAAACAAAGCCATTTGATTAAAGAGGTGTATAAAGGTTTACTTATTGGTAAAATATCCTAATAATATTGTATAATAGTTAATATATTTGATGTAACTGATGAAATTTATAAAAGTGTTTTGCTTTGTATAATGAAATAGGGTCCTAAGTTATTTTTTTCTTTCTTTTAAGTGAAATGAAAAAACATTCCCTAGGGTGGGGAAAATAATAAAAGTATATCAAAGCTGACAGGAAAAATTCAGATTATCCCATTATCTACCCAAGCAATTGAATATATTTTTTAAAGTTTTCATATTAAAAAATCACATTTCAAAATCTGGCCCAGATGGCTTCATTATTGAATTCTTCTACATATTTAGGAATCAATAATTCTAAATACTTTCACAAAAGAGAAAAACAAGGACCCACAGCTCACCTTATGGGGTCAGCACAGACTTCACTCTGAAATTTTAAATTTTAAATTGGCATTAAGAGAAAGGAAAATTACAGATAAATTTCTTTGGAAAATATAGTTGAAAATTTCTAAAAGAAATGTGAGCAAATCAAACCATAAAACAGATAATGTAACAACATTCGGTAGGGTTTATTTTAGGTCTGTAAGAGAAGTTTAACATTCAGAATGCAATCAATCTAATTCATCACATTGACAGAATAAAAGGGGGAAATGGCATAATTATATCAATAGATACAGGAAAAACTTTCAATAAAAGTCAATATTCTTTCATGATAAAAACTTTTAACAAACTAAAAATGGAGGAAAATCTTAATCTGGTAAAGGGTATCTACAAATGTCTACACCATACATTATATTTATAAATATATATCAAAAATTTCCCATCAAGACTGGGAACAAGATAAGAAAGTCTGATATCATCACTTTTATTCAACTTTGCACTGGATGCCCCAGCCTGTGCAATAATATTATCAAAATAAATAAGTATTATAAAGTTTGGAAAAGAATAAATGGATTTTGTTTATAAATGGCATCACTGTGCACACAAAATATCCAAAGCATTCATAAAGTGTTAGAATCAGTAAGTAAATTTAGCATGACTGCTGGATATAAGCAATTAGAAAATAAAAATTTTTAAAGAGCATTAATTTAGCATCAAGCACATAAAATTTCGATATATTTACCTAATAAAAATTTTGCAAAGTCTTTGCACATAAAATTTAAAAATATTACTTACGAAAATTGAAGAAGAGGTAAATAAATGAAAAAATTTACTGAAGATTGTAAATGTATCAATTATTTCCCAACTTCAATTCAATTCAATTGAATACCAATTAAAATCAAAACTTTATTTTTATTGACATTGATTAGTTTATTTTAAAATTCTAATGAAAATGCAGAAAGGTCAAGATGAGGCAAGGCAATCTTGAATGAAAATAAAGTCAAAGTATTTAAATTACCATATATCAATACTTACCAAGAAATCACAGTAAGATTTTATGATATTGACACAAGAATAGAAAAACTGACCAATGGCATATAATAAAGACTCCAGAAACAGAGTCATATAAACAACCACAGATATTATAAAAGTGACATTGCATTGCAGTGGGGGGAAAATTTAGGTTAATAAATTTTAATCTGTATGTCCTGAATACAACCAAAATTTATTCCATATTAAGTGTAGATCTAAATAATGTGAATTACAAAACAATAAAGGTTGTAGGAGGTAATATACGTGAATACTTTCATAGCCAAAGTAGTAATTTAAAGTCCTTAAAGAGGAAACAAAATGTACTAGCCAAAGATAACACTAATAATTTGTGCCTCATAGAAATTAAGATTTCATATTTATCAAAATATTCCATGAAGAGTTTACAAGGCAGAATGAAAAAAAAGTTATAGTATATGTAATATATATAATATATATTCTATATATAATTTATAGAAAATGTATATATTATGTATATAGATAATATGCATGGTGTATATGAAAAATAAACATAATACATGTTACATATATACTATATAATGTATAGGAAAAATAAACAGGCTATATAAAAAATCTTCTACAACTCAAGAAATATAGATAGATGACCCCATAGAAAAAAGCAGACAAAACACTTGGACAGGCACTTCACAAAGAGACTATCCAAATGGCTAATAAACATATGTAAATGTGATCAATATCAATAGCCATCAGGTACATACAAGTTAAAACCACAGTGTAACAAATATGTATAAGATCTACACGAGGAAACTATAAATTTCTGATGAATGAAATCAAGTAAGAACTAAGTAAATGGAGAGGTATTCCATGTTCATGAATAGGAAGACTCAGTATGGTCAACATACCAGTTCTTCCCAACTTGATCTATAGGTTCAATACAATCTCAAACAAAATCTCAGGAAGTTATTTTGTGGATATTGACAAACTGATTCTAAAGTTTAGATGGAGAAGCAAATGAGCCAGAATAGCCAATATAATATTGAGGAAGAACTGTAAAACTACAATAATCAGGACAATGCGATATTGGTAAAAGAACAGAGAAATAGATCAATGGAACCAGATAGCAAAATCAGAAATAGCCACTGCAAATATAGTCAATTGATTTTTACAAAAGAGAAAAAGCAATAAAATAGATCAAAGATAGTCTTTTCACCAGAGGTTACTAGAACAATTGAACATCCACATATTGATGAATAATAAATCTAGATTCACCAAAAAAATGAACCTAGATAATCTAGACAGGCATTATGCTCTTCACAAAAATTAATTCAAACTGGATCATAAAATTAAAAACTATAAAATTCCTAGAGGATAACATAGGACAAAACCTGCATGGTGACCTTAGATGTGATGATTACTTTTTAGATACAACAGAATCCACAATCCACAAAAGAAATAATTGATAAGTCGGACTTCATCAAAATTACAACTTTTGTGAAAAGCCACGTCAAGAGAATAAGAATACAAGCCACAGACTGGGAGAAAATATTTGCAAAGACACATCTGATACATCTGGGCTGTTATCCATAATATACAAAGTACTCTTAAAACCCAAAAGTAAGAAAATGAACCATTCATTTAAAAATTGGGCCAAAGATCTAAACAGACACTTCTCCAAAGAAGATATGCAGATAGTAAGTAAACATATAAAAAGATGTTCTACATAATAGATCACCAAAAAGTGCAAATTAAAATTACAGTGAGATACCATTAGAGACACCTATTAGAACGGACAATGGACAAAATTTGGAACACTGACAACACCAGCTGTTGGGAAGATTGTGGAGCAATGGGAATTTTTATTCATTGCTGGTGAAAATGCAGAATGGTACGGACACTTTAGAAGACAGTTTGGTGGCTTCACACAAACTAACATATTCTCACCAGATGATCCAGCAATCACTCTCCTTGGTTATTACCCAAAGCAGTTGAGAACTTACATCCACACAAAAAAATCTGTCCACACACGTTTTGTCAGCTTTATCCATAATGGCCAAAATTTGAAAGCAACCAATATGTCCTCTGTAGGTGAATGAATTCATAAACTGGAACACAACAGAAAATTATAGAATTCTACATTACAAATAATAGAATATTATTCAGTTCTAATAAGAAATGATCTATCAAGCCATGAACAGATATGCAGGAAACTTAAATGAATAATAAGTGAAAAAAGCCAATGTGAAAAGATTACATTCTCTATTATTCCAACTATATGATACTCTGGAAAAGAAAAAAATGTGGAAAGAGTAAAAAGATAACTGGGTCATTGTGGGCAGGATTAGTATAAATAGAACACAGAGGACTTTTAGGGCAATGAAAATACCCTGCATCATATTATAATGATGGATACATGTCTTTACACATTTGTCCAAACCCACAGAATGTACAACAGGAAGAGGAAACCTTAATGTAAACTATGACCTTTGGGTGATTATGATGTGTTGCTGCAAGTTTTCAATAATAATAAATGTACCATTGGTGAAAAATGTTGATACAGGGGAGGCCATGCATGTGTGGGGATAGGAGGTACGTGGGAAATCTCTGTACTTTCCTCTTGGTTTGCTGTGAACTAAAACTGCTCTAAATAAATTAATGTCTTTTTAAAAAATTACATAACACACACACACACACACAACATTACTATACATCTACCAGAAACTTTGGAGGCAAGTACTGCCAGTGAGAGTATGAATAAGTATAATCTCTTTGTAAAGCTGTCTAGCAGTATATCTCCTAAAGCAAAACATAACAATATCTTATGACACAACAAATACACTATTAAATATAGAAAATTTGAATATATATGCACTGAAAGACATGTCAAAAAATTAATAATATCATTATCTTATATAGTGAAATACTGGAAACCACCCAAGTATCCATGAATAGAAGAACATACATAATTTTAGAATATTGATATTCTAAATGAAATATTACACAACGACCATGAGTAATCTAATTCTACAAACAACCATATGGATAGTCTCACAGACATAACACTGAGTGAAAGAAACCAGACACATACACAAAAACACTATATAATTACATTTATATAAATGTCTCCAACAGGCAAAACCAATCTGTGTGATGGAAGTCAAAATAGCTGTTCTCTTTGGGGAGGTGGGAGGAGCATGGTGGCTAGGAGAGTACAAGGGAAGCTTTTAGAAATATTATCTTTATCTGGGTGATTGTTACAAAGGAGTGAGTAATATATAAAAATAATTGAGAAGTACACTTAAGATCGCACATATATATATTTGTTATACATTACACATTCATAGAAAATTTACATAAAAAGCAGAGATCACTTCAAAGACAAACGGCATAATTTTTTTTTTCATAATTATATAACAATGACTAAATTCAAGTAACAAATCCAACCCAATCTAAACAGATCAAGGTGAGGCTAAGAGGAAAAAACATTGCTTAATCTTACAATCAAAATTCAACAATTTCTATTACTTGCCAATAGATATTTTCTCATTAAGCAGCCATTGTTCGTAGATGTCAATTGTTTTCAGATGAGACAAAAATTTTCTTCCATAGGTATATTTTACCTTTCTTAAATCCAAGCACCATTGCACAAATTCTCGAGTCATAAAGGAGATCAATTCAGCCAACATACCACCACTATTAAAAAATAAAGCCAAAGTACACATTTCTCTTGCCATAAACCAAATTCAAAATGTTCAGGTTATCTGTAGTGAAGCCTGTGTGTGTTTTATTTCCTTCTTGATTCAAAACACCAGAGAGTTCCTTCATGCCAGCTGGTTACAGCAGAAGCCAAACACAGAAATGAAACAGCAAATTATAAAGCCACCAGTGCTGCCTCCCTCTTAAACACCCTGCCCTGTTATCAAATGTCATATTGTTCCTCATTCCAGCATCCTCCCTTTGAATTGGTGACTAGCATTTAGGTTTTAAGCACTCTATCCCATAATATAATAAAATAAACCAAGTTTTCTAAATCTACTCCCTAGATGCAGAAACAGATATTCTTTAGCTTTGCACACTATTACTCATGTCCTGAGCTAACTTTATTATGGTTACTCTGATTATTAATACTTTCCTGGCCAATCAGTGTCTTTGAGGCCTCTGCACATTTAGCCACAGCCATTCTATTTCAGTCCCTTATCCACCCCATTAGCAAATTTAGGGTAAATAAAAGACAAGCAGACCAGGTCCTATGGGGCATTATCACTCTTCATGCTGCTCTGAGAGCCCTGGGACTCAGGTTGTAGACCCCATGATGGCTTCATTATCATGCGTTAAAGAGGTTATATGTATTCCTAAAGTGAAGCACATTAATTCATATTGTGAGTTGAAATTAGGGCATAAGAAATTTCCCTTTTATTCTGGTTTAGTATTTCATATTGTTGAGGCATAATGTATAGCAGGACCTGCTCTTATCCATACACTGTCTGTGTCTATCAAAAATGATTCAATAAATACAATCCCATATTGTAGCAGCATCTGAAACAACTGCATAATCTTAGCACTGAACAAGATAAATCAAATTACAAAAGAAATTTATAGATGAAGACACGAAGTCTAAGGAAGATCCATGACTCGTTCAGCATCACACCACTACTCACTTGGTATTAGGTAATCTGCTTCTATTTTATTAGTAGGTAATAGAGGTAAACAGAGAAACAAATGGAGCAATTTTCTAGCCTCTAGGAAACTGTGTGGTAGAACATTCTCAAAAATGTTTTACTGATGGGGGATGCATAGTAACAATTTTTGAGACAACTGACTTAGGCTACACTGCTTTGCCAGCACGATATTTAGTAGTAAATATTTCATTTGTGTGCATATGTGTATATGTATTATATGTATTATGTATGTATGTATGTATTATATACATTATATATGTATTATATGTATGTATTATTATGTGTGTGTTTTATGTATTATATGCATATGTATTATATGCATTATATGCATATGTATTATATGCATTATGTATTATATGCATTATATGTATTATATGCATTATATGCATATTATTATATGCATTATATGTATTATATGCATTATGTATTATATGCATATGTGTATTATATGTATTATATGCATATGTATTACATGCATTGCATGCATTATATGTAATATATGCATTATATATAGATATATTATATGTATTATATGTATGTATGTATGTTTTATATGTATTATATATGTATATATGTATATATTATTATATATATGTACATATACATGTACATGATACAAGTATACATACACGCTATATGTGTGTCATACATGTGCACATATTACCACTTTTTGAGAACTGAAAACTCAATCCTCAAAAACTTAAGAGAGCATGCCATTGTAGACTACAACTTTTCAAGCCAAGACTCAAGGACTTTTGGAGATCTCAGGAGTCCAAAAGGTTTGTGAGAGAGCTGATATTTGTGAGGTATTTTGTATAGGCATACATGTGTACATTTCTGTATGTCTGGAATACAATGAGTTCATTGTGTTTCTTTCTTTCTTTCTTTCTTTCTTTCTTTCTTTCTTTCTTTCTTTCTTTCAGAGAGAGAAAGAGCATGCACACAAGCAAGCAGGGGAGGGGCAGAGGGGGAGAGAGACTCTTAAGCAGGCTCTACACCCAGCACAGAGTCCAACGCACAGCTCAATTTCATGATTGTGAGATCATGATCTGCCTGATCCGAAATCAAGAGTTAGATGCTTAACCAACTGAGCCACCTAGGTGCCCCACTTTTACTAGATTTTGAGCATCAGTGTTTTATAACCAATTTTGTATTATTTTCTCAGGTTCACTCAGCCAAAAGAGATTCTTTCCCTTTTTTTTTTAGCCAAAATATGAAGCTCTTGAATAGAATAATCTATATTTTGTACTCTTCAACGTTAACATTTTCACATCTAAAATCTGGAGAGCGTGAGTTAGGTCAAGCCCTAATCTAGTTTGATTTTCACAACATGAATTCTTCAAACTTAACTGTTCATTTTTCCTGAGTCCAGTAGAATTCTTTTGAAAGTGGTAGCATATCTAAAGTTGCACACTGTCCTTCTGGATCTCAAAATAAGTCATGCAACCACTGCCAAATGGTATATTTCAATAACTGCATCACATTGGCACTATTATATAAATTCCTATAAGGAACAGACTGATGGATGCCAAATGCCAGGGGAAATTGGTTGCTTCTATGGTGGAAGCAAGGAGGACTGTGTTTGGAACCCAGGAGATCTTCTGAGGTTCTTTTTACAATTCCCATGCCAACAGTAAAGATTAATGGAAAACTACCGGAACCAGAAAAGGCAGAGTAATTAAGGATTCAGATCTTTCAGGAAGGAAGATTTGGATCTACATAGCCAGTTACAAGAAACTATAATCCTACCTTACATCCTTTTGAGGTCCCATGAGAAAGGTAAGAGCTTTAAATGTTACCAAACTGGGATGGGTATCGGCAAAACTATTTCTCGCTTCCTTACAGAGATGAAGTCAATTGTTTGGCAAAGCATCCAAAGAGCCTGGCTACTGTCCTTCCTGGGGCATGTGATTGAGAGATTAGAATTTGGAACTCAACTAAATGAAAAAGTATCCATACAATACAAGCACATGAGAGTTTTGTATAAGGAATACATACTTGTTTTTGTGGGACTTTTTTTTTAACTGTTGGTGATGACAAAACTGTGAAGCAGTAGAAAATGGATGGACTGGGCTACGGAGAAGAGGAGGAACCACTGCATACAACATTAGGAAAGAGAGTGTATACAGGAATTGCTCATCACTGGAAAGAAGCTGTTTTTGCCACATGTGGACACCAAGTAGACATTTGGGATGAACAAAGAACCAATCCTATATGTTCGATGATCTAGGGATTTGACAGTAGTGTTAAACTTAATCCAACTGACATATTTCTCTTGGGCAGTTGTGCTTCTGACAGGAATATAGTACTATATGATATGAGGCAAGATACTCCTCTGAAAAATGTCATCTTAGGTATGGGAACAAATACAATTTGTTGGAACCCTATGGAAGCTTTCATTTTTACTGCAGCAAATGAAGATTACAACTTCTATGCATTTCAGAAGCATCCACTATACACTCTTGTAATGGTACGTGTGGATCTGTATCTGCAGTGCTTAATGTACATTATTCTTCCACTGGGAAAGACTTGGTGTCTGGTAGTTTTGATAAATCGATTTGAATCTTTCCTATTGGCAAAAAAAGAAATGGGTTAGTCTATCATGCAAAGAGAATGCAACATGTTCTCTGTATAAAATAGACTTCTAACAGCAAATATATTACGTGTGGATCTGATGAAATGGACATTTGTCTGTGGAAGGCTAATGCTTCTGAAAAACTGGATGTGCTTACTTCACGAGAAGCAGCAGCCAAAGGGTATAGCCAGAAGTTGAAGGAGAAACTTCCACACCATCCTCATATAAAACGCGTTGCTCATCACCGATATCTACCAAAATCTATCTACATCCAGATTCAAGAACAGCACACCATTAAAGAAGTTGGTCAACAAAAGGAAGGGAATCGTTTTACACACAGCAAGCCTGGATCTGTATTGATTGTGTCAGACAAGAAGGAATACATAGTGACAGTTCTGAAATAATACCTGGTATTCCCACCAATCCTAATGTATAATTACTTGTTACATTTTTATTTTAAAACTGTGCAAATAAATGTACTGGCTCTAGAATAATCACAAACAGTTCAGTTCTATGTGTAGAGTTGCTACCCTGGAAAATTATCCTGTAAGGTGGCCCGCTTGATAAAACTATCCAACATTTTATCTTTGATCAGCCTTCTTATTCATTGAGGAATGTGGTATTTGCCAACTTAACTTACTTTTACTTTTAGAACCTGCAGATATACCTTTGCGCTGATCTATTATTGTAGATACACTAAACATCTGATGTGGAAGAACTATGTCAGAACTTTTTTTCAATTCAATTAATTTTCTGTGCTTTATTTGTATTTGCCTTTTTGAGACTTTAAAGATGGTCACTTATATAGCTTTTATAAATAATAATTATAATTTATAGTTAAAGTAATAAAACCCTTTTTTTTGCAAAAAATATTCCTTGTGTTGACTGCTTCCAAACCTAAAATGTTTTAATTATTAAGGTTTGCTGATCTTCTAATAAAACCATCTGAGATTGTTATTGTCTGCCATATCCATTTATTTTTTGTCTTACATTTTGTCTAAAATGTAAGCCTGGTGAAGCCAAAGGCTATGTGTGGTAAATAGTCTGGCTCATGCTTCGTCTTTCTAAACTTCATTCTGGGGTGACTTCCTGTGCCACAAACTAAAAAATAACCTTTTCCAGAACAGATTCCAGGTAAGTTCATCATCTGCATGCATTTATTCAAATGTGGAATTATGTTAAATGCAGAACGAAGCAGAGCTTGCTTGTACAAGGCATCCATTTTGCTGGTGCAAATCTTTCAGGTCTGATGAGGTTTTGGAACTTAGGGTTATAGAAGTTGCTCTCTGATCTCCATCTTGGAATTGCAGTTAAAGTACTAAGATCTCTACTCCTCAATTAAACAATCTTTCTGGTTCTCTATCACCTCTCTTTGAAAATTAAAAAAAAAAAAGTGTATATAGTTAAGGTGTACAACATGATGATTTGATTACTATCTTTTTGATTGTGGCAGATACGGCAGTCAGTTACAGAGGCCCAGCCATTCCAGTCACTTGGAAAAACCCAATTCCTTATATTAAATCCATTTTTGTTGAAAATAAAGTAGTTTCTGTTTTTCACAATTCATTTCTGACTAATACATGGGCACTCAATTTTTGTTGACTGAATGAATGACTATAATTCTAATAAAGCACAAAATACATTAAAAAAGAAAACACTACAGAAAAGTTCACTTATGTTCCCCAGAAGGCAGACTCCAAGACAGCAATCTACACATAGTTCATGGGCTGGTGTTTTCGGGATCAACACCTGAACTGGGGAGTAAAGGAAGGTGAATTGTGGTGCATATCTAACAAAGGCATTAGCAATCATACCTGGAAAGCTCGAGAACTAGAATGTTTTTTATAAGTTGTCCAGAACTATGAAGAGTGACAGGCTTTTATACTCTTGCATCAATCAGTAACTGGATATGAATGGACATCTTCCCAAAGGGTGTGATCATGGACTAGGCAGTGCTCTTCTTGGGTTAGGGCAATTCCCAAAGATAACCTGCTGACTCAGCTGAGAGCTGTCAGCCACCCACACTCCCAGCAGCTGGGGAAATGAGTGGTTTAGGTCTGAGAGGGGGAAGTGGTAGATCTGGACAGTGCACTATGGCATCCACCTCACAAAGACAGCATTAATGAAAAACAGCCACGGGACTGTGAGCCAGAAAGCCTGGATTTACGTAGCATTTCTTCCATTTAGTAGCTTTGGGAATTTGGACATGTGATTTAACTCTCTCAATTTGTTTCCTCATCTACAGAAACAGAATACTAATAACATATTATTATATATAATAATAATCCATGTTAAAGGTTTATTGTACTATACACAAAAGAACATGGCAGTCTGTAGATCTTTCAAGAAGCTAAGCGTAAACTTGGTAGCTGTAAGAGAATTCGTACAGGTCTTAAAATTGCTTGCTGAATTCATGGAACTGTACCTTCCTAACACGTATTCTTTTCTACATGTGTATTTTACTTCATAACAAGAAATTTAAAAAGCTCACCTAGAGGGTAATCAGAACAAGAGAATTTAGTACACTATTCACTAAACCTGTGGTTGGCAACCTTTTAAGAGTGGTGTGTCAAGGTTTAGCCTAATGATGGCTCATTTATTCCTATTAAATTTAAAATCTCAGTTATTATTTTGCAGGAAGTGTTGCTCAAAATGACATGGTCTGTTTTTAAATCAGTGCTCACTGTAACTGTACACACACTATTGGAATAATATAGAGAAAATTACAGAGAAAGCAAATCAAAGAGAAAGAAATATAGTGAAGTACATTTAATTTATTCACTCATTTGTACGTTTATGAATTTATCAAATGACAGGTTATTATGAATATACTTTGTGGAAAAACTCAGATATCATTAAGCACGTGCATGCCATGCAGAGTTTGAACATGGGTAAGCAATGACCTTCTTTGACTTTAAATGAAAATAACCTATCCAACCCTGTTGTGCCAGTATTATTATACATTGATAGCCCTGGAAGGGCATTCCAAGTAGAGTTGTCAAGAGCTAGGTTCTCAAAACTAACCCCATACCCCACTAAACTTTTCACCACTGTTATGTAGCATGTCATTTTCTCTTTTAAAAAAGACATTAAATTGAGACCATGGTGCCCTGTAAACTTTCCAACATACAATCTCCCACAGCTCCACTTATATTTTAGGATGCAATACAGTAATCAAGGTCCTATGATGTATATGCCAAAGACAGCATGGTGATGGTGGAGGGAATAATATATGGTACCACCTACACGGTTTCCTTTATACTTCTTGTGACAGCTCCTGTCGTTAGGAGTATTGATGGTCACATATTCTTTATGTCAAGACCCAGTTTGGTTGCCTCTTCTTCCTCACGTTGGTGAGTAAACAAATAAACCATCCTCAGGCTAAAATCGTAACATACCTCTCTTGGGGCACTGGGGTGGCTCAGTCAGTTAAGCATCTAACTCTGTATTTTGGCCTCAAGTCATGATCTCACAGTCTGTGAGATCAAGCCCTGCAGTGGACTCCATGGTGACAGAGCAGAGCCCGCTTGGGATTCTCGCTCTTTCTCTCTCTCATTCTCTCTGCTTTTCTCTCTCTCTCTCTTTCTCAAAACAAATAAATAAACTCAAAAAAAAAAAAAAGAAAAAAGAAAAGCATAACACACCTCTTTTAAAAGGTGGGCCAACCACTGGTTTAATGAATAGTGTACTAAATTTTCTTTTCTCTGATCATCCTCTATGTGAGTTTCTGGTTTTTTCTTTCTTTTTATTAAATGGAATGCGATGTAGAAAAGTGTGTAAACTCAGATTAACTGAATCATATTCTCCAAGGACAGGGTCCTACCATCTTTGCTAATATATTCACTAAAATGAAGAAATATGGGATGAAGGAAATGGATATACTACTGTACTGATTGTTCTAAGGTAGGCAGGCAGGCAGGCAGAAAATGCTAGTTAACTGGCTACTGATACACTGATGTATTTACTACTAGGAAATAATAATTAATTCCCTGTTTACCAAGTAAACCATCTTTTTGTAAACATATGTAAACTTCAGACTGTCTTGCATCTTAGGTATAAGCATAATAATCACATCTCCCGGATTCAATGAGCAGTTACGAGTGTCTAGGAGGTTTCCTGATGACAATTTTCCTTGCTTTGATTGTTCTGTAAATATAATGGCTATAATGACTAAACAGAGAGAGAAGCCAGCTGAAGGGAACACTGTGTTTTTTATAATCCTCTCTCCTGACTTCCATTTACTTGGCCTTATTTTCCAATTGGAAATGGTGAAATCCTCAATATTTTCTGAAAGCCAGAAACAATGTTTACATGACCTACATAATTTACACGGTAAATTCCACTTCATGAGTGACTAAATTTTAACTTCAGAAACAATATTATCTTCCTGAGTTTTCAAACAAAAGTTACCTTTAAATATGACTAAAGACAGCAATGTCCTTCATTCAACATTGAAAATTAACAGATTTTTTTAAAACTTATGATTCATTTTAGATGTTGATTTAAATAATGATTCATTTTAAGTTTCAATAAGCCTTTGATTATCTGCTATGTACCAAGAATTGATTCATGTCATCAGTGAAACCAGAGCATTTTTTCCCTGTCTCTGTGGTGTATAAATCTGACCACTGTACAACTCTCATTACATTCCAAAAAACAAAAACAAAAACAAAAACAAAAACAAAAAGGATGTGTGAATTTCAAGAGAAATTCAAGGTATGATAAGAGATAATACAAGGCATTGCAACCCAGGTAAATTAGCATGTAAGAAAGTAGTTTGGCCTAAAAGAAAATTAGTAAACAAACATGAATTTTTCCAAAAAAATTTTACTTTCATTAATTTTGGTCTTCTGATGCTCATCCTTTCACATAATTACTAGGTTAAAATGAATCATTACTAAACATTATAGAAAAGAGAAACCCTAAGACACTTGGATTCTAATAAGCACAGTGGTAAATATTTTTTAAAAAACCCAATTATGTGGTAGCTCATCTTAAAATACATAGAAGGGATGGCAGAGCATAACAGACATAAGCCTAGTGTTTGGATTTACACTGAACTGAGCTGATTCCAAAGTCAACCCGAGCATACCAACTTTGGACAGTTTACTTAACCTAACTGGATACAACTTCAAATGTAAGCTCTAGTTCTCCTACCTCTGACAAATTAATTGTTCTCCTGGAACAGGGTCTTCATTTGTAAGATGATTATTTAAAATATCTATCTCATAGAGGTTTAATAGTCAATGTGATTGTATGAGTATTGCAGAACAGGATCTCTGTGTTATGTGCCCCTCACTTGTATCCTGAACTCTAGTTGGCTGTGATGCTATGAGAGGTGACCAATATTAGCAAGAAAGAGGCCCCACACACAGAAAACTCTTATTTTCCTCCTGTAACAAAAAGAAGTAAGATTATTTCCCTATATCAGACACAAAAGTCAGTCTCCCCCCTCCATCACAATGGACATCTAGATATCTATCTTAGCACCAAGTAGGTCTGAAGGAAATCTTATTGAAGCAATAACCAAATTCTAAGGCATTCTTTTTATTCCAGGTGTGTTCCTGATAAGCTTGATGGTTGTATTCTGCTTGATAACGTACAATACACACTTGCACACCCACTCAGATGGGGAAGGGGCACATGTTAAGAAACCACATTCCAGCACAATGCCAATCACAATATAAACATTCAATAAAGTAGTTGGTTGTGTTGCAGCTGGCTTTATAGACATGGGGCTAGTCTGACAGAGATAGTATTGCTCCCAAACATGCTTCTTTCTCAAGCATTGGGGTGCAGCATAGACAGATCCTGGGCAAGAGGGAGGATGAGAAGAGTGGATGTATAGGTAGAAGTTCTCAAAATTTCTCATGAGCTCCTTATAAATAGGGCAAGTAGGTAACTTCTGCTTTCCTCCAAAGTAAAAGTTAGAGGAGAGTTCATTCTAGGAAGCATTTTACACTGAAAACTTTTATACTGCAGCATTATTATTAATTGTGTTTTTGCTCTTACAAAGATGTGAACTAAATCCATAAATCGTAGTATGTTTTATCTACTAAAATAAAAAAGCTCTAAAGCCTGGCGCATGAGGGAATAACAGCGTGCAAGAGTCTCACATGTTGTGTGCTTTCTCATAGGAAGTTCCCAGACAAATCAGCTTGGATTGCAGAGAGATATCACACCTCTTTATCACACCTTTGACAAGTTACTTACCATCTATAAGCATCAGTTTCCTCACCTTAAAATTGAGAATGAAAAAATACACTAAAATGCACTGTATAATATCACAGGAAGGAAAATATGTGATTTTAAACAAAAGAAACTTACTTTTGATTCTGAGTTCCAATTGGGAGGCATTTTTTTTTTTTGTGCCTAACAGATTCTGGACAGAATGACACCATTTTCTAAGAATTTACTCATTTTAGAAAAAGCTCTAATTTTAATGGTTCTGGGAGTGCTTTATGCCAACAAAGTGTGGAAAAACAAAGAGAAGTGCTCTTTGTTTTAGAAAGTTGTTAAAAGAGTTTTTGGATGTACAAAACAGGCCTTGAAATAGTTTAAAGAGTTAAAGCTTAAATTTAATACCAGCTACTTCAAACCCTTGTGCTCCAGTATAAGACCAAAAATCAAACTGATTTCAGAGTAACCCTATAAGGATACACATATTCCAAAACTAAGACCACTGGCTGTTCCAGCAAATCCCTTCATTTATAAGATCTTTCTTCCTAACTTCTGCTCTAATGCTATCTAGTAACTAATACCCCAACCCTCCAAGCCCTATAAAAACCCTTCCCTAAGTCTGTCCTTTTGGGATACTCCTTCAAACTGATCCTCTCTTTGCTCCGGGAGTTTGGTAACAAACTACTTTCTCTGGAGGTGGTTGTAAGAGAGTTTTGAAAAATTCTAGATGAGAAAAAAATAATTGTTTTAATGGACAGTGGCAGACTAGGCGAAAAAGGAAGAAATCTAGGAAGAAACACAGAGTCCGTTAACATGAGGGAAGGGAATGGAGACCCAGTAAGAAACTGCCAAAGTTAAAAACAAGCAAAGACAGTTTCCAATCAGCAGTTTATGTTAAATATTTAAAAATTTTTAATGTTTATTTTATTTGAGAGGGAGAGGGAGAGGAAGAGAGAGCGAGCAGGGGAGGGGCAGAGAGAGGGAGGTGGGGGGGGGGAGGGGAGATTCCAAGCAGGCTCCATGCTGTCCACGCAGAGCCCAATCTGGGGCTCGCACTCAGCAACTGTGAGATCATGACCTGAGCTGAAATCAGGAGTCAGATGTCCAACCAACTGAGCCACCCAGGTGCCCGCTAATATTAAATATTTAATACACTGCTGGATTTTAATATCAACCCACTCCATTTATTCTAATCTTTGGGAAAAATTCTGCTATGCACAGTACTTCATGTTATTGCTAATATGCTTTTCAGATAAACTAAATAGATAGTGACTAGGGACAAACGAAGTTCTTTGTCTCACATTTATTTTGGCATAGCTCTTTTCTTTCGAAAAGAGTTGCGGTCACTGGGAGTGAAATTTTTTTCCAGTGTTACTGAGATGTAATTGACATATAACATTGTGTAAGTTTAAGGTGTACAACTTGATGATTCGATACATGTACATACTGTAAAAGGATTACCACAATAAGGTTAGTTAATACATCCATGCCCTCACATACCATTTTGTATGAGGTGAGAACATTCAACATCTACTCTTCTAGCAATTCAAGTATCAAATACAGTTTTGTTAACTATAGTCACCATGCTATCCATTAGATCCTTAGAACTTATTCAGCTTATAACGACATATTTGTAAACTTTGATTAACATCTCCTCATTTCCCCCACCCCTTAGCCACCAGAAAGCACCATTCTACTCAGGGAGCAAGATTTTAGAGAATAAATAAATAGTCATCCAAACAAGCATTTAATGCAAAAGACAATTAAACAAATGAAATTCCCTAATAACCCACAAGGAATCTGAAAAGAATTCTGTATTTTTCAAATTACCAGGATTGCATTCCATACCCAATTTATTTCAAGCATTAAAAGAAAGGGTAATCCCAGAAAGTCAGAGACTTGAGGGATACCCAGGCTGCTGACATTTGTGCCACTGTCATGTGAACATTCAATGGGATAAGACAAGCAAAAACTGAAAAATAAATGTTTGCTGTCATTAAAAACATTAATAATTACCTGGTCCTTAATGCCAAGATATTTTAGTAGATTAGTAGAGAGGAATATGGTAAAAAAGAATAAAAAGAAAGAAGCTGTATTAGTTTCCTATTGCAGCTATAACAAATTACCACAAACTTCATTATTTTACAAGTTTGGGGGTGAGATGTCCAAGATCAGTTTTACTGGGCTAAACTCAAGGTGTCAGCAAAGCTGTGTTCCTCCTGGAAACTCTAGGGGAGACTCTTCCTTGCTTTTTAACAGCTTCTAGAGGCTACCTGCACTCCACAGCTCCTGGCCCTATCACTCGAACTTCTGCTTCTCTGAGTCTGATTCCCCTGCCCCTCTTTTATAAGGATATTTATGACAATGCTGGGCAACCCCTGGATAACCCAAGATAAACTTCCCATCTTAAAGATCCTTACCCTTCTACCATGTAAGGTAACATATTCACAGGTTTCAAGGATTAGGATGTAGACATCTTTAAGAGGCTATTTTCCTGTCTACTGAAACAGGTGTCTACATGATTGCATAAAAATAATAGGAATGAAAAGTATGAAGGTCCATGAGAGGAGTAGCAGGTAGTGTGCATGTGTACATCTGTGTGCATATTCAGGAACAGCAGGACAATGGAATTCTTTTTTATCAAGAGGCAGAGTGTAGTAAAAAGTGCTTGGAATTGGAAGAATTGCTCTGAGTTTAAATTCCACCGCATCCTGGCTTTGTGGTATTGAGCAAACCATTTTCCCTCAATGAAAAATCACAGTAAACTTTTCTTGAGTGAGTACTATGTGCAGTTTTGAGAATTGGTATGTTTCAGGAAGATTCTGTAAGCTGTTTAAAATTAAATGGTGATATAAAATTATAGTATTTCACTCGGGGATTAAATGAAACAACATATGTAAATTATCCTAGTTGGAGCCTGACACATAGTAAGTACTGAAAAAATATTATTTCCCTCACCCTTATACTTGATTCTTGGAAAGTGATTGCTTTCACGGTGACACATACCTTAGACCTTGGAGTGGCATGCAGAATTTCACATTCTTCTTGCCCAAATCTGAAAGTCACATGAAGCCTCTCTGGTTACAGTATTTCTCCCTTCTCTATATCTCGAACTCTTTATTTCCAGCTGATCTCTCCTGTAGCCCGAAGGAATGAGGATAGTGCAAACTTAGAAGGACTTTCCCTGTGTTTTAGGTGTTTGTGCTTTCATGAGAACATGCGAATTATCAAATCAGCTATTTATACCATAAGGCAAAAAGATTTCCAGTACAGAAATTTATTTTTAAAAGTTCCAAAGCATGGAGAAGCAGAGATGGCCTAAATTTTGCTGTGTACTTTTGCAATAGCATCATCAGTTCCCTAATGAAGCAAATAAGCTTTTATGGGTTAGTCAAGGATCTCAGTCTATCTTGGCAATACTTTCTCAGCAACTTCACATGTAACATAGTTATTATAACTTAATATTTTACTATGTCCCCAAACAAAACTAGCATTTTGTAAATATTTCATTTCAAAACACAAAGCAACTATATGAAGTACCGTTATCTCCAAATTGATGCCTATCATCCAAGCCAATCAATTATCTTGAAATTACCAAAGTTTACCCTCTGACATTTCCCTAGTGAGTTGACATTGTTAGCTAGAAAATGAAAAGACATACGTTACATAACATCATCGCACCTCAAAAATTATTAGTCTAGAATTTAATTGTTTTATTTTTCCCTTTTGGGCACCAGCATTCCTACTTGAGATTAAACTTGTATTTAGTTTGGAATTCTTTAATTTGGTAGAATAATATAAGTTCCCTTTGAAAAAAAAATTGGGTGGAAAGCATTTCAAGATCGGTTTTTTCTTGGTTTTCTGGTGGCAGAAGAGTAGTTGTGGTTTGAAGTTCCTGTTTGAAAAGGAAGGCTTCCATGGAGACAACTAGGAGGAAGGTATGGAGATTAATGATAAATTTTGAAGTTCAGAAATGTGGAGCCCACCCTTTGGAATATTGCCACAAATGACACCTTCAGTCTAAAAGTACCAGGTCCAGGAACCAGAAGGTCAGAAGAACCACAGAGATGAACATCTTGAAAGCAGTGAACAGAAAACTGACTCCATGTCTATGGACTGTAAGATAATTTACCTGGCCAGGCTGCCCTCTGGGCAAGAAAAAATGCTCTCTTACATATGCTTTATAGCCTAAGTCAGCAACTGCCCTGAAATCCTGGGTGTTGACGCCTCATTTTACCAGTGCTTGGAGTCTCTGCCCTCTTAACTATTTGGCCATTCTGTAGATATATTTCCTTTTCTATTCCTTGGCCCAGAGGGTCCAAAATGGGACATCAGAGGTAAGGAGGAAGGCGATTCTTTGTTTGTGCACCGAGGCTGACCTGAGACCTGCTAAGGCACTCTGAGCTGGTATGGGAGGGAAGTGGACACAGACATTTGTCATCATGTAAAAACTATTGGTTGTTTTTGCCCTTGGGCCTCCATTTCCCCTCTGTCATTGACAGGAAACTGATTTTTTTTTTGGAGGTTTACTCATTCCCTGCCCGACTGTCAGATTAAAGAAGGTGACAAGGGCTATAAAGACCTATGATGATTAACAAAATGAAAACAACAACAAAAATCACCCTACATAGACAAAACATTGGATAAAAGTCAACATCTGTTCAAGATTTAAAACAGGAAACTATTTTCAAAAATTTATCATTAATATTATAAAGCATATTTTATAAAAAGTATCTACAAGAAAAAAAAAACCTTCAAAAGCCATAATACTAAATGGTGACTATTTAAAACTGTCCTCATGATCAAGAGTGAGACAGAGATTTCCACTACCAATACTTCAGTTCCACATTGTACAGGATCTTATTTTATATTGTTATTTCTATATTATACATTTTAATTTTCAGAGATTCTCTTTAATAAACTGTCTAAGTTCTTACTTTAAAAAAGGGCTTCATGTTAAAAAAAAAAGACCCACAATTACACATATTTAAGTCTCTAATTTATAACTTGTCTAAAACTAGTCTTAATCCTGAGATTTCAGTTAATTAAGCCAATAATTTCACTTTTAAAGTCAGTCTGAATTGGTTTTTCTATTTACCTCTAAAACTAGTCTTAATCCTGAGATTTCAGTTAATTAAGCCAATAATTTCACTTTTAAAGTCAGTCTGAATTGGTTTTTCTATTTACCTCCAAAAGAGATTTTGCACTGACACATAGAACATTTCATTTTAGTTATTAAATATCACACTCTTCAACAGTCCATAAGAGTGTGTATTTTAGAACCTGAACTTCGCAAAGGTCTACTTTTTAAACACTGGAATCCCTCCAAACAATGCCTCAATAAACACTTAAAACACAGGCAAAAGCAAAAGTTTTGTTCCAGATAATTGCCCTGAGTCTATTCACCTCTCCCTGTCCTTGCCTATTGCTTTGAACTCTTTCCAGACTCAGCTCTTCATACCTTTGCTTTCTGAATCTGCTTTTGGTGGCTGATCTGACAGCTCATTAGCCCTCCCTCTCTAGCTTCGTCCAATTCTGAACACGAATGTATTCATGGAGTGTCTGGGGAGTAAACTTCTGCTGGTTTTGATGTAGCCAGTGTCCAACCTCCTCATTGTCCCCTGACCATCAACAGTTCCTAGAGGGGAGGAACTCTTCCTAGAGGGGAGGATTTCTTCAGTGAGTGTTACAGGTGTGTCACTTCTTCTATGGAAAGATTTCATTATTAGCTTAGAAACACGCAATTTTATAATGCCAACAGAACCTTAAAGATCACTTTATACACTTCTTATTTTAGCGGAAAGGAATACAAAGTTCAGAGCAACTGTGTGGCTTGTTGAGATCACAAAATTATTTATGGGTATCACAAATCAATATTAAAAGTGGTTTCATTGTACTTAAAAATATCATTTACATCCTTTAGTAATAATATAAACAACCATTAAGTACTAAGAGGGAGCAAAGAACTTTTCTGTCTTATATATACCTGGGAGTGAATAACTGATTGAATCATAACCAAAAGTGTAAGTGCTTCTTTTGCTAACACTTTCTAACACCACCTATTCAATTTTTTGATAGAAGAGTTTAGTGATACTCAGAATTGGTTTAAATAATCCAAGCTATAAGGTTAATCTTGTTACGATCTTTTAACTGGTCTCCCACTTCCTGCTGCTTATATTATTTTGTTCCTAAAATAAGGGCTTTATAAGTAGGACTGACTCTATTCAAGCAGAACTGTTAACTCACCAAAAATGCAATTTTTCCCGTATTTATCCATATTCCATTTAACTTTTTGGTTCATTTATAAGAGCCTTGGGGAATAATAGGTGAACTAGCTCAGAAACAAAATTCTGACCATGTCTATGGAAAATGAGGGGTAAGTATAAAAATGTACCTCACTCTATCAAAGTGGATTTTTCCCTTTTCTGATTAAAACATGGGGCAAATCTTGGCCTGGAAACTTAAGACTTTTGTGTTTCTGACTAATTGTTTCAGTTGTGCTCTTAATTATACCCCAATCTCTTCTCAGAAACTAGAGATAATTCCTTTTCTGTATCCTTATCTCTCACTGCTTACCTATTTCTTCCAATCACCACTTAAATGGATCAACCTTCTAAAACCTAAAAATTACATACTTATCAAAAAAAATTAATGAGAACAAAGTAGCAAAATTCTCTTTCCCCAATTATTATCCTTTTTCTGCTTCTTTCCCTTTACAGCCAAACATCCTGAAATAACTATGCACACTATCCAGTCTTCACCACCTACTTCTCAATACACTCCCTACTGAATTCTACCTCCATCCTTCCCTGACTTTGTCTTCTCGCTAAAGTCACCAGTGACATACGTATCGCTAGCTGTTATCAGAACATTTTTGTCTGCATATTATGAGAGCTCTTGAAGTACATATTTTATAGCTGGTTGTTCCTTCTGGGATATCATGCTACTTTGGTTTCCTCCCTATATTTCTGACAGTACTTAAGTCATCCTTGCTGGCCAAAATATTTTCATGGCACTTTATAAAATGGCAACCACTTCATTTATTTACCAGGGTTGTTGTAAGAAATAAAAAGATATTATATAGGAAAGCCCCTATCACAAAATCATAGAATATAATAGATCCTCAAATGTTATTAAAACACGTTTAAGTAAAAATAAAGATTTATTATTATATTAAATGTTGATGTAATTGTCAAGACTGTCCATTTTGCAAACAAATTCTTGGTCTAGCGACAGCCATTCTCTATGATTAATACAAATATATAGTCAGAACTAACATTTTGATCAACTCAATCATTTCAGGACAGATGAATGGCATGCCTTTCCAACTGAAGAAACTCATAAATTGGCGGTCAGGACAAAAGTTCTTCAAATAATGTTATCTTATAATTTAAAAAATATTTTAAAAAAATTGATATAAATAAATTAATTTTGAAAAAAAATAGATAAAACCTAATTTGGACTTAAGGAGTTCTAGCAGGATGGAGTTACCATTTTTCTCGACAGAAAAAATTTTACTTCTTCTTTGGTAATGTATGAGGCCCCTCTCAACTCAGAGGTAAGGATAATCAACTCTAGCTTGAGCAGTTTTAGACTCTAATCCTGCTTATCCTCAAGGATGGTTATAATAGTCCAAATGGTACCAATCAATTATCCCCATTCCTAGTATTAATGTCCCTGTATCATTATTCCCCTTAAGGTTGGAAAAGAACCATGATTTGCTCTTCTAACCAACAGAATATAAGAAAGGTGATAGGATGTCACTTTCTGATTACAGTATGTAAAAATTATAAATTCCATCTCACTAGAAAACTCTCTCAACTAACTCTCCCCCTTGCTGGCTTTGATGAAGTAAGCCACCATACAGCAAGGCCCACATGGCAAGGAAGTAACCTGAGTATTTTTTAAATTCTCCTAAGGGGACTTTGAGTTGGAAAAGCTTTTAGTTTGGGTTTGTGTGACATATATGAAGGAAACTTAACTGAAGTTTCCCATAGTTGACAATTATAAACTTTTCTATGAAATTATTAAAAATGACGTATGAGGTCCAAATAAACTTTTCTAAATTATCAATAAAAATATTTTAGAAATTGACCCACCAGGCTAGAGGAAAAACAGAATTATATTCTTTTTTCTCTACTTGAAATGATATTACAAAATAATTGTTATATAAAGAGGTTATCAAAGTGTAAACAGTCAAAAGCATAGGGAAAATATTATAAAAGTGTGTTATGCAATTAAGACAAATGCTATTTTTATGGATTTTGTAGTGCTTGAGGCATTTGTAAGCTTTTGGATTTATTTTAATATAATTATACTCTATATAAAACATTCACTTTTGTATTTAACTTTGCAGTCATAGTTTTGTTTCCTTTATCTTATATATAGAGGCTATCCAAATAGCATAAGCCTCAGGGCTCCAGAAAGCCCAAGTTTGCCCCCCTTAGTATATAAAAAATACTCCATAAATATTGGCTGAATATTTTTAAATAAGTAAATTAATTGCTAATGTTCCTGTATTATGTATCCAGGACACTCTATTTCAGAATTTTGTATATAAAAAGAATTATCTGGAAGTCAATAACTACTGAAACAACAGGGCTTTTCCTTTTTCCAAAATCAGTACTCATCATGTAACTTTGTTTTAAAAAATGACTTAAGATTTAGGTCACAGATGAAGTAACCACATTAGAAGCTCTGAAGGAAAAAGAAAATAGAGAAAATATCCTAATGTTTTCCATTTATGTGGGTGGCAGACGTAAGGTTAGTGTCCAGATTTTCCTTCTCAGACTATTATCCAATAGCTAACTTTTGCTTTAAAAAAATAAAGGCAATGCAATGTTATGAAAATGACAGAAAATTATCATGGTCTACTGAAACTTGAATAATTGAAAAGCTTATTAAATAAGCAAAAGGAATAGTAAAAAATGAGTATTTTTTTTACTCATTCAACAAACAGTTCTATCAATATCATTTATTATTTTCCTACCTTCAGTAAAAACACTTCTACCAAATTCTTAGACTCTGAAATAGACATGCCCCCAAGAATGCTTACTCAGATCAGACAAATGTACTTCCATTTCCACTTGTCCCTAAGTCTCCCTCCGAACTAGCTGCTGGCACTTAACCAGTCAATGTTATTGTGTTTGCCTTATTGCTGACCTTATAATCTTGCTATTTCTCATTATGAAAAGGTTTATAAAATGGTCATTTTGTATAGAAATAGAGGCTTAGTCCAGGATAATTCCACTATGCTGGTGAGGTGAGGACATAATGGGGAAGAAGTTATAATGGGAATTATTATTCAGGCCAGACCTCATCAAAGGAGTCCTAAGCTTTGCTATAGTACCTTCATAAGTCAAGGTATAAGAATCACAGTACTAAAATGGGTCATGTACAAGAAGAACCATGCATAATAGAAGCATCAGTCCACTCTGGGAGACTAATTTCCCTTAATGAATTCAGGTGGTCCAAAACCAGGTAGAGACTTTATTTCATCAAAGGTCAAATTAAGAAGCACCACAGATGCAATCACCTATTCTGATACCTGCTTTTTTTTCTCAATGCCTAATATTTCAGGGCATCAGATCCACGCCTGTAACTCTAGCTTATAGAAAGTAATTAATAAATGCTCGTTAAATAGGCAATTGTCATTGACTTGCTTTGCTTCTCTTAATCATACAGCTACATTAATATACTTCTGAGAAATTGAGTGAAGTAACAAATCTGAAAGCCTCTGTCCAATACTTACATCATGATAAGCATGCAATGGATTTTTCAGAGTCTAAGAATAAGTAATTTATTTTTTCCCAGGGTTGCTGAGATATAATTTGTATACAAAAACTGCCTATAGTTAATGTACAAAATTAGTGAGTTTGGATATATATATGTCATGTTACCATCACCACAATCCAGGTAATAAACATATCCATCACCTCCAAAAGTTTCCTTATGTCTCTTTGTTATTTGTTTGTCTTGTGGTAAGAACACTTAACATGAGATCTACTCTCTTAATAATTTTTAAAGTACATAATACCTTATTGTTAACTATGGGCATTGTGTTATACAGCAGATCTCTGGAATTTACTTATCTTGTATAACACTAACTTTACAGCCACCGAACAAACACCCCATGTCTTCCTACTCCGACCCCTTGATAATTGCCATCGTATTATCTACTTCTATACTGTTGGCTATTTTAGATGCCCTATACAGGAGGAATTATGCAGTATTTGTACTTCTGTGACTGACTTAATTTGCTTAATATCTCCCACGTCCATCAACAGATGAACAGATAAAGAAAATGTGGTATATACGTACAATGGAATGTTACTCAGCCATTAAATAGAAGAAAATCCTATCATCTGCCACAACATGGATGTAACTGTACGAATACATAATTTAAGTGTTTTTACAATACCTCAAAAACATAAACCCATTGACACTGTGAATATCAAGTGAAGACTTAAATGACAGTCAAAATAAATTCAAGAAAAAGCATTTTTAAGCTCTAAACTATCAGAAATATTACTAGTTTTACATGATTACTGAAAGTATTTTTATATAACTGGACCTTCCTTACTTCTTTCCTCCCTCTCTCCCTCCCCCTTCTCATTCCTTTCTTCATTCCTTTCCTCCTTCTTTCCTTCTTTTCTATAGAACTGTCTGACATTGGCATCCTATGGATACCATTAAATTATTGTCAAAATCTGTACTGAAAAATAAAACAAAACAAAATAATGAAGCTAACATATTAGGAATTCTAATTGGAAAAAGAAAATAAAAATAGCAATCTTACCTAAGAAACACTGAGGAAGAATTTTCCTAACATGAATGAATAATAAAGACAAACCTAATAATTAGAGATAACACTTTGTTCTAATACCAATTCTAATTAACATTTATAATTGTTTAAGAATTTAAAATTTGGTCAAAAGTAGTTAAAAGCAATCTTAATTTGGTGTTTTAAAGAAAGCAACAAGAAAAACAAAAAATATAAAACAACTTTTTAAAATATATATTTCATAAATATTATCAAAACTCTAAGTTATTGAGGGAACTTTCTCCATGCGTAAGGCTTTACTTGGGGCATAATGTTTAACCTCTAATTTAAAATGACTAAGTGGAAAGAAGAGTTTATGAAAAGTGATACATACATGGACCTCTTTTTAAAAAATTCATTTAAGAAATGTATTTAGTTTGAACTATAGCTTTTAATTTGACACTATGGAAATGTAATGAACTCAACTGCTTCTTACGTTCTACAGATAAAAAAATGTATACTGAATCATTTTTATCCGTAAGTAAATTAAAAAACTATAATTTCTTTTAAGTTTGAGAGACATAATCATTTTCATAAATAAAGACCATCATCTCTTAACTGAGAGCTATGGGATTTGGTCGATAATTTAAGAGCTTAGAGATACACATTGAGATTTATACACAAAAATTAAATAGAAAAATTTTTGCTAGCTTTCTAAAATTTTGAATTGGGATTTTTTTCATTAAAAAAATTTAAAAGTTACAGGAATTTATGCCGAAAATAATTCTCTGGAATAGAGTTTGGAAACTAGATTTAGCTGCTAGGTAAAAAGGAAAAAATGCTCTATGCTGCCAAATGAAATAGAAATGGTTATTAAAAAACAAAAAGCTGATGTTTGAAAACTTCCTTTCCTAATTAAACATGTGAATATGTCCCAAACCAACCTCCAAATCCTGAATGGATTTTAGATATGAAATGTGCATTTATTATTTCATACTGAGCATTGTTCCTAGTGATAAATAATCTGGCTAACTTTTAATTCCAAAGAAAACATTTTATTCCGGCAAATATTTAGTTGTGCAAACTTTTCCGGCTTCTCTCTGAGATATGTTCCTTATGTCCTAAGATACATGAACAATCCTTTTCTTAAAAACTATAATCTTTCACCAATGTGAATACTGGAGCACATGTATTTTCTTAATATTAATAATTACCCAACAAAACCTGATGATGCCTTATTGTAAAAATAAGTGTGATCATATACTTTTGTTTGATTTTAATTTTTCTGCACTCCTACATTTCAATCTAATGATCTGTACAAGAGGTAAAGCAAATTGCATGTAACAAGAATGATTCTGTGTTCTGAAATGGCAGGACTATGTAAGTAGGCTAGTTATTTAAGCCTAATCCAATACTTAACACTGCTATGAAAGCTACCCTTAATTGTTTGCTTTTTTACAAACATTTTTTTCATTTAATCTCTACAAAATAATGTTTTAAAATATGGCTGTGTGTGGGTGAGATAGATCATTGGCTAGAAGATACAAGACTTGGAGAGTGCTTTTTTTCTTCTTTTTCTCCTTCTTCTTCTTTTTCTCCTTCTTCTTCTTTTTCTTCTTCTTCTTCTTCTTCTTCTTCTTCTTCTTCTTCTTCTTTTTTTCTTTTTAAGGAAACATTTGTTTAAAAGTAAATGGGAGTTAGGATGTAAACAGCCATATGAAAATGTCACTTCCACCCTAAAGAAAAATGTAGATAGTTGCCAAAATCACAATTTTGGCATTTTCTTAAAATGTTAAATATATACCTAATATGCAAACCAGCCATTAAATTTTTAGGCTGTTTCATTTCAACCATGAGATATTAAAAATTTTATTCACACAAAGACATATATGCAAATATTCATAGCAACTTTTTCCATAATACTCAAAACATGAGATCAACCAAATGCCTATGGACTAGTGAATGGATAAACAAATTCATACAATGAAATACTACTCAATAATTAAAAGAGAAGAAATATTAATACATGAAGCAACATGAATAATCTTGAGAGTATTATGCTAAGTAAAAGCAGTGAGACACAAACATTTACATACTCTTTGATTCCAATGATAAGAGATGCTACATAGTGTAAACTATAATGACAGAAAAAAAGATCAGTGGTTTCTGGAAATAGATATGGGGGAGGGAATCACCTGCAAAGAAACACAGGGCAATTCTTTGAGAGGTGGAAATACTCTACTTCTTGATTGTGGTAGTAGTTTCCATGACTGTATCCATGTCAAAACACATTGGACTTAAAGTGGGTAAATTTTATTGCATGTAAATTATACTTTTTTATAAAAGGTTGTGGGAAGACTCCATTGAGAAGTTACATTTGAGGCATACAAGACCATGAATGGATAATTAAAAATGAAAGTTTATTGACAATACAAGATGAGATATGAAACAAGATGCAAAGGCGGTATTGGCCTGAGGAAGAAGAGCAGTAAGTGAAACTTGTATAATCAGAAAATCATGGGAATCTCTACCAAGAAGGCTCATGGGTCATTGTATTAAATAGGTTTAGTCAAGACAGAAGCCACTCTAGATGTTTCAGAAGTGAAATAAAACAAAATCTGTAGGAATCTAGGGAAATAAGATCAGGAAAGTTGCTCTTTGAAAATTTGGAAGTGAGGACGTGACTGGGTGGCTCAGTCAGTTTGACGGGCCGACTTCAGCTGAGGTCATGATTTCGCGGTTTGTGAGTTCATGCCCTGCGTCAGGCTCTGTGCTGACAGCTCAGAGCCTAGAGCCTGCTTCTGATTCTGTGTCTCCCTCTCTCTCTGCCCCTCCCCAACTCATGCTCTGTCTCTGTCTCTCAAAAATAAATAGACATTAAAAAATATTTTTAAGAAAATTCAGAAGTGAAGAAATCACACAGAAGTCACCATCTGACACTGTGGCTTGCTGTAATACTAAAGTGATTGATTCTCAGGAGGACCTTGGAAGCTGCTGGCACAATCACCCTTAATGTGCTGTCTGCCTGCTCCGATCCACCTGCCTACAGGTGCTTCCAGGGAATAATGGCTCAATTCAGAGGAGTGTCTCCTGTTGATGGAATCTAACAGGGATCCTGCTGGCAAAATGCCTAGCTTCCAATCTTTCATCTTTAGCAGGATAGGGAAATGTCTGGTGTCTGGAAGTATGGAGATGTACTTAGAATTACACAGTACCTGGCATGGTGGCATTCTAGCCAGTGAACTTCCATAGTCTGTGATCAGGTTTATTTTGTATATCAATAACTTTGATCTTTCTGGTTTGCCAGAAATCACTGGACTTGTGGAGTTGAACTCAAATATTTAGAACTGTAAGAGTCTTAAACTAGGATGTCAAATATAACTGTTACCTGAGCCATAGTAGTAGGAGCAAGGCTTCCTACTTGTTGGGTGGCCACCATGTATCAGGCTCTGGGCTAAGTAGATTATATGCATTATTTAATTTAATCCTCATATCGACTTGGGGAAATGAACATATCACATTTACTTACAGATGAAGATGACTAGGCTTTAAAAGTTAAGAAATTTACCAAAGTTCTATTGAGGAATGCACTAAGAATTCAGGCAAACTCTCAATAATACTTACTGTACTACAGTGAAATATGTTTCCACATGATTAACAGATTAACAGATTAACACATCATCTATAATCTGCTTGTTCTACATATAAAGCAAAATTATATGTCAACCTATTATCAGAACAGAGGAAACTGAATACTTCAGATGTGATGGCATGCATCTAGTTCCATAATTATTAGTAACAATGGCTGACTTTTACTTCTCATACATACCAGCCACTGTTCTATGCAATTTATATGTCTTAACTCATGTAAAGGCAGGTATCATAAGCATCCTTTAAAGATAGGAAACTGAGACACAGAGAGATTAAGTCACTCACCCATGGTCGCAGAGCTAGTAAATGGTGGGTCTAGGATTTAGAACCCAGGCAATCTGCCTCCAAATGTCTTTCAAATCGAGTTTTGAAATCCTTTGTCTCAGATCAATACAATATTTTTGAATGCTGTTGAATCAATATTAAGCCATAATTCTAATTTCCTCATGAATTTATTTCCAAAGAAAAGCTATTAAAAGAAAACAAAAAATAAAACCAAAATAACCTGAAGGAATTTGTTGCTAGCGAACCTGCCTTTAAAGAAATCCTCTGAACAGAAAGAAACAGTAACATAAGGCTTGGAATTTCAGAAAGCAACGTTAAACACTGCACTAAATGTAATAGGTTTCTCATGAGTTTCTAATAATACTTGATTGTTGAAGTAAAATTATAATAAAATGTGATGTGGTACTCCATGCATGCAGAAGAAATATTTCAATTATATTTTAATTTCTTTCAATGTTTACTTTTGAGAGAGAGAGTGTGAGCAGAGGAGGGGCAAAGAGAGAGGGAGACACAAAATCAGAAGGCTCCAGGTTCCGAGTGTCAGCACAGAACCCGACACGGAGCTCAAACCCACAAACTGTGAGATCATGATCTGAGCCAAAGTTGGACACTCAACCGACTGAGCCACCCAGGTACCCCTCAATTATATTTTAAAAATGGGATAGGTAAAGGATCTAATGGAAGTAATTTTTCTACACTTAAAGTGGGAAAACTATCAATAACAGTAGACTATTTACTGTAAGCTTTGAGCGACCACTAAGACAACTATATATGGAGATATACACAAAAATATTATAAATAAATCTGAATGAGATCCTAAAAAGTGTTGAAATAATCCATAATAAATTTTTTTAAAAAAGAGAACAAAAAGTAGAGGAATAATAAAGGAAACAGAAAACAAAATGGCAAACTTAAGCCTTTATATATCAACATTTTCTTAAATCTAAATCGTCTATACCCATTTCAAAACAGACATTGGCAGAATGGATTAAAAAACAACAAATATAATCCAAGAATATGCTGTCTACAAGAAACTCACTTCATATACAACGAAATAAGTAGACTGAAAATAAAAGGTTGGAAAAAATTGCACCAAGCAAACATTAATCAAAAAGAAAGTAAGAGATGGAGCATCTGAGTGGCTCAGTCAATTAAGCATCTGACTCTAGATCTCAGGTCAGGTCTTGATCTCAGGGCCGTAAGTTCCAGCCCTATGTTGGGCCCCACACTGGGTGTGAAGCCTACTGAAAGAAAAGAAAGAAAGAAGGAAGGAGAAAGAAAGAAAAAAGAAAGAAAGAAAGAAGAAAGAAAGAAAGAAAGAAAGAAAGAAAGAAAGAAAGAAAGAAAAAAGAAGGAGGAAGGAAGGAAGAAAGGAGAAAAAGAGAAAGAAAGAAAGAAAGAAAGAAAGAAAAGTAAGGGGAAAGAAAATAAGAGAGTAGTTGTCTGTCTTGATACCAGATAAAATACAAAGAAAATTATCACAGCCGAAGAGGTATATTACATAATGAAAAAAAGGATCAATTTAAAACAAGACAAAGAAAGGATGCCTGAGTGGATCAGTCAGTTGAGCATCTGACTCAGGTCATGGTCTCCAGGTTCTTGAGTCCTAGCCACATATCAGGTCCACTGCTGCCTGCATGGAGCCCTTTTTAGGTCCTTTTTTCCCCTCTCACTGCCCCTCCCCCGCTTGCACGTGCTCGCTTGCTCTCTCTCTCTCTCTCTCTCTCTCTCTCTCTCTCAAAAATAAACATTAAAAAAAGTCTTTCATTAAAAAACAAACAAAAAAACAAGACAAAGACAAAACTGGTATTCATGAAAAATAGCTAAAACTCATCAGAATGGCTTACCTATTAATTAAATGTGAAAAATATCAATGCATAAAGATACTTGAGTAACTTTCAGTGTGAACATGAAAATATGACATTATGGTAAGTGTAAATAAATTACCTCCTATTCTGATGTATATTTTTCAAAGCCTCCACAGATTTATACTGATGGGTAATTTATGATTGCAGATTTCAAATTTTAGCATGACTCTGAATCACCTCAAAGTCTTGTTAAATCACAGGTAGCTGAGTCAAAAACCCATAGTTTCTGATTTGGTAAGTTGCTATTGGATCTTGAGAATCTGCAACTCAAACAACTTCCCAAATAATGCTGATGCTGTTGGTCTGGGAACTACACTTTGAGAATTACTACCTTGCCACACCACCACCAGAAGATCAGAGGACAGTTTAATGTTCATTCTAATTCATCATCAGACATTGGAAATGTTACTATATCTCAACTACGTCAACTATTTTTTTTTAACATGACACTGCCTAAAATGAACTACTTCACATATTATTACAAGTATATTTTAAGCAATTGGTACCATATAAATTAAGCCAAACTAAAGAGGCAACTACAAAAAGAATCACTCTTTTAAAAATCTATTACAGTATAGCACTATATATTTGGAACAGTAGTACTACAACAAAACTGATAGTTAAAAGGAAATCTGGAAAATAATGTCCAAAGTGGAAATGAAAATATCAACATGTCCTTCATGGACAATAAGACAGTTGCAAAAATAAAATCAAGCTTCACATTAAACGCAATCCTATCATTCTGTAATTGCTCCCCAAAATGGCTGTATCTGAACTAGCAAAGATGGTATACCTAGCTTTTTTGTTAAAAGCTTAGTTACATGATTCATTAAGTAGAAAATCAGTTTTATCATCATATGTTTCTCAGTCTACCTCTGGAATGCCTTGAAAATCATTTAAAATGGGTTTGTTGAGGGGTAAAGAACAATGAATGAGATTGGTATATGCAAGTCTGGTACATCAGTGCGCTGAAATATGCATATGATTCTCATGCTAAAGTATCTTTTCAGACATAGAGCCATGGTAATAAGTCTCAGATTCTGAGAAACACAGCATGTTAAAGTAAGAGATTGTGAAAATAAATAGAACTATAAATAGTGACTGGCTATAAAACCAGCAACTACAGTCAAAAGTGAAAGAAAACATTTTTCGTACATGTATACATATTATAAAAATCATTTCAGGGTCGAAATGGTGAGGTAATATCACATATGTATAGAAATTGTCAAAGACATAAATTTTGAATAGAAAGAATTTTATATAGAACAATAACTAAAAATAATGATGCTATTTTTACCAGCGGTCACTTTAGCTGGCCTTTCCCTGGATTGAATTACTACATTATTTTCAGCACATTCCTTCCAACATTCTTCATTTCTACTCCAATATTTTTATTCTGACATGCACTTTCCTTGAATCTTATCATTTTAATTTTTCATGCAGCAAACCTAATGCTTTTTTTTGAATATGTAGTGATAATTTTGAGGTCTACAGACTAGGCCTTTGAATTTAAACTTTTCATTGTCATTTAACCTTACATAATGCCCTCATTTAATCTTACATAAACAACTTGCGTAAAAGTATCTGTTTACATAAAAGTATCTGTTTAATATGAATATAGATATCAAGTAAAAGGAAATCCTAAACTCATGCTTAGTTCCAATTTTGAACAATGACCTGTATGCTTGAAAATACTTACTTCTTGAAAGTAAATCTATTCCAATTTCTTTGTATACAGCATTACAGCTATAACATTCCAGGATTATCACACAGTTTTCATACCACCTATGATTTGCTTCTGTAATTAACTAGTATAATAATATTATGAGTTTTTTGAGAGAGGATCTCTAGTGTAATCTTCCCCATGTCTAATTTTGTAAATATATTTGTATTCTCTTTTCAAGAATTTAGATCTCTGTCCAAGAGTTCAGCCACATCTGATAAGGGTATAGAAAAATAGCAAAAACAAAACAAAACAAAACACTTCCCAGAGCTTTTCCTCCCATATATTACTGAGTAATCAGTGCTATGTGGTCTGCTGTACATAAATACATTGGGACTTATTCTCAGGAGACCTACATTTTAGGCACCTTTAAGTCACCAAATATTTACTTGGACACACTAATCATTCATTAAGAAAAAAATCACTGAGTGCCTCAGTGCTAGCCATTAATAATACTACAATTAAAGACAAAGTCTTTCCTTAAGCCGTTTACTACCTGGTAAGCAAAACAGTTATATTATAGTTGGTAAATACTAGCTAAGGTTAATTACAGGTTTTCTAAGTATCTCAAAGCATGGTTAATCATAGGAGGCTTCCAAACTTGATGTGCAAAGACAAATTGTGTGTCTTAGATTGAGCTGCCTGGAAACAGACTTTGAGATGGAGAATCATGTGCATAAGAGAATGAAATAGTGAGTTCTGCCAAAAAGAAAATCTGGAAGGAGTACCATGTATCCGTTCACTCCGTGTGTGTGTGTGTGTGTGTGTGTGTGTGTGTGTCCTAAAAGAAAAACATAAGAGCATAACAAGCAAATAGAACAGGAAGCCAGGAGAGAGAAAGACAGAATAAACATATTCTCAGCAAGTGCCCCTTGTGTGGTGGGAAAATAGGATATAATAAGAGATAAGTTATGAATTTAGGAGTAAGAGTGACAAGACCTTGAGGAGCCATGTATGCCATGGAAAGAGCATTAGAATTTGTCCTGAAGGCAGAGGTGGGAAAATGGGAAGTTTTAAGCAGGGGTAAATGACATACTCTGATCTGTCTGCAGTATTGCCAAGGGATTAAATAAGAGGTAAGAATAAAGGCAAAATCATGAAATAGTTATAATAGTTTATCGAAGAAAAAAATGATGTCTTAACGTAGAGGCACTTATAGATTGGAAACAGTGGAAAGACTAGAAGGTTAGGAAGGGACAGTGATAGGCTTTGGTGATTGTCTGGATGTGGGGACTGAAGAAGAAAGAAGGCCAATGTGATTTCTTAGTTTATGATTTTAATGACTGAATTAACAATGTTGCCACTGATAGGATGAAAACCTAAAAGGAAAAGTTAATGCAATATCCAGATGAAGATGTTCAATAAAGAGTTGGAAATGCAAATCTCTGTACTAAGAAGAATAATTTGGGTCAGCAATTTACAGAAAAAATAGAAACAATTAGAATAGAATTTAGGAACGGTGCAGAAAACAAAAAAATGAAGCTGATACTATTATTTAAGGTTGCACTAACTAAAAATAATCTGTAAAGGAGATTATGAAAGAATGATCAGTTCCTTAATTTCTAAAACTGATCCTGTAAATACTGTAAGAACTGGCATTTTACCTCACCTATGTTCAATTTGAGATGCAAGTAAATTGTCTGATAAGAAAAATCCTTGGATAAAATAAATTACTAGATAAACACCATTATTTTATTTAAGTGACTATTCAATTTATATACCTACTTATCTCAGCAGCTCTTGTCTTTCTTATTTCTTTATTTTTTTCTGCCAGGACCTTAATCTCAGGGTTATCTTAAGATTCATTCCTGGTTCACTACTCTTCTTCCTCAGTCCCATTTCTTGGTTTATTTCTTCTACTCTCAAGATTGTAAGTGCCACATACTGCTGTAAGGGCCACATACTCAGTTCAAACTGAGAAGTTTGAACTATTTCCAGATCTGACATATTTTCTGAGGCTCACTCAGAATTACATACAGTCAATGATGTGCCCACTAAAATCCCAATTTAAATTGTCATCTTCCCTGCAACTTTTATTTCTATATTCTTGATAAAGCTAGGAGTACCACAGTCTATGCAGTTACCCAAGCCAGAAATTTGAGAAAATATAGACTCCTCCCTTTCCTCACATCTTATAGTCAATCACTACATTCTTATGATTATATCTTTTTTTAATTAATAAACTTTATTTTCAGAAGAGTTTTAGGTTCACAGAAAAATTAAGTGGGAAGTACAAGTAATTCCCTTTACCTCATCCCTGCCACACACACAATCTTCCCCGCTATCCACACCTTCATCACAGTAGAACATTTATTACAATCCATGAAACTCTCTTGACAAATCTTTATAACACAGTCTATAGTTTACTTTAAGGTACACTTTTGGTGTTATAAATTCTATGGGTTTTGACAAATACATTATGGTATGTACCCATAATTATAGTATCATACAGTAATTTTACAGCCCGAAAAATCTTCTGAGTTATCCCTATTCACACCTCCCTCTCCACTGAACATTGGAAATCACTTATCTTTTTACTGCCTTCATAGTTTTGACTTTTCCAGAATGTCATATAGTTGAAATCAAACAGTACATAGCCTTTTCACTTAGTAATATGCAGTGAAGGTTCTCATGTCTTTTCATGGCCCTGATAGTTCATTTATTTTTAGAGCTGAATAATATTCCAGTGCTTGGAGGTACCACTGTTTATGTACCCATTCACCTACTGAAGGACACACTGATCACTTCCAAGTTTTGGCGATCATGAAAAAAGGTGTTATAAACATCTATGTGCAGATTTTTGTGTGTACAAAAGTTCTCAACCCCAGGAGGCACAACTGTTAGATTGTTCTGTAAGAATATGGTAGTTTTTAAGAAACTACCAAACTGTCTTCCAAAGTGGCTGTACCATTTTGCATTCCCACCACAATGAATAAGACTTCCTGTTGTTCCACATCCTCACTAGTATTTGATGCTGTACGTGTTCTGGATTTTGGTATATAGTAGTATCTCATTGTTGTTTTAGTTTACAATTCCTTGATGACGTATGATGTTGACCATCTTTTGATATGCTTACTTCCATCCGTATATCTTCTTTGGAGAGGTGTTTAGCTTTTGGGGCATTTTTTTTATATCAGGTTGTTGTTAACTTATTGTTAGATTTTAAGAGTCACTGTATATTTTAAAGAACAGTCCTTTATCAGATGTATCTTTTGCAAATCTTTTCTCTCAATCTGGAGCTTGTCTTCTCATTCTCTTGACATTGTCTTCTACAGAGCAATTTTTAATTGAATGAAATCCAGCTTAGCAAATCTTTCTCTCATGGGTTGTATTTTTGGTGCAGTATCTAAAAAATCATCACCATATACAAGGTCACCTATATTTTCTCCTATGTTACCTAAGATATTTGTAATTCTTCATTTTACATTTAAGTCTATAATGCACTTTGAGCTAACTCTTGTGAAGAACATATGGTCTGTGTCTAGATTCATCTGTATCTCTTCTCAACCTACCTTCTCCTCACTGTCCCAATTACTATTTTCCTCGTCATTTCCTCAGCAGCCCTTCCTAGACTGTTGCATTATCCACTTAAGTTTGTCTTCTTTAACCCAGGATAATGTATCTAACAAGAAAATCACGCCCTATGACTGCTGAAAGCCTCCTCTGGCTTCCATTCCTAAAAGGATTTGGTATGATCTTTAATGTCTCATACAAAGTCTTTTGTATTTTCTTCCTACCTTTCCAGTTTCAGCTCTCCACCACTTTCTTCTACAGTCACACATTATTGAACTATAATTGCTTGCATGAAATTTGTAATTCGCATCTATTTGCATTCATGAATATTATTCCTTTTGCTTGTTTTCCCTTCTGACTTTTTCTTTAGCTAAAACTATAATCCAAGTATCCTTTCCTTAAGAGAGCATTCCCTGATCCCAGAGCTTATTTTAAAATTCTGTACCCATTTTCTCAGCTTCTCTAAGGCTCCATATACTCCCGGATGGTCACACTTCACAGACTTGATTGCTATGTGTGTGTTTATATGTCTGTCTTTCCTGATAGACTGTCAGCTCCTCAAAGATAGGCACAATGTCTAAATCATGTCTTCAGATTTATACAGCCCTGGCACAGGCTAAATCCTTCAGGAATATGTGTTGAACTGATAATAATACTACAGATGCAGTACGACCACTGTCATCCTACCTGTACCATTCCAAAATATCCTTGATTTAACTCTTCACCTTTTGCCCCTCTAACTGATGACTGAGAACAGAAGAGATTAAAGAAGGGTAAGAATTAAAGTCAAGTTTAATAAGAACTTCTGCTCTGGGCTGTACTTTCCTTTTAAAGCCTGTTGTGATACACTTGCTTTCTTAAGCACCAAAATGAACTGAAATAAATGATGCCAAGATGGCTCATTCTTTCACCATCAAATAGTGTCCAAAATCTGGCAGTTGTGCCAAGAACTTGGAATGGGAAGGCCTGTTTACTATTTCTGGCTTTGACTCCAACTTGCTGAATGTCCTTGAGCAATTTCCTTAACCTCTATTTGCTTGCATTTCCTGTACTATAAAAGATGCCTATGAGTGCTTCACAATGAGACTCTTGGGAATCCTTATTTGAAAGGCAGGACAGAAATGTTTTTATTTACATCTCTTTGAGAGTTAGGTACTTGAGTATGAGCAAAAAGAAAGACCCTCCCAAGAGGTTAAAATCAAGAAGTAGAGAAGACCTGAAATCAAGTTAGGTGATGAATTGCAAAGCCTATTCTGTTTTTTAATACGAATGAGTGTATTGCCTCAAACTAGCGTAGATCATTTCAAAACAAGAAGGCTTTATTTTCCAGTCATTTAAGGCAAGCCAACCTGTGTGGCCACCCTACAAGCTAACAAAATGTGTTTTTGTACAGCAGCATGTATCCTACTTTTATGTTTATACAGTCATGTACAGTACACTTGCTTAAAAACTATTTTTCCCCCAAAATGACAAGTTGTTGAAATTTACTCCTTCTTAATTATGTACTTTTAACTACACAGACAGTTGTATACATAAAATCTACTTTGACAAGATATAAAGGGCAGGAAAAAATGATAAGGATTTGGAATATGGTAATCTAGGGTATTTTATTAAAAGTCATTTTTAAGTCATGAATGGTAAAATTTAATAAAGTATTCCACATGATCTCTTATATAAGTAGAATTTATAAGGTTTTGAAGGCTTTTTTTATTGTTGTTATCAAAGGAGAAAGTTCTCAGGACAAGCTATAATTTGTTAGAAAATATAAAGGTTGTGATAGAAAGCCTAAAGAATGCATTTTCTATATTCTGATGAAGATACAAATCTAGAATATCCTTTAACTTTACAGCAAAGTGATGTAAGAATTAAACATTTGCATATTGCTTATAAATAACCTTCCAGATTAATGGCAGCTAGTCATCTCCAGTGGCCTCTTTTTAATATTGTCACATGAATAAAGGACGATTTTGTTTCAAGATAGAAAAGACTTCCTTAACTTTACATAGAAGGTTAAACCCATCTCCTCTAGTTCATCTGCACATTCAGGTGCTCTCAACAATTATTAGCACTGCATCTTTCTATACACTGTTGCCAGAGTTAGCTTTGGAAAACCATAAATTATAAAGTCCACATGGTGATGAAAATAACTTTGATGGTTATTCATTGCTTTAAAAACAAACTGTACCTTGGGGCACCTGGGTGGCTCAGTCGGTTGAGCGTCCGACTTCGGCTCAGGTCATGATCTCGCGGTTTGTGGGTTCGAGCCCCACATCAGGCTGTGTGCTGACAGCTCAGAGCCTGGAGCCTGCTTTGGATTCTGTGTCTCCCTCTCTCTCTGACCCTCCCCTGCTCATGCTCTGTCTGTCTCTATCTCTCAACAATAAATAAATATTTTAAAAAATTAAAAAAAACTGTACCTCTAGCCTAATAGTTAAGTCTTTCATAAAATGCTCCCAATCTGACATTCCTGTTTTATCTTTAAGTAAGTCCTTTTCTCTACTAGTTTTACCACTGTGATCTTATTTCAAGATTCAGATCAAAGCCCATAATTCCACCCTCCTAGCCTTTCCTTTGTGCCATAGCATGTTGTTTAATTCCCACCATCGTACTACTTACCATACTCCATCTTTATGAGAAATACTCATAAAATATTAAGAGTATAATATAATACATAATACTCGTAATACTTAAAAAGCAACAACCCTATTTACTTAGAGAAGATTGTTTGAAAAATCAAGTATTTTAAAGTTGCTGCCATCAGACTCCATGCTGGGGGTACAGTACATTGTTCACTCAACTGAGCACTGATTGGACAGTCAGGACTTTTTTAATCACCAGTGGTAAAAACTCATGACTTAGCTCAGCAAACTTCTTTGTCAGACTGCACAGTTATTTTATATGATCAAAGATAGCAAGAGACAAAGAAACTGTCATACTGTCTTTAACATGATCAAAATTTTTAAAATGAGAATACTCATTTCTGATGAGAATGTGTTTAAACAGATATTCTTATGCACTATTTTTAGGGCATAAATTGATGTAATACTTTTGAAAATATATTTTGTGCATGTATTAAGAGCCTTAATATATTGATTCATTTTGATGCAATAGTTCTACATAAAATAATTTATAAAGATTATGTCACAAAATATGTACGTGCACATGTACATCCTAAAACTTAGAAATAAATTGTCCACGTTAAGATAAAGATAATTATGAGATAACTTTAATTGGAATATAAGTAGCAACTTATTTCCTCCTTCCATTTTAGCAATGAAGTGACTGAGATTTATTCTATTCAACAACTACTGAGTATTGTTATGTGGCAGAATATTCATGACATTCTGTTACAGCATTTAATCAAAAGATGAAGATTTCTGTCCTCAAGTAAATCACATTATCATGGCGAAGGGCTGAAAGAAAACAAAATAAAATATCCACACTATGCCACACTCTTTACTAGACAATTTCATACTCTATTTTGCTTATACTCAGAACAACACCGAGGGGTAGTAGCAGGGCTAAGATTCAAACCTCCATTTATCTGATTTTGAAGCCAACAATTTTTTTTCTTGTCAGATTTGTGAAATTTGGGGCATTTTTTAGTTTTCTCTTTTGTAAAACTCCCCTTGGGATATGAATGCAATCCAAGGTTACCATAAGACTGTTTTAATTAATGACTTTTAAAAGATGGTAGGGGGTGTTCATTTTATCTTTCTAATTATATTTTTAAAGGTGAAAAACTGACCTTAAGGCCCTAGCCTGGAGACAGATATGCCAAGCACTGGAAAGGTTGCCTTGGAATTAAATAAAACAGTGCTCTAATAGAGCTGTAGAACTGCAACTTAATGAGAACATTTATATAAGCTTTTGGAGTAAACTCAGTGCTCACTGGAAATCTACTGTATTCAGTTTCTGCTTTTAATACACACTAATAACTCAGAGTCCCCCTAGGAGAGCTTGAGAATTTGGTGTAAAATAAATAATATGGAATTAGTTTCTCTGGATTCATTCCCGATTGTCACAGCTAACAAATTATTGATCCTAAGAATTATTTATCAAAGGTAGAGTTGGCAGAAAAAAGTAAAAATATGCCATCATTCAAAATTTAATGATGTAAACAGCTAGACTTACTCTAGCTTCACTAGGCTAACTTGCCAGTCTACAGTTTGTGCCAACCATAATAAGCAATGCTGACCTCATGCCAAGATGTTGGAGTATAAAGCTGAAGCTATTACAAGGTTTCCATTCTATAATTTCGTATTAAGTTGCTCTACTCTTTTCCCCATGTAAACAAGTGAATTTTTTCACATATGAGGTATATTAAGTTCACAGATTGAACTGGATAATCACTTGGCTTAAATTATACAACTGTTTATGTTCTGAGTATAGATAAGTTAAAGTCCTGAGTGCTCTTTTGAAAGGTTGTGACTAATTTTTTTCATCAAAAAGGTTTCATTGACAACAATATAATCTAAGATTTTGGCATTACTTTTTCAAAAGTTCACAAGAGAAAGCCTGATTCCAAATTCACCAGCCTAAGTACAGACCCATGTAAAGATGAAGAATTCATCACTAATAACTGGCCTTTCTTAACTTTCAAATTTTGATAGAAAATCATTGTATACTGAAAACATTGTAAACCAGAAGTATCAAAAGAGAATATTATCTTCTTTAAATTATGTTTCTCCTGGTAATTTTGTCTCAGGAGGCTTATCACTCTAGGATCTGATCCCCAGCCTTACAGGTTTCAACTCATCATATGGAAATCAGCATAGTTCAGGTGATCAGACTTATATATTATACACCACTTTAACAGTAAACTGATGAAATGACAGAATTTTAATTTCCTCATTTATAATGTCATACCAATGATCAGGATATGTATTTTCACATTGAAAGATAGTCCTTAGCAAAACAGGGGTGTCCAGGTGGCTCAGTCGGTTAAGCGTCCGACTTTGGCTCAGGTCATGATCCGGTGGTTTGCGAGTTCAAGCCCCATGTCAGGCTCTGTGCTGATAGCTCAAAGCCTGGAGCCTGCTTCGGATTCTGTATCTCCTTCCCTCTCTGCCCCTCCCCCACTCTTCCTCTCTCTCTCTCTCTCTCTCTCTCTCTCTCTCTCTCTCTCTCTCAAAAAATGAATAATCATTAAAAATTAAAAAAAAAGAAAGATAGCCCTTCCCAAAATAAATTAAATGCCTGAGAGACAAAATGAGTCCAGTTAAGGCTTCTTGTTGAATACAGAATTCAATTAAATGAGACTGAATATACTTAGAAGCTGTCTTACTCCTTTAGGGAAGAGCCTATAGAATGATCTTGGATGCAATGTAGAGTACAACAATTTCATTTTAAGAATTCTTTTATCTTCCAAGTAGGGCCTCTTGTCATCATATTGTGATAAGTAAATGCTGACAATTTTTAATATGCAATATTTTAATTATAAATCAGTAGTTTCAAAAGGAGTAAAATACTGCTTTCTCTACAGTTATTATATCCACATATTTCCTTTCCAAAAATAAATTGGCAAGGCTTTGAAATTTTTTCATCAGCAATTCCAGAAAGAAACAGGTTATATACGTAGTTAGTGATCTCAACTCAAATTTCAAAATTTGGCCCAAAGGCAAATGTTTAATTATTAGCATGAGAAAAGCTCTTAAGCTCAACCAAGAAAAGCTGTATATTTCTTTTTTCTTAAAATTTTTTTTAATGTTTATTTATTTTTGAGAGAGAGAGAGACAGAGCACAAGCAGAGGAAGAGCAGAGAGAGAGGGAGACACAGAATCTGAAACAGGCTCCAGGCTCTGAGCTGTCAGCACAGAGCCCGGAGCAGGGCTCGAACTCACAAACCGTGAGATCATGACCTGAGCGGAAGCCAGACGCTCAGTCGACTGAGCCACCCAGGTGCCCCGAAAAGCTGTATATTTCTTAATTTCACTCATGTGACCAGAAAATATGTACAACTTGATTCACTTCAATTCAGGTCAATAAATATTTATTGAACAGCCACTACATGCCAACCATTGTGCTAGCTACTGGAGTGTGAAAGCACAAAGAGGAATCTATTACCCAACCATTAAAAAATAACTAGCTGTTGGAACAAATTTAAGGTTGAAAACAGCTTCAGATTTCTCCATGATATCTTATTATCATAAGAAAAACTATGTTTTTCAGAATTTTTTAAAGATGAGAGAAAAAATATAAAAATAAAATTTCCAAATGGAATGTGTAAGCATACATTTTATAAAAATTTCTACTTTTCCCAATAAATCAAAATTAGAGAATAAAAATAAAATACAGAGAGGGAAAAACATGCATCATGTTAACTTATTATTATCACTCAAACTGGAACATAAAGTTTCAAAAATTTAATATAGGTTAAAAATCACATAAAAATAGGGGCGCCTGGGTGGCGCAGTCGGTTGAGCGTCCAACTTCAGCCAGGTCACGATCTCGCGGTCCGTGAGTTCGAGCCCCGCGTCAGGCTCCGGGCTCATGGCTCAGAGCCTGGAGCCTGTTTCAGATTCCGTGTCTCCCTCTCTCTCTGCCCCTCCCCCGTTCATGCTCTGTCTCTCTCTGTCCCAAAAATAAATAAACGTTGAAAAAAAAATTAAAAAAAAATCACATAAAAATAGAATATTATGATTGTAATTTGAATGGCACTTTTTCCAACTCTTCTTTAAATAAATCATATAAGTTCTATACATTAGAAAGCAAATATGAAAGACATTTATTTTCAGTGTGAACATTTGGGGATTTATATGAAGCATCAGAAAAATGGTAACAGGTCCACATATGCATTAAATTCTGCATACCATTTTTTCCTGTGCCCTCTTACAACTCTCCATAAACCCCTATGGATTATGAAGCCTGCTTCAGGCATTAACGGTTAACGTTCTTCTTGCCATAAGAGTATGAAACCTGCTAGCACACTTTTTCAATATTCTCATTTGAATGTTGACATCTTTACCTATTTCAATATAGGGGCATTGTGTTGTCTCTTGTGGTCCTGCCTAATGTCACTTCCTTGCCTTAAAAAGACTTGCCTCTCTCCAGCTATATCAATATATATCAAGTTCTACCTGACTTGAGATCTCCCTTACATCACTCTTCTGCCCTTCAAAGTCCATTTCTAGGACAAGCCAGTTTGAAATTTCTCACTGTGGTTAATATTTCCATTCTCATAGCCTTTCAAGACATTATAACAACCACATATTTATATCTGATTGATAGTATTAAAAAAATGACAGATTGATTGGATGGGGGACAAACTAAAGCCAAGAAGTCTATTCATAACTCTACTTCCATTATCAAGTGGAAAGGTAATAGGGCTTGAACTAAGGCAATCCGGACTCAAGTGCTGGCTGTTCTACCATCATAATCCTGGTGCCCATAAGCTTCATCTTCCTATTTCCACTTTTTTTGTTGTACCTTTTAAGATCATCTGTTAACTTAATATGGTACATTTGCAAAGTCTGGGTTTACTTTCTATCATTTTATTAACCTTTTCCATATCCCTGTATCTTCATTTTTATCTTTTTTTTTCTAGTTTAATTTAAAATGTCTTGAAAAGTATTGATTGCCAACTGCCTATAATGGCTGCGATGAAATTAATAAGTATATTTGCATATTTATACCAGAATTGCATATAAAGAGAACTTCTGAACTTCTTTCATTTATTCCAAATATAAATTTTCCAACTTTAAGAGATAACACATAAGGAGTAGCAGACTATGGGAGCTTTTGTTTTATCTACCCCGGATGCCCTATCCTTCTTCTAAAAACAACAGCCTCTTTTTTTGGATAACTCTTCCCCATTTCCATGAGGTTTAAGTAGAACTGTCAGCATGCCCTCCATTCCCCAGCGTCTATGGCAACAGGCAGGACACCTAAGTTTGGCCAATCAGGCTATTCCCACTTCAGAAATGACAACTGACCCATCTCTATCCAATAACCATTGACCCAACACTGATCCGCTCAGAAAATTTCTGTTAGAGATAGCAGAGAAGGCTCTCTTTCCCATGGAGCCAGTATGTTGAAAGGAATAAGTCTGGATATGTTTGATGACATCTCATTCATCTTTAAGATAATAAAAGGGAATTAGGTCAGTTAACAAAGAGTTTCACAGAGAAATAAATATGAAATGTTAATGGAAAGAGCGATTAAAGCATCATTTGTGCCTCCAAAATGAGCTCTGGAATAAATAATATGAAGAGTAAAATGTCTAGGTTTCAATTTAAATAGAATTCATCAAAATATTTACATGCCAAGAAATGTAGTATTTTGTGTGAGGAAGACTGAAATTAAATTGGTTCCAAAGGCCTGGTGCCTGTATGCTCCCAAAGCAGGCACACTTCCTTTCCAAGCTTCTAGCCAAGCACAAACTTAAGTACAGGTTCATGAGCCACTCTTTCTGAGAAGTCTACTCTAAACTCACACAGTCCCTATCTAGGACACTAACCATTCTTCCAATTATCAGTTCCCCAATGATGGGTCTCAACAGGCTCCTGGATTTAAAGTTCATATTCCCCAGTACATGCCCACATTCCACTGCCCACAATCCACAGACAGAGGCCTAAATGGAGAACTCCATCACTGTGTAGCATCTTTCCTGTCCACAGCATGGCTGTTTCACCTTTCTAGTCTTGTCTTATTGCTCTGCTCCATCAAAAATACCCCCATTTCACTGCACTCTATGTTTCCACCCCATGCAACTTCCCCACCAGCCATAAAATATTGACAGCTAATCAAAACCTAAACCGAATATAGGTTACTCAGATAAATTTTGGAAGATTGATAGGAGTGGGGGGAAACACCACAGATAGTAAGCACAGACTGGCAAAAAGAGAAGATATTTAGGTGGAAAATACTATCTGACCCTTTATACATTACATGTAAATGCTATCTGACCAGTGAGAAGCAAGAGAATGGCTCCCAGGGCTTTTTCATTGAGATAGAGGTAATCTTGCCATAGTTTCCTAACTTCCTCAACTTCCATCCCAGGGGGTCCACCAGATATTTCAAGTCTGCCTTTTGCTCTTAGTCCCCAGAGACCCTACTCTTCACTCTGGAAGTCAGTAGCCCTTCCTATTATTCTATGGCTGGCCTATGCCTATCCTACTGGTAAAGGCCTGGCTCAGAGAAGCCAATTGTGGGAACAGGCCTCCTATCTTGAGAATGATGCCAAGCATATTAAAAAGCATTCATTTATGTGAATAGTGCTCTTAACACCTTCCCTTGATTCAGGGACACGCCCCAGGCAACCAAAGAACCTGAACCTGAGGCCCTCCCCTTGCCTCAGAACTTGTCCTTTTATGTGTTCTATTTTGGACCCCAGGGTCATGTACACTGTGCCTTTTCTTATCAAGGACACTGCCTTTTGTTTTTGTGGGTTCCCTTGAACTCATACCACACAGGTCAACATCACTCAATTTCCATACTCCAGCCAAAGAAAGACCATTGGGCCGTCTATTTTCCCAAGATAAGAAATATGTATGTGTTAAATATCCCCTTTATCCAAAAATATCTGGAATATAATCGAACCAAATGAGTATTTCAAAGAAAACTTTTCTACCAATGACTTCTTGGAGCCAATGAGTATGATTGTGCCCATATTTCTTTGTGTGAAAAATAAGTGCCTAAAACAAATTCAACAGAATTAGAGGTGGGATTGGTAAAGCAGGCCTGGAAAGTGCAAATGCTGCCAGACAGTTTCCAGAGATGGCATGTCACTATTGCTCGTTCTCTTCTCATATCCAAAATCCAAAAAAGTGAGAATTACTTCATAGTCACAGAGAAAATATCTATATCGCCCCAACCACATGTGGGGATTGTGTTGACTGATACACTTAAATACAATAATACTCCTAATATACACTGTATTAAGAAAAAATATTCTGGTCAGCCTATGTATGTACATAGCTAAACCCACTTACACCATATGTAGATAGATAAACATGACAGAGAAAAAGAGTTGCCTATGGGTTTACTCAAAGTCAGTATTACTTTTCTTGCATCTAAGTCTTGCACATGAGTTAAATCAGAGATTGGTGGTTTTGGGGACACATATAGTATCAGCAACCAATCAGTGAATGTGCATGTGTCATTGAGGAAAGGGAAGAAAATTTAATTAGGTGTTCTAGGCAAATCAAGCCACCCACGAATGTATTTTCTGGACATGGTGGTATTTTTACTGGCATGACATAGTTACATGATGCTATTTTCCTCAGTTAATTTATTTTTTGAACAAAGTTTGACCAGAGCAGTTAGCAAAAGTCAGATTTTTATTTTTTCATTTGAAGGGGTGGTTCAGAGGAGGCATCACTTTGGCATTGTCGTAAGAATGGCTGTAGGGTCTAAAACTGGCTAAAATGGCACTACTGGAGTAGGATTAAGAATTCTTAGGGGGTAAAAATTAAAACCTGGTGAAATCTGAAAAGCTCTCTGGGAAAACTGACACTCAGTTTCACACACCATTCCATTATTAATAATTAGCTCATTTTCCTAAGGAGAAAAAAAATGTTCCAGATGGCCAGTGAGGAAAAGAAACAATAGCCAACAGTAAACAGATTCGAAGGTAAAAGTCAATAAGGTGGTTAGCATTGTGCAAGCACTGTCAACAGTACAGAAGAATTAGAAGGCATGATCACTATCAAGACACATTAAAATAGGAGAATGCTAAAACACAGAGCAAAGAAAACCAGGTGGTGTGTAATTTTAAACATACAACAATATTCTTTCCCGCCATCTTTCCTGGCTAATTCCTACTCATCTTTCAAGATTCATTTTACATATAGGTCCTTTAGGAGGCATGCCCCAATATGTCACACTTCCCTTGTCCTGGCCCTACATCGCACTGGGTGGTATTTCACTGCACTCAATGTCTATCTCTACAGTGTAGTGAAGGTCACATTATGTCATTACAATCTCCCCAACTGGGCAATGAGTTCTTGAGAACCACGTCTTTTCATTTTTGTTTTCCAGTACTTGGCATGACTGGCAGTGAGTAGGAGCTCAGTAAGTGTTTGGTATATTAGTCTTAAACTATCAAGTGGGGTCAGAGAATAAGGAGAGCTAAAGAAGTAAGGTATGTAGTGAAAATGGATTTTAATATTCACCAGTTCCAGAGTTAGAGTGGGCAACTCTCTTTTCTCTGCACAGCACGCCTCTTTTCAGAAAAAAAACAAAAAACAAAAACACTACTCTTTTCTCATTCCAAGTTATTCTAGGATGCCTTCCCTTAACCATAGCCATGTGACCCAAACTATGTACAGCAAAGAATTGGACATATAACTCAATTATAGTTGATTAGAACCTTTTCTTGAAATGTACCACCTAACCACAGTGTGAAAGAGGGTCTTTCTCCTTTTGTATATCAACCAAGAAGCCTGTCATCTACTACCTTGTCATCCACATGGGGAGAGCACATGTGAATCAGCAGAAGATGGCCAAGAAAAAGGCAAGATGTACCAAGAAAAAGAATCAAGACAAGCATCAGATCCAGATTTGGGCCTACAATCCATATTATGTTTTTGGGTTTTTTTTGTTTTTTTTTTTTTTTCAGCTGGAGTAAAAGATAACAGTCACTTAGAACCCAAAAGATCCCAGCCTAATGTAATAAATTTACACTAAAATGTATAGTAAACCAAATTCTTCCATATTTGTTTTAAATTCCAAATTATCTCTATGATTAACATTATTATTACTCAAATGTTAAAAATCAGTAAGTCGAGGCTCAAAAGAGTTAAAATATCTTCCTTATAATCTCACAGGAAATGTGTCAAATTTACCTAGATATTCTGATTTCAAACGTGATGCCCTTTTCATTATACATTGCTGCTTTAGGGTGGAGTTAAGACTTCAGCTCAAATTTAGAAAAGCACAAAACATGCTATTACACAAATGTACAGCAGGGTGACCTGGGCTGGAGCCTATCCCTCTGAGAAGGAGAACTGGAGAACAATAACTGTCCTCATTTCTGTGCAGAGTACCGGATGGCTTTTGCTCAGAGAAGTGCAATTTTTTTTCTTTTTTTCCCCCTCTAGTCTTTCAGCAAGCCCCATATGAAGTCAGTCATACTCAGTGCTATATGCTGTTTCAGCATGAAGTATACTCCACCCTTGAGAGGTCGTATTTCAGGAATGACGTGATTTGTGTGTATGGGGTGGAGGATGGGAAGGTAAGGAGAAGAAAGACAGACTATGTATATATTCATATAAGGAACTGGGGCTTCCACTGGGTTGAAACACCATATAAACATAATACTGTTAGTAAAATTGAAGACCTGGTTAAACTGGAAAACCAGAGGTAAGAAAGACTTTTTGTTTTTAAATATGGAAACAGAAGAAGCCATAACTGAAAATAAAGTGGGGTTCCTGGATAGTCAGTCTCCTGTGTTTTTGGTTGGTGAAAGTCAATGGAATCCTTTCATAGCAAGCAAAATTGGCTACAGGGGCAGCTGACATTGGAAACACAGCACAGAGCTCATGTTTTGTGGAGTTTATTGACTGCTTCCCAAACACAAGAAATAAACAGAGGACTGGGTTTTTAATTTTAGGATCTATTTGCACCCTACTAAATTAGAGAACCCAAATGACGTCTGCCCGGAGGAACTCCTGGCTGCACCAGTGCTTTCTTTCCTAGCTTGACAAAAGATGATTCAGTTCTAAGTAGGCACATATCACTCCATTGGCTAGAAGTACCAGTCACTGGAATGAAACGCAAAATAATGCTGTTGCCATTGTGTTTGTGATAATGTTACACTTTAGCTCTGCCAGTTAATGTAGTTTCAATTCAGTTTTAAGAACTTTATGCAAAAAACAAGCTATGCACTAAAAGTCATAAACCATCAAGTTTGCTAACCTATGGCTTGAATTGGGGGGACTTATAGCTTCCCCCCTCAAAATTCCCAACTAAATTTCACTTTGAACTTGTTTTGTAAACACTTATCAAACATTTTCCATATATATTATTTTCTTCTTATCTAGTTTATATATTTTTGTAAATATATAAATAGATTGTGAATATATTGAGAATGAGAGCCCAAAGAGAGTAAGGAAGTTTCCTGTATTTGTAGGATTCAGGATACTGCCTGTCACATAGTAACTACACAATAAACTCTGTCATAAAACAGAAAACAACACACACACACCCACACACACCCACACCCTTGTGAAAGGTAGTGTGCTTGACTTTAGAATGATGCGTTTTTATCAACAGTTTTGCTCTGTATGGTCTTATGCCTTCCATGAAATTAATGAATTATTAATACAAAGATATAACCTTATATCTGTAAAGCAGATATAAGTAATGAAGTATAATTTTTTTCTTCTCAAAGCAGCTAATGTATAAGATTTCATGGGGGCATTGTGAAGAAATTATGCTTCCAGTAGTTTAGCATAAGTATGCTCTTAGTATGCTTTTATGTTGTGGGGGCAGCTATTTATTTAAATCAAATAACTTATAGGGACATCTGGTTGGCTCAGTTGGTTGAACGTCCGACTCTTGATTTCAGCTCAGGTCACGATCCCAGGGTTGTGGGATCAAGCCCCACGTCAGGCTCTGTGCTGAGCATGGAGCCTGCTTAAGATCTCTCTCTCCTCTTCTGCACCTCTCCCCAGCTGTCTGTTTCTCTTTCTCTCTCTCTTTCTCTCTCTCTTCTCTCTGTCTCTCTCTCTCTCTCTCTCTCTCAAATTAAAAAAAAAGAAAAAAAAAGTTCTTCCAACACTCAGTTCTGAATTTCACAAACAAAGAATATTTCATGTACCATGTATGAATTTGCATATGCCCTTTATTAGCAGTCAAAATCATCATACAAAGACATGAATTTTGAATTCGGAGTTCAAATTTACTAGTTAATAAAAATAATACTGTCTTTGTATCTCAGTGTTCTTATCCCCAAAACAGAAATAATATTACCTATTCTATCTACCCTCACAAAGTCCTTCTGTTTGCATGACAGTGCTTTTAGAATTCTTAAGTATTATATAAATAAAAGACATTATTGTATTCAATAACACAAACTCAAACTTCCAGATAACCTTAAAAAGATAATATTCAGGAATATGCAGCAACTAGCCAAAATTTAATTTAATTAAAAATATTTATTTATCAAGTACCATTATATATCAGACAATATTCAAACATTTGAAATGTGGTGGACAAGACAAACAGAACACCCTGCCTTCAGGGAGCTTATCATCTTGCTGACAGATGTGTTAGAGGGTGTGTGTTTATAAAGTGTGGACACATGTTTAAGGGTGGGCAGAGAGGAAAGAGAATTATTTTAAATACTAAATGTACTGTTTCTTCTTCTGGCTTCTATGAAAGCTAACCTAATTCATAGCAAAGGAGTATATAAGTCTATATTTCTTTATACAGAGATGTACTGGAGGAAGGGGGAAAAATGAGTCTAAATTTTAATGCCACTAAGTCCCTTTTGGTTAACTAAATTAACTCATATGAAGCCGTGATGAGTCCAGAATTATGTGGAATTGCTTAACATTACAAGGTGAGAGGATCTTGGTGTACTGGTAAAAAAGAGGGCCTAGAAAAGAGACTAAAAAGATAACAAGGTGTAAAACTTATAAAACAATCTGGTTGGTATGGAAGTCCACTGGGACAAAATGTGTATGGAATTCAAACACTGGGATGCCTAAAGGATTATTAAATAACAGGAACTTATAATCAGTTTTGAATCATTTTTGTTTCAATATGAATGTTTTCCATTACCCTAGACTAAGATAAGGTCCACTATACACACAAATACTTGGGTTTTAAGAAACTCAAGGAAAAGCAATTTTTTTTCTACACATGTATTGGTATGGAGCAAAGAGAGGAGAAGAGTCTCAGGAAGTGAGACATGAAACTGAACATTCAATAGGACCAAGAACTAGGATCCCACAGTCACCATAAAAAGTAAGATCCTAGGAGTGCACAGCAATCTAAGTGAAAACATGAGATACTGCCTACCATCTTACACATATGGAAACTGAATACAGATCTGTGGGTCTGAGCCAAGTTTATACAAATATCACGCAGATTTAAATAGATGCCTTCAAGTAACGTTCCCCCCCCCCAACATTGCAACATGCTGTTTTATTCCAATGGAAAAGACTTCTAAAACCAACAAGCAGAAGTAGAGAAGTAAAGAGTATTATGTATTTAGATTGTGGAGATCTACAGATACCTTGGTATAGTGGGACCATAAATTCTGGGGCCAGAGAAGCAAGTAATGGGGCTGATTATAAAATCACCCATTTCATAGTAATGGAAAGCTTTACAAGGATCAAGAAGGAGCTTGGAATATCCCATAGGCAAAAGAGAGCCTCATAAGCAGAGAAATGATACATCCGATTTATGACTTAGTAAAAATATTTGGCATTGTGAATAACATGTCTATAAGGATATAAGGATAGGTGTATGGTGAAAAAGACTACTCATGAATCAGTTTAGCAACAGAATTAGCAACTGTCCTGTTATCTAATACCTGAGCAGTTTCATTCAAAATTTTCTTCAGAGGTCTAGCATCCTTGCCAGTGTAAAGTACTGAGCAGCAGGAATATGCTGCCTAAAAAAATGGAAACTCAGATTCAAGTTTAAAAAGACAAAACCACAGGAGGATGACTTTGGTATTTTCTTTTAACTAATGAAAACATCAAAAATTGCTAATACCCACAGTTTTCCAGGAAGAAAGAATTGCTTTACATAGGACTTTCCTGCCAAAGTTTTCTTCTCCCTTACGTTTTAAAAGAGAGCCTTTGGGGCACCTCATACTTTATAAACTCAGTATTTGAATCATTATTTCAATTTTATAAATTCTGTATGGAAGGTAAGTTTCCCTTGTAAAAAATGTATGCTACAGGCTGACAACTGAGAAAGCCAGAAGATTAATATTTTTTTTAATGCAGTTCAATGTATTTGAAAGATAGAAAGGAGGATCTTTAAAATATGTTAAACTGGAAAAACAATCATGAATATATAAGAATATTGTGAATAAAATTGAACACAGAATCACCCATGATTAATTTCTTAAATTTCCTACACAAAATAGTTTTTTTTTCATGTTTTAAGAGATAACACAAACAAAAAGAAGAAATGCCCAATGGTTAAAGAGTATCAAAAAGAAGGCATATCTGTTCAAATGCTATTTACTTTCTATTTGTCTGTCAGAGTATTTGAGAAACTGATTATGAGAAAATTAATTCTTCCAATTCATGGACATATAAAATCTTTACATTTTTTTTTTTTGTTTGTTTCTTCACCTCCACAGTTAAATCTTATTCCTAAGTATTTAATTTTTTAAATACTATTAAAATGGGACTGGGGAGCCTGGGTGGCTCAGTCGGTTAAGCGTCCGACTTCGGCCCAGGTCATGATCTCGCGGTCCCTGAGTTCGAGCCCCGCGTTGGGCTCTGTGCTGACAGCTCAGAGCCGGGAGCCTGTTTCAGATTCTGTGTCTCCCTCTCTCTGACCCTCCCCCGTTCATGCTCTGTCTCTCTCTGTCTCAAAAATAAATAAACGTTAAATAAAAAATTAAAAAAAAATAAAATGGGACTGTGTTCTTCATTTATTTTTCACATAGTTCATGGTTAGTGTATAGAAATGTGAGTGATTTTTCTATGTTGATCTTGGACCTTGCAACTTTACTGAGTTCATTTACTAGTTCTCAAAGTTTTTTTTTTTTATTATTACTATCAAGTATTTAGGGTATTCTATACATAAGATCATGTCACCTTTAAACAGAAACTTTTTTATTTCCTGCTTCCCAATTCTAATACCTTTTATTTCAGTTTCTTGTCTTATTGATCTAGCCAGGACTTTTAGTACTACGTTGAACAGGAGTATGAGATTGGGCACTCTTGTCTTATTCCTGATCTTAGAGAAAAAGCTTTCAACCTCTCACTGTTAAGTATGATGTTAGCTGTGGCTTGTCATTATTTAGTATGTTGAGATATGTTCTTAATTTGTTAAGGAGTTTTTATCATGAATAGTTGTTGAATTTTGTCAAATGCTTTTTCTACATCTATTGAGGTGATCACGTAAGTTTTATATCTCATTATGTTAATGTGGTTTATCAAAGTTACTGATTTGTTCACTGAACCATTCTTGCATCCCAGGGATAAATCCCACTTGATCATGGTGAATGATCCTTTGAATGCACCGCTGAATGTGGTTTGGTGATATTTTATTGAGAAGTTCTGCATCTGCATTCATTGGATATTGGCCTATAGTTCTCTTTTCTGGTAATATCCTCTTCTGGTTTTGGCATCAAGATACTACCAGCCTTGGAAAATGAGTGTGGGAGCCTGAACTTCTCTAGTTTTATGGAAGAGTTTGAGAAGGACTGGTATTAATTTTTTAAATGTTTGTTTGGTAGAACTCACCCATAAGACCATCTAATCCTGACCTTTATTGGTTGGGAGGTTTGGTGTCACTGAAGAAATCTCCTTACTAGTAATTGGTCTATTCAGATTTTCTATTTCTTCCTAATTCGGTCTTGGTAAATTGTATGTATCTACGAATTTTTTCCATTTCTTCTAGGTTGTCCACGGTAGTCTCTGATGATCCTTTGAATTCATGTGGTATCAGCTGTAATGTCTCCTTTTTTATAATTTTGTTGATATGGGTTCTCTTTGATTAGTTTAGCTAAGGATTTTTGGCTTTGGTTTTATCTTTTCAAAGAAACAACTCTTAGTTTGGATAATCTTTTCCATAATTTTTCAGTCCCCTACTTCATTTATTTCTGCTCTAATCTCTATTATTTCCTTTCTTCTGCTAACTTTGGGCTCATTTCTTCTGCTGCTTTCTTCTTTCTTCTTCTTCTGGTTCCTTAAGGCATACAGTTAGGTTACTTTCTTGGGATCTTTCTTGTTTCTTTATATAGGCAATACTTTATTTTCACTCCATTTTCTGTTATTTAGGCCAGGTAAACCCTTTTGATATGTCAAAGTTAACTTATTTTACCCTCTGACATCTCCACTTAAGTACTGAACCCATCCAGAGAGTTATGTGTTCCGCTACTGTATTTTCCAGTTCAGTAATTTCCACTTGGTTCTCCTTTGATATTCTATTTTTTAACTGAGATCTGGGGCTTTATTTTTTTCATTTGTTTCAAGAGAATTTTAAATTGCTTAAGTGCTTTCATGATGGGTACTTTAAAATCTTCGTCAGATAATTCCAACATTTGATTTGTCTTTGTTGCTACTGTCTTTTCTCATTCACATGGTGGTATTTTCCTGGTTCCTGATAGGATTTTTTAATTGCATCCTAGACTTTTTTGATTTTGTAATATAATAAAATGAAATACATACATATAAATATAATTTGTGTTATGTCCAGGAATTATATATATATATGTATATATATATATATATATATATATATATATATATATATATAATGTGTTTATATAAATTATAATATATTTATTTACAAAAGGTTTTCCCCTGTTGAGGTGTAGCACGAAGGCCAAGCAGGTATTTAAGATTAGCTCTTGCTTGGTCCAACTACACCACCCCACACAAGTGGGGTACCCACTAGTGCAGCATAATTTCTTCCAAGTAGAAGTATAAGAGCAAGCCCTTTCTGGGCCCTATGCTACTAGTGGAAGAGAGAGGGAAAAGCAGAATACAAACTAGTCCTATCTCTTACTATTTCACTGAACCCTGCTGATGCTGGGGTGGGAGGTGGCAGAGGAGTGAGTAGTGGGGTGGGAGGCTGTAGAGGGGTGAGTAGCGTGCTTTGCACCACCTTGTTCCGGCTCCTTGATGCCAGGTAACGTGGGGGCTCACCAATCACTGGACTACACTGAAACTACCTGGGTGGGGGTAAAAGGAGCACTGCCCACTTCTGTTGGGTGGGGAACGGATGCCAGTTTCCCATTTAGCCCCACTGCCACTACCCTACCTAGGGAACTAAAGCATCTCCTAATTAAGCTGTTTGAGAATGGAAGGTCAGCTGCCTGCATGGGCCCACCAACAGCCAATGGGGCCGTCAGAATCACTGGATTCTGTGAGGCAGGCATAGTGTGGAAGATCAACTTCACCCTCCGTTTCTCTGAAACCACAGGTATAGGGGTGGATGTTCTGTTGGTGTTTGACTGAAGTAGGGGACATATTGCCAAAAACATGTTCTATTATCAGGTTACCCCCCACTTTTTTTTTTTAATCAGTACTCTCCAGACTGGAGGTTTATACATCAGTACATCCAGACTGTCCAGGAGCAATAAGAAACCCAAGGAACTCACCAACAATTAGTTCTTCAAGTCTGAGTTTCCTAAGCAACCTGTCTTCTTTCTGCCTCTGAGAGATACCCAATGCTTCCCTGTTGTGGGTTATGTGTAGGCATTTTTAGTTGTAAGGGAGAATATCTGGGAGAAATGGGCTACTCTATTCTGGTAGACTTCTTGTAGGATTCTCTTATAATGGTTTCTCCTCTTATCTGATTGCTACATCTAAGAGTGTTTAATTTTAATATGTGTATCTTCATGTAAAACCTTCTGAAATTATACATGCCTGAGAATATGGTTCTTGTATCTTCACTTTTGAATTTAATATGCTTGAATAGAAAAGTCTAAAATTTTAAGTTCTTATTTTCCAAACTTAAAAAAAAATACTACCCTTTTGATATTTTACACCTGGTGTGCTACTTAAATCCCTGATGTTCATCTGAAGCTCGTTCTTCTTGGTCTTTTCTTTCCTTCTAAAAATATTTAAAATTTTCCCTTTGACTTTAATACTCTTAAAATTCACTGCAGTAGGTGTGAATTTTCTTCTCTCCTCTTTTCTAGTCTGAATACTTGCAACCTCAGACTTTTCACCTTTTTTTTTCAATCCTGGAAAATGTTAGGTTAATTGTTTCTTCAACTATTTTCTACATTCACTCTCTATTCTAGAAGCTTCTGTGTGGATTTACACGTTTCTATTTCTGGATTCACTATCTCTTAGCATTTCTTGTTTGTTTTCTATAACTTTATATTATCTTGCTGCTTCTTGGGAGATTTCCCTAATTCAATCTCTCAACTCATTCATTCTCCAGCTATATCGATTCTATTATGAATATGCAGGGATACATTATTTCTCAACTTCCTTATCTCAGCCAAAATCTTTAACCCTTTGATACTTGTTCCATTATTCTAATTTGCTTTCTATGTCTGCCCTGCCTTCAATGTAACACACTTACATCATGGGTATTCTTTTACCTTATGCCTAGTCTTTGAATTCTAAGTTCTGGTAATATCTTATCTTGCTTAACCTTTTACATTACATATCCAGCTTGTCCAAGGTATCTAAACTGTTCCTTAAACAACTGATGCTTATGGAAATTTATATATCTATCCTCATATGTTGAATATGTTTACCAAAAAATCTCATTGAAAGTTTGATATTGGCAAGTTTTTTGTATCTACTTCATTCATAGATGACTACTCATCTGTTGATAATGCAAGACAAAGTAGTTTGTTGTTCTCTCTTCATACAAGTTAACCTGTACACATTATGTTTATGAAAGGAATGTGCTTAAAAATGATTGTAGAATAGGAAATATGATGGCCTTAATAACTTTAAACATTTTAACCTTTATTTGTAGTTATATTTAATGATGTTTATGAAAATATATTCTTATTCCAGGAGCTTATTTATTCTTGATCCTCCTTGTCATCTTTCCAAAAATGAAAACTTTCAGCTTTTATTTTGTTATATAAGGTATAGAATAAATTATAAACACCTAGAACATAACAAATACTCGAGTTTTACTTATTATGACATTTGTGCTGTTAGTTATGGTTATATTATGCTTAGGAATTCACTTATACTTTACTTAGGTTATCATCCTACGATTAAAAATTCTTAATGCAAACAAACATAAATCTTTATTTTTTTTTCAATCAGAACATATACTTACATTTTCTTTCATTTATTCTGAGATTATTAGGGTTTTGGAAATAGAAAGAAATATTTTTCAATATCTGTTCACCTATCAAGTCTTTTCAATCTGACACTTTCTATCAAAGTGAAATAACTTACTTCTTTCTTGTATAGGGATAAATGGAAATGATAGCTAGTATACATTTATCTGTGGACATTTTAAGAAGACTCGAAAGGACGAGAACATATTGGCTAAATATGGGCTCAGAAAAATTGAGAAGAGGGGCGGCCGGGTGGCTTAGTCAGTTAAGCATCTGACTTAAGCTCAGGTCATAATCTCATGGTTTGTGAATGAAGCCTCCTATTGGGCTCTGTGCTGACAGCTCAGAGCCTGGAGCCTGCTTTGGATTCTGTGTTTCCCATTCTCTCTGCCCTTCCCTAACTCATGTTCTGTCTCTGTGTCTCAAAAATAAATAAACATTATTATTTTTTTTTAATTGAGAACAATGACAGCATTTCCTTGTCGATTATGGTGGCATGTTTCCCTGGAAGTAAACGTTCATCTTGCTCTTGCAAGAACTGTGTTTCTTCGGAGTATAAAGAATTTGTAACAAGTCAGTACTATTGATACTTTTATCTAAACACTTTTTTCATTGTATTGTGTTGTTTTAAAAATCTGTGGAAGCAATGGTTAGGTGGCTAAGAATTATACATGAATATTTTCTACTTTGATTCATCATTCTAAAACTTTTATTCTTTTTATTTTTAAGGAAAAGATTTCTCAAATCCTTTCTCCCTTTTTCCCCCCAAACTTTTCCATGTCTCCTCTTTCTTTCAGACCAAGTTTTCACATCTATATCTGTTTCTCCTTTCCAGTCAAGTGCTCCAACCAGTAGACAAGGCTGCCAGTAAGCAAAGATTTACTCAACATGTGAGGATGTGGAGGAATATTGGCTGGTGCATGCACAGGCTAGCTTTTTCTGGCAGGGCTACACTAACAGCTACTGTCAAATAGAACATCATATTGACCAAGAGAGCTGGGGAAGAGCCATTGGAACCAGCAGAAATTACCTGTGGCTTGGTATAATTTTTTTTAACTGTGGAGGAACATTCTTTTTTTCCTTTCAGGATTATGATAGATCCTCAATTGATACAAGGAAATTGTTTCAATGGTTTAAACAAGATGACTCATATAAAGAAGGAAAGGCAATACAACATATGCAATGAAGTTTATATTAATACCTATTAGTAAAGAGCACATAAAGGATTTCTTATTCATATTTTCATTTTCAAATGTTTGTAAAATCCTCATATTTATTGTACTTCATGCCAAATGCTATAATTTCAACACTTTATCATCTGTGGTGTTATTAGGCAATACAGTGTTTACAGATAAAAAGAAGTAACCCATATGTAATAAGTAAATTTGTCTTGTGTTTATACTTAAATGGTTAATATGTATATACTATATCTATGTGTACTCTTGTACATAAATTCTTAGATGTGTAAATATTTATCGATACTATCCCATGAATAAAACAATGTTTTTTAAAGTTTATTATTTTTTGTTTTTCAGTTTATTTTTTATTTTTCAGTTTTTTAAATTGTGTTAAAAATTCCTCCTTATTAAATTGTTTGACATTTCAAATAAAGTAGTAAATGACAGAAATATTTAGTTTCCCCCAAAATTTTAGTTTTCCCCTTTGAAATGTACAATAGTAATACTTTTGTATGTCTCTATGATTGTTGATGGCTTATTCTTTTGAGGTAAAATATTTCATGGGCTTTCTATTAGAAAAAAAGTGATATTTGAACTTCTTGTGATAAGAAAATATTCTGATATTAATAATAGGTAAAATAAAATGTTTAAGTCATAACAGGTAAAATAAAACGTGTATCATTTCACTATTTCAATGATTTCAGTGTTTAAATAAATGCAAGAAGAATTTTGGAATCCCCTCCACAGGTTCTTAATTTTTTTTTTTTTTACTGTTTATTTATTTTTGAGACAGAGAGAGAACATGAACAAGGGAGGGGCAGAGAGAGAGGGAGACACAGAATCTGAAACAGGCTCCAGGCTCTGAGCCATCAGCCCAGAGCCTGACGCGGGGCTCGAACTCACGGACCGTGAGATCATGACCTGAGCCGAAGTAGGACACTTAACCGACCAAGCCACCCAGGTGCCCCGACCACAGGTTCTTAATAAGCTTTTTAATACAAAATTAATAGCTATCACATTTAAAACAAAAGTGTCTTATTTATTTTCAATTCCTTTTGGAGTGCAGTGAATAAGAGTTTGAGTCTGAAATCATTTAACATTCCTGCATTTTGCTTTACTCAGCTGTAAAATGGGAATACAAGCATCTACTTCCAGGAGTTTTTGTCAAACTCAAATTAAATACTACATGTGACAAAATTTTGTAAATTGTAAGACATTAATGGAATATCAGGAACTATTAGGTGACATTTCCATCAGCATAACAAAAATTAATATAATATAATTTTCATCCATTAAAAGATGTAATAGAAGCCTGTGTTAATATTAAATGAGTTTTGTAATATATTTTGCTTCCATAAAATACAGACTGGAATCATACTTTAAAGTTTTAAATCATAATTTAAAATTTTAGAATCTGTGTACATTCAGCATTGTATGAAGAATTATTTTCACAACAATGTAATCAATATTTGTAGCATAGGAAGTAAGTGAGAATTATGTGAGTTCAATGCAAAGTTCAAAGCTGAAACACAGATTTTGTTATGTTATTCTTTTTGGTACCGAGTACAACTTGTTGCATGTTTATATCCAGTACTTCTTTTTTAAGTTTGTTTATTTATTTTAAGAAAGAGAGGGAGAAAGGGCTTGAGCGGCAGAGGGCAGAGAGAGAGAATGCCAAGCAGCCTCCACACTGTCAGCGTGTAGCCCAACGTGAGGCTTGAACTCAGCAACCATGAGATCATGACCTGAGCCTAAATCAAGACTCGACACTTAACCAACTGAGTCATCCAGGCGCCCCTGTGGTATGTTTTAAACATTTATGTCATCAAAGTCCTATATAGATGGACTAGAGTTAGTTTTGTACCAGGAGATAGAAAAAGAAAAGGAACTCTCAGGTTTTGCCTGAGGATGTGCACAGGGCGAATAGGGACATGTTAGAACATCACAGAGTGCATATCACATATGACCTCAAGTCACCGGCTCTAGAGCTACAATGAGCACTGGGTGTCATATGTAAGAGATGAATCACTGGATTCCACTCCTGAAGCCAAGACTACACTGTACATTAATTAACTTGAATTTAAATAAAAAATAAAAATAAAAGAAAGGATAGAGAATACAATAGCAGGAACCACAATTATGACCAAAAGCAAAAGCACAGGGTGTTCAATATTTTACCTGCGTTTCTCAAACTGGACTATTTAATGACAAAAAATGACTTTTTACACTGAAAATGTGAGTGAAAAAGATGTGAGACTAGTTGGGAAAATGTTAAAACATGAGTAGTAAGCCATACCAAACATTAAAACATATTACAAAGCAAATTAATAAAGCATGTTAGCAATGGCTGATAGATAATCAGAAGATAGTAATAGATCAGAAGATAAAGCCAATAATTATATCAAATATTTATAGAAATTTGGTTCAAATATAGCGACATTTTCAAATTTATGTAGGAAAGATAAATTATTTAAAAAACAGTGCTAGGAAAAATGGATAGCCATTTGGAAAAATATAGTTGGATTTCTCCTTCCCTCAGTCTGTATACCAAAATAAATTTGAGATTGATGCAGCATTTAAATATAATAAATGAAAACCTTAAAGTGCTTGGAGAAAACAATGAAGATTTTTTTAACATATGCTTGGAGTAAGAATGACCCTTTTAAAGCAGATAACACAAAATTCAGAAATCATTAAGAAAAAGATTTGATAAATTTAACAACATACAAAGTTTTTAAAATGTAAAGAAAATTGACTGGCAAAAGCAGCTTAAAATACTAAGGAAGTGTTAATTTCCTTTTTTTTTTTTTTCCTAATGTTTATTTATTCTTGAGAGAGAAACACAGCACAAACAGGGAAGGGCAGAGAGAGAGAGGCAGGCAGCAGCTCCAGGCACTGAGCTGTCAGCACAGAGCCTGACATGGGGCTCGAACTCATGAACTGTGAGATTATGATCTGAGCCAAATTCACACACTCAACCAACTGAGCCACCCAGGAGCCCTAGGAAGTGTTAGTTTCTTAGTTAGAGTAGCAAAACGGTTAAGAGTTCACATGCATATATGCACAAATTCATACATACATTCAAATGCATGCATATCTGTGATTGTAAATACATATGAAGCTTAGTTGAATTTATAAAGGGAAACTGGGGGTCACAAAAATATACTTTTCATCATATATCTTTTAAATTTCCATATTCTTTTTCATTGTCGTCATGGATTACACTGCCTTTTCTGAATAAAATACAATTCATAAAAATAAACACATGTGACCTTCTGGTTCCAGCCACAGTAGAATGGCTTGTTGTGGCCTGATCATCCAGCAAAACACAACTATAAAAGCTGGAAAATTTTATAAAACATGGATTTGAAGGTTTTGGAAGGCATCCAATATAGAAAAGGCTTGAAGGCCTAACCTCCTTGAGAGAAGGGAATGTATAATGTGAGATTCATATTCCGTCTGGCCTTTTTCACTGAACTCATTTTCCAAATATCAGACAAAGGAAACAGAACTAGGCAGGAAATGCAAGTCTTGCTGCACGGAGGAGACTGAGGGCAGATTTGGGGACTGCCATGCTGACTGCCATTTAAAGGACAAACAGCAGGGGAAAAGGAAACCCCAGAGACAGAGTTCAAAAATTAGTATACAAATCTCCCCTAAATCACGGGCTGACTTCTAAACTGCACTCAGAGATTAAGACTCCAAAAAAATTTTTTTAAGTCTTAGTAGAGACAGAATGTGGGAGGTTAAAATGCTCAAGCCAAGATTGCAGCAGCCACAGGGTGTTGGGAGAATAGCTAGAGTTCAAACACTGCCAAGGTGGGATGGCTTTGGTAAATTCCCAAGGCTTAAATCTGAGACCCTAGAAGAGCTATGCTCTAATATTAAGGGCTACGCCTTGGGATTCAAGACAAAAATAAAACAGCCTAACAAAGACTGAAACCAAGTCTTAATGGGACCAAGGTGATCCACTAGTGCTCTGGCTGTTTTCCAAAAGAAAATTTAGCCCACCTGGAGGAAGATAACATCATTTTGAATTTCTACAATTTTGATCCAGTCCAAACATATGAGGCATGCAAAAAGAAAATAAACAAATCACCAAGAATCAAAGAGAAATAAGAAATAAAGAGGTGACTTAGATATTTTAGTTACTTGTTGGTTATTAGTTAGGTTGCCAAAAAATAAAGAGAAAGAGAAAATTTTAAGAGCAGCCAAAGAAAATCACACTTTGCTTTCAAAGGAGCACCAGAAAGAAAAAAAAAAGACTAAAATTTACACCTTAAGGATCATCATTAGTATGGAAGGCAGAAGACAATGGAATATCTTTAAAGTGATCTAAAAGAAAAAGACAATTCACCTAGAATTCCCTCTAGCAAAAATATCCTTCAAAAATGAAAGTGAAGTAAAGATGCGTGAGATAAATAAAAACTGAGCAAATGCACAATCAGTAGGCTTCACTACAGGATATTATAAGATAGTTCCTCATACTGAATAAATATGACCCTATGGAAACACAGAACGTCAGAAATAAAGACAAACACTGGAAAAGGTAAATGCAAATGAGTACTGACTACTCCAGTGAACAACAGTATCTTGTAAGGCACATCACAAATGTAGAAGTGAAATTGAGGACAATGAAAGCACAAAAGGCAGGAGTGGGGCAAACAGAGTTAACTGTTTGAAACTGCTTGCATTGAGAAGTGACAAATGTGCTAATTTAATGTAGACAGTAATACATAAAGAATGCATAGTACATTCTCTAGAAATTACCACTGTAAGAAAAATAACAAAGGTAAACTGTGAATGGAGAAGGAGAAAATGGAACTGTGAAAACCAACTTAAAAAAAAAAAAAAAAACCTTTAGAAGGCAGTCAAGAGGCCAGCAGGGAGCTCTCCTGCACTGCTATTCATCAATTGCAAACCCAACAGGAAAAGATATACCTTGCAAGTCCTTACTAAGATGTTAGGTACTACGGCACCACACCAGCAGTAGGGAAAGATTTCTTCTCTTCTCCCTACCATAACCCAGCCAATGAAGGACAATAACAACTCAGCCAATGAAAAGCCATATGGTCTGAACTCCCAGTTGCCTCCAATGGACTTTTTATTTATAACAGTCCTCCCAATTCTCCCCCTTTCCTCTATGAAAGTGCTCCTCCCCTCTGTTCTCACAACTTGCCTATAGTTTTGCTGTAGCTTACTCATCCCAGCTTGCAATTCTTTGCTATTCCCATAATATATGTATTTTTTTTCTGGTAAAATAACTGACAGTTGTATGTTTAAGATTAATGAAATAATTAAATAAAACCTCATACACTCAAAAGTAGACAAAAAAAGGAGGAACAAGGAATAGAAAACAGATGTGCAAATGGAAAATATATACTAACCATAGGGGGTAAATATATTTCAGAGCTGACCAAGGAAAAATATATAACCAGAGGTACAAGGAGCACACACAAACTTCATTGGGCAATGCTTTGATAGGTTTGCTTGTGGAGGGATAGCCCTCACAACATGAGACTGATGGGAAGCAAAGGGGTGGGGGGTGGAAAGACACAGGAATATAATCAAGGGGCCAGGGAATCGCACAAGGGACTTAAGTGTGTAAGTGATGTCCCTTAGGAACCCAAGGGGAGCATGTCTGGTTGCTGGATGCCTCCTCTGTAATAAATGACTTCTTCAGGGCATCTTTTTATGACAAAAATATCTTCACACTTTGTACCTATTCTGAAAAAGATGTTTACATACAGAGATTAGACTGAAAACCTACTTTTACACCTACTGAAAAAGATGCTGGCTACCGAAGGGGAAATAACTAATTAGAGCACAGAATCCAGAGCCATTATTTTAACAGTTCGAATCCTGGCTCCAATAATTATTTCTTGGATGATTTTTGAGGAAGTTACTGAACCCCTCTTATCATCTATAAAATGAACATGATAATAACAGTACTCTCCTCACTGCATTGTAGTGTCGATTGTGTGAGTTTAGGTGTAAGCTGTTAAGGACAGTGCCTGGCACAAACAAGCACTATGTGAAAATGGCTATTAGTACTATTTATAAAAAGCATTGATAGGCTTCTATTTCACACAGAAATACTAGTTGTCTGATTGCTTTGTAAGATCTTTGAGAGAGCTTATGTGGTAAAAGACGTATCTTATTAAAAAAAATTTTTTTTAAATGTTTAATGTTTATTTACCATTTAGAGGCAGAGCATGAGAGGGGCAGAGAGAGAGGGAGACACAGAATCTAAAGCAGGCTCCAGGATCCAGCTGTCCGCACAGAGCCTGACGTGGGGCGTGAACTCACCAACCGAGAGATCATGACCTGAGCCGAACTCAGACACTTAACAGACTGAGCCACCAAGGTGCCCCTATCTTACTTTTTAAAAATAAGTTCAGATGCAACAAACCAATATGCTCCTAAACTGACACATTTAACTACCTAATTAGGTTTATTTCTTACTAGTATGGCAATCACCCTTACATGTACAGTATTTGATTACATTATGATAACTTTTGATACTTTCTAAGTTTGTGAGGACCTAATCAAAGTATTTAGGTATCAGGACTCTAACATTTGGTTTGTGCTCTTATTCCTGACTGTATCTCAGGGAAATATAGAAAATATGATTGGAAATATAAAGAATTTATTTGAAATTAGTCACAGCTCTATGTGACTTTGGCCAAAACAGTACATATTCATTTTCTTTTTCCATCAGCAAACTGAGAGAATAAATGGTAGTTAGATGAACTCTAAGACATTTCTCTAACACAGCATCAATCTGTGACAAATGTAAACTTATACACACACATAAACTCACACACAAGACAGGCAGAAGTTATCCAACTACAGTTCTCAAAGGAGCCCAAGATTGTTTGTTTTGTTTTGTCGATTAAAACCATATCAAAGTTATGGGACATTTTCCAGCACATCTGTTCTGGATAATATTACCATAATTATTTCCTTCCATTGAACATCTCAGCAGTACCAAAGCAATAAGCCAAGTAGGAGCAAAAATCTTATTATTAGGCAGCAACAACAGTCTCCAATTCTTTTCTTCCCCTAATGTATGATAAACACTTCTGGTGGAATTCTTTGAGTTAAAATAAAGATCACTTGTACTTACCAGCTATAAATGAACACTCACCTCTCAGCTAAGTGCAACTACAGGGTCTGGCTTACTTCTATTACTGCAAGGTCCAGGCTGCCCCCAACTGGGTCTGGGCAGTGGAGGCTAGAGCAGGCCACAGACTTGGACTTCTGGGGTACACACTGAGCTGCCGAGGTCCAGAAGGCCCCCAAGCCGAGAGGCCTATTCCCCTGCGGCCAGATACCGCAGGAGCTCCTCAGTCTTGCCATCCAGAGCAGTGCAGCTAAGTGCGGATAAGAGGCACGTGGGAGACCTGACTCCCCAAGACGCCCTGTGCGTCCGCCACACACCTCTGGCTCACGCGACCTTCCACACTAGGCAGGGGGAACGCAGCAGGAGGAGCCCCCAGCCCCAGGCAGATGGTGGGCTGGGGCGGCCCCTGTTAACGCGGGCCTACAGTCCCAGGACACGCGGGGAAAGGCGAAGGGATAGCGAGCGAGCTGTTTATGCGAGGTTCTTGCTTAGCATCCAGGATTGCTGGGATTTCCCAGGATCTGGGGTGCGTAGCGCTAGGACAAGCCGAAGGCGTGGACCTCTCCAGAAAACCCCCAGCTACCAGAGTCCCTCCTGCCCCACAGCACAATTGATAATGCTGCGAAAGTCCGATCTCGCGATACCTCAGAACCAAACCTCCCGGGATCTCAGAAGGCATGTGGGCTTGACCAGGGTCAGAGATGATGGGAGGCACCAGTGAATTACAATGGCTGGATATGTCCCAAATCAGCAGGATTAAACGGAGTATGATGTAATCACTTTTCCAGATTCTGAATCCACGGGAGAGTGGGCATCCCCTAGTGCCTTTAAAAACTTCAAATTGATATAACTTAGCCTTTAATTTTAAAAGATTAGTGAAAGAGGATCACATTATTTGGCTAAACTATTTCTTCAACTCCTGAAAATTATGGTGCCACGGTTGAAATATCACTTCGGATAAGTGTTTTAACTCAACTTAAACGATGTCATTCTTTGTGCAATAAATTAGTTTAAACCCTAAATCTGACGTTTGGTATATTTGCAGAAATGATAGCTCTGTTTAGCTTACTGTGTTCTTCGAGAGTTTACAGTTCTTTTTGAAACATTTTAGAAATGCTAGAGAAGTCAATATTTCAAAATATAATATTGAATAGAAAAGCATACAGTATAATGAGTCAATTAACAGGTTAGAAGAGAAAATCTTTTTGGAGAATTCTGCTTTGCTTGAAATACACAGATCAGTTTTATTAGATTCAGAACATTAAGGAAACACATGGTCTGGTAAACTTTAAAAGTTGAAATAATATCAATAGTATTTTATAAGCATTGACCTGTCTTAAATCCACATTTAGAGTGTTTATCAATAAACTATTTTCATTAGCTCTAATATGATGTGATAATATGCAGCAATATTCGTGTCAAGAATAAAACTAGGAATGTTTGGAATATCCATTTATCAATATTGACCAACCATTTATAGAATGTAAAAAATCACTGTGTCCCTGGGGTAAAAAGATAAGAATGTTAAAATTCTCAAGGAGATTATCCTTAAATATAATAAAAGGCAAAATTGAAAAATTAGTATGGTCAAATTAAAAGGGCATTATTTACTTCTTACCAGGAGAATTCCTACAGGATTTCACTTCAAGTGCTGATGGATAGGTAGTGTAGCATGATAGATGCATAGTTTCCCAAGGTAAATAACAGAATGATTATAATAACAAGACTAACATATACTGACCGCATAGCACATGTTTGACATTGACTACATTATACAAAATACTTCATTTAATTCTTAGAGTAATCCCTATTGGGTATTATTTGTCCCAGTTTTTAGGTGAGGTAAAGTGTAGAAAGTTAAATAACTTACTCAAGGCCACACCTTGTATAGAAAAGCATAGGTAAGCAATATGGAGCAAGACTACAGACGTTCTCTTTTTTTTTTTTTTTTTTTCTTCAATGTTTATTTATTTTTGAGAGAGACAGAGACAGAGCATGAGTGAGGGAGGGGCAGAGAGAGAGAGAGACACAGAATCTGAAGCAGGCTCCAGGCTCGGAGCTGTCACCACAGAGCCTGATGTGGGGCTCGCACCCATGAACTGAGATCATGACCTGAGCGGAAGTCAGACACTTAACTGACTGAGCCACCCAGGTATCCCAAGCTATGGAGGTTCTTAAATGTTTTTATAAAATGATTTGGTTTTCTTAGATAATGGAAACTTACAGAAGAGAGTAATTCCAGTGAAAAATTTGAGGACGGATTGAAAAGGAATGGAGAGAAACAACATGAGGCTCCAGTTGGAGACACTGAAATAGTATAGGAAATTGATGATGAATATCTAGACTAGGGACAAATATGAGAAACCGTGGGACAGATGGGACTTCCCTATTTGAGGGGGAGTGTGCCATGGGGAGCAAAAGATGAATCTGGGCAAAGTTTACATTTCAATCATGCTATTTAAGAAGATGTAATGTGTCTTTGGAAAAAAAAATGTGCCCACAAATCTGCTTTAAATTTTGATATTTTTAATCTACAAATGCTTAAGTTTTGACCACTTATATTTTGAACTACTGAATTTCTGGCCAGTGCTTGATAAGTGATCATGACATTATTTTCTTTACCATTTGTTCTCCAGCAGCGGTCAATGTGAGCCTCTCTATTCTTGTTTTTCTATTATCCAGCTGTCTTGCTTTCCCAGATTCTGCATGAGATTTATCTCCCTTTTCTCTGCTCCCGAACACATAGTCACTTATTTTCTGAAAATGTATGAAGTATTTACTGTCTGGTCAATTTTTAGTAATTATTTTCTATCCTTCAGATTCTTTCCTCGTTTTATTCAAATTTTCCCTTGATACAATGCTTATAAATATATGATTATCTGGTCTTCTTTTTCATATACAAATACTTAAATAATCAAGTTGACTTCACAGACTTCTGGTATTAAGGATGTTATTTATATTAATGTCAGTAACCCAAGTTTAAAAGACTTGCAATAATTTTGTTAATTTAAAATGATTTCTAAATCAAAATAAGGAAGAAATTAAACTAAAAATATTTTGAAACATGATTAATTTTAATATGTTTACAAGGAAAGAGTAAATTCACCAGCAGAAAAAAAAATTACCAAAATTAACATTTTACAGATTTTTAGTTTCAAAGCACAATACATTTTTCATAGAAACAAATATATCACCATCATAGGTACCATAATATGGAAACATTTATACACAAGGCCATTTACCATTAATAAAATCAGTGGCAATGGTGATGCAATACATTAGTTTATCTTTGTTAAAATTTGTGCTATTATACTTCCTGGCCTGCAGGAGTATTTGCCAGGATACAAAAGAAAAATGTGTGACCTCAGTTTGAACAACACATAGAAAGTTCTGGCTGCCTGTGCTTAACCCTATATTTACTATATTATCACTAGGAATGTTTTCATACCACTACTCTACTATGGAATAAATAGTTCATTCCACTTACTAGTAAAGCCATTCCCAAGGAATCAAACATTTTAATAGATTCATTTGGATATTAAGGAATTACTTTATACAAAATAAGAAGTGCAATATCAGGACATAATATTCTATATGCCTAAACTTAACAGAAGAGAAAAACTATACAGGTATTAAGTGGAAAACAATTTCAGATTATTTGGAGTAGGTAATGGCATAGTACTGAACTGGGAAAAATGTGATAATATGGTTCCTTTCATTTTTTGAGAGTTGATTATATTTAAATGCACCAGATGATTTTCTGAGGGCCATTCACATTCAATGTTTAGATTCATTTTATTAGTGGCATATTCAAAGCACCATATAAAAGAACATGTGAAATGTAGAACAATCATGACTATGTAATTAACTATAGAAATAACTGCTAAGAAAATATAGCAATATTTAACACAGGATTTCTAAAACCATTACATATTCATTACCTTTCCTGAAGCTAATAATGTCCCATGTTTTATTTTTACAGATTTTGTCTATCAAGATTTATATGCATTTGGCACTTTTTTGGGGGCTGAAAATAGTTGATATCTTCTGTACAGTAATGTTACAATTTTATACAAACTTCAGAAATATGGCATTTGGAATAGTCTTTACGATCCTCTTCCAAGTGTTCCATTTCACACGACAGCAAATACTCTGAATGCCTTTCCTCCTGGAGGATTCTGTAAACTGCAAAAAATACAAAAAGTATATTGATGTCATCTCTACATATAATCCTCCAAATAAATCATGCTTACTTATGACAGTCAAGAAAGCAGCTCTATGAATCCAGATGGCCAACTTTCTTAGGCTACTATAATTTATAGCTATTGGAAAGCCCGAGTGAGAATGACATAATTCTTTAAATCTCGGTTGTATGCTGAGCTGAAAGTTTACTAAAATTTAAGGTGCACAGTAATAATAGTATTTTATATAGAACTTAGTAGATTCCAGATCATGTTTTCCCATATTACCACCTTTGATTCTAATAAAACAGAGTTAGGCAGCTGTTTTTCCATTTTACTGGAGGAGTACTGAGATCCAGGTTTACAACTGACCAATATGGTTAAAAGTTAACTGCAAGTTGAGAAGACAGTGATAATTAAGCAATACTCTAGAATACTAACTTAGTATTTTTTAAGCCTGATGAAATTTAAATAATGTTGCCACCATACTTATTAATATTTTTAATATCTATAGTTTCAAGAAAAGTTTTAGTGAGGAATTTAGTGGTCAAATCTGAAAGGTCCTAAGAATTTCTTCACTGAAATGGAATCACGCATACAAGCACTCAATCTCATTTTAAACACAACGTATTTTAAAACACAAATTAAAAGTGATACAGAGTCATACATTTAATTCTTTCTTAAATTATTTCTATTTTATTTGGCAATATCAGTTAAGATATGTTTCATTTAAATGCTTAGGTAAAACATCGATAATACCATTAACTGTTGTTTAGTCTAATTAAATGTAAACTTCTGAAGTCTTTACATTTTTGAATGAAGTTTTTCTTAATAATAAAAAGGGGCTTTTAGAGATAAACACAATAAATGCTAAGAGGGAGACCAAGTGCAATTCCTTTTACATATATATTTACGTACAAGAAAAGAAAGAGGAGAGTTTTTAGAGTGAAGAAGTATGAGGGTATCACAAGAGTGCACATAAACATGTACTCACACAGACACACTAGGTTTTTCATACAAGCAGATAGCCAATCAAAAGCCATACTTATCTATAGGACACTGACAGAGTACTCTAGAAAGTAGATGTGTTTGGTGTACTTATTCTTTGTACACAGTGATACACTGGAAAAATGCCTATTTCTTAGTCTACAGACCTACTGCTGAACCCAAGCTCTGAGACTGACTAGTTAGAAGAGCTTGGGCACATCATTTAACCTTTATGAGCCTAAGTTAACCCATTTATTAAATCAGGGTTTACAGAATTGACTTTACTGGGCCATTGGTGGAGCTGAGCTACTAAAAGTGCTCAGCAGTGTCTGGGAAATTCATAGTAGGTGCTCAAAAATAATTATTGTTCTCAGTTTTCTCAGGATATCATCTTATAGTTTTAGAATAAATATAAGAAATATGACAGGTAAATGAAACACCACTTAGTTTTAGCTTATTAAATTGCCTATCACACTCTACAACTCAAAAATGTAGTTTATACATATCTATTTTATATATATCATACAATATATATTATATATATAATGTGTATATATTAAGTGCTGTGTATGTGTGTGTTTCCATTTTACTGAAGACATTCCTAGGATCTTTCAGATTTGACCATTAAATTTCCTCACTAAAATTTTTCTTGAAACCAGGGCACCTGGGTGGCTCAGTCGGTTGAGCATCCGACTCTTGACTTCAGCTCAGGTCACTATCTCACAGTTTGTGAATTCCAAGCCCCATATCAGGCTCTCCGCTGTCAGTGCAGAGCCTGCTTGGGATTCTCTCTTTCCCTTCCCCCACTCGCTTGTGCTCTCTCTAAATAAACTTAAATTTTTTTCTTGAAACCATAGATGTTAAAAATATTTATCAGTATGATAGCAACATGATTTAAATTTTGTCAGACTTAGGAAATAATAAGTTAGTGCTCTAAACTATTCCTATGAACCACATGAGTCAGGTTATAGAGAAATCACCTTCTTAACAATGGCTTTTTGATATGGTCTGCTGAAAATAGATGGTAAATGCAAAGCTGTCTTTTTATAAAGATGGCACTCAGAAGGTTATGTGGAAGTCAATCTAGATACCCTGCATGGCACATCCTTTGGTGTCCTTTAGAGAAACTTTACCGTAGATGTGGAACCTCCACTAGCAATTCTGAAGAATCCAGTAAATGTCTAAAAGTTAGAAATTTTTCTGTATCCATACAATATACATAAGAGGTAATATTATTTGTACAGGTACAAATGATTTGAAAAATCACTATAGGTTCTGTGCTCTTAACTTACTTGATAAATAAGTTACTTGATACTTACTTGATAAAGTAAGTCATACGAATTTTCCCAAACCACAAAATTATATAATACTAATGGACCAAATAGTATGAAATGACCAGAAAGCATGGATTTATGTCATAATAGATATCCAACTTCCAATCAAAAAGAGAATTTGGTTCTGGAGAAAATCAGACTCACTCTTTTATCAAATACTTTGTCATATAACTGGATTAGAAAAATATTCAGTGCCCTGCTCACCTAGAAAGAATCACATATAAAAACTAATCTAGAAAATCCAAAGGAGGATGAAAGAAATTTCCTTATTAACAATTAACAAAAGAGTGGTTCTGACTCATAATCCGATTTTCATGTTGATTTTTATAAGCCTGGAGGAGACAGGCACCTCTGGTACTTCAGATTCTCCCATCCCTGGAAGACCAACTATTTCAGTGTGCAAAGGAAACACACTGGCACAGCCACATAACTCCAAACCCATACTAAAGTGAGTTGGTTATAAAGCAAGCATAAAGGTGTATGTATGTATATGTAGAGAAAGAGAAAGAGAGACAGACACGGGAGGAGAGAGGGAGAGAGACTCTGAGTATATAAAATACAAAATATATATGTAAACAGATTTTTAAATTTACCTTTCTGAGAAGATTCCATTCTGAAAAGACGCAGTGTAAGTCTTTCTTTTGTCCACAGGCATGACGTCAACATAACCACCATGATTTCGAACCACCCCAGCATGTACTGCTGCTCTGCAGATACTGGACAGCTGAGGCAACAAGGAAAAACCCACTGTTATTAGGAAATTCCTGCTGAACTTGTCCAGTCTACTCTTCTGTTGGACCAAAGTCACTGGCACCTGTCTCTATACAGATAGTCAGCAGTTACAGGTTGATGTTCTGTGCATAAAGGAATGTTGCAAAAGTCACAGAGTTAAAGCCAATTCTGAGCAAGTCTGAAAGCAGATCTCAAGGGTGGCCACAATGGTAAACTCCCATCACTGTTTCATCTAACAAACACTTGCCTTTCCAAACATCAGGCTTTTTCTATAGTGGAAGTAAGTAATCAGATACAAATTTGCTCTTTTTATCTCTTTTTTAAATGTTTATTTTTGAGAGAGAGACAGAGAGAGAGAGAGAGAGAGAGAGAGCGATCATGAGCAGGGAGGGGTAGAGAAAGAGGGAGACACAGAATCCAAAGCAGGCTCCAGGCTCTGAGCTGTCAGCACAGAGCCCAACATGGGCTCAAACTCATGAACTGTGAGACCATGACCTGAGCCAAAGTTGGAAGCTTGACCAACGGACCTACCCAGGCATCCCTGCTCCTTTTAACGCTTAAATTTTAGCTTTTGCTAGTCACTCTGACCAAATGTTAACAGGTTACATTATCTGTACTTGGTTTATGTTCATTTTTGTCTTATTAACAGATAATAGTTCTGTATACCTTTACGGTTCCTTTTCCAAAATACAGGTGTGTATTAAATGGGGAGTTTTCTTCTATTAAATAATATAGCCTACACAGAGAAAATTTAACCATGAAGCAAAATATAAAGAACAATCACAGCTTCCAACCTATATCTGCAATGTCTATCACCTTGGTTTGAATGGTCTGACATGAGGCACTATGTTTACATTGTACCAGTTATACCTTCTTAATTGAACTGGAGTTCTACAGAAGAGAAAATTATTGTTTCAGGTCCATGTTTTTAAAACCATTACCTACGGACTTCTAAAAGTTGACTTTTTTTTTTTTTTATTTTGCCCCATTCAAGACTTCTCCAGATTTTAACATTTGCTTTAATCCTAATGTTCTACCAAAATCTGTCAATAGCTGAATACAGCCTGAGGAAATCCCACAAAATGAAACACTTGAACTGTTTCTGTATGAAACAATCCCCCCTCATATCCCAGGGGTCTTTTCTGATCGTACTAGTGTGTTCTATTTTTCTCTCTATGCACATGTGAGTGACTTAATGTGCTTTTTTAAGTTCACATAAGCATGTGCATCTTACATGACCTTGCTTTATTACTGTGCTCTGAACTTTGTGGCATCAGTCAGAACTTATTAGATCAGAGAGCCTGAATGCCAAGCTGTTTAATCCTTTTCATGCTTTTGCTATATCAAAAAATACCATATATCTAAAACCTCGTATCGTTACTCCGAAGAGGCATTTTATTTACAGTTTAAAGTTCCTCACTGATTTAATATTTGTATCCAATATGGTTCATAACAGATGAAATTAAAAATAATTCTGTACACATTTCAGTATTTATCTTGCTCTGTTAAAAGAGTATTATCAGCATTTTCCCCAAGGCATAAAAGTGCTTACATATAACATTCACTAAATCCAAGCACTTAATATGTTTTGAAACTATTGTTTTGCCCATAACTACGCAGTCAGCAGGCATTCCTATTTGAGTTCAAAGGTCAGAAGAGATTTTCTTTTTATACCCATACTTTGTAAGAATTAACATATCACGAAAAAAAGAATTTATCTGTGAAAACAGTGGAACACTTTTAATGAATGCAGAAATTAACTTTACTTGTAACAAATGAGAAAAATTCAAAGCAATAAAATGTACAAGTAGTAACGGAAAGAAACAGAGAGAGAAAGGTGGAGGGTTGAGGCAGAGAGAAGATATTTTTCCATATCTTGTATTTAAAGAAATAATATATTTTGTGTGGGGGGGAGGGGGAGTTTGGTAGTTAATGCTTGAATCTCTGAATCTGCACTGACCACATAAATAGTAGTCCTTGCACTTCCAATTAACTCTTAAAATGATTTATACAATCATTTCCTATACATAATTGCCTATGCAGTCCAATAAGGTAGGAAGATAAAATGATCTCAAGACACAAAGTCTAACAAAACCTAAACTAGAAAAATAGACAGCCTATAGGTATAAGAGGGTATAGGATATTATGAAAGATTTTCACCAGGCATGATTAAAATTTAAAGTTTGGTGCTTAAAGGGACAATCTAAAAAGAATAACTTCTGAAATCTTTGAAGATTCTAGATAGGCTTATTCATGTACATTTATGGATTTATTTCTTCAACAAATATTTATGTGCAAGGTATTTGCTAAATTTCTGATGTCACTGTGTGCTCTAAGTTTTGTTAAGGCAGGATATAATTCTGTCTTGTTCACAGGTTGGCATACATCAAACTATTAATAAAAAATGACGCTCCAATTGCCTGGCTGTTGCCCTCATGGAACTTCAAAATAATAAAAGAGATAGAGAAACAGTCATAACACTAACAGAATCAGGTAAGTGCTAAAAGTAAAAAAAAAAATAAAGTTCTAGGGGTTGAAAGAAGGGCTATGTAATACATGTAGTAGGAGATCCAGCAAAACACTCCACAGAGAAAGTGGCAATAAATTAGGACGTGAAGAATGACCATGATTTTAACAGACAGGAAGATAAGCAAAGCATGAGGACTAATAAATTATTATACCAGCATGACCTTTTAAGCTGCAAATAAGTACAGGGCAAAGCTGAAGCCTAGGAGGGACTCAGATGTGGAGAACAATTGCAAAGGTAAAGCTGAATGAAAACAAACCCTGGACTTCAATGAACTCACCAACAGAAATAAGGTGGTAAATACTATTTCAGGTCTCTTTTTACAAACCTATTTCCATGGTATTCTATTGAATATGTGCTTCAAGAGTATATTTCCTGAATTTGTTTTTGCAACTCTCTGGCTTAGAAATTTGTAACGGTTTCTAAATGTCTGCCACATAAAATCTAAACTCATCAACATGCATTCAGACTCTCCATTTACATGTTTCAAGAGCTGGATACCCCACCCCTCACACAAAATTGGCTGCAACCCTTTTAGATTCAATGCTCACCTGTTCAAAGATAAGCAAACCTATGTGTTATGCATACATCTCGCTTGCTGTCATCTCCCCGTTTTTGTAAATGTTGTTCATCCCACCTAGAATGTGTCCCTAATCCAATTCCCCAACCCACACTTGAAACCTGGCTCAAAAAGCACTTGTCCATACCAAAGGCCTCCCAGCTAAGTGTCCTTGTCCAACCCAGTAATGTTGTCCATTATAACATCCCCTCAAGTGCTTTCTTTTCATATGTATTTTAACATATTATCTGTTCTTGATTTTATGGTGCTCTTTAAATCTTGCCATTTGCAACAATATGGATGGAGCTAGAGTGTATTATGCTAAGCGAAGTAAGTCAATCAGAGAAAGACAAATACCATGTGATTTCACTCATATATGGAATTTAAGAAACGAAACACATGAATATATGGGAAGGGGTAAAAAAGAGGAGAGAGGGAAACAAACCACCAGAGACTCAATGACAGAAAACAAATTGTGCGTTGATGGAGGGAGGTGGGTGGGGGATGGGCAAGATGGGTGATGGATACTAAGGAGGGCACTTTTTGTGATGAGCACTGGGTGTTGTATGTAAGTGATGAATCACTGAATTCTACTGAAACTAATATTACACTGTATGTTAACTAAAATTTAAATTTAAAAAACTGGTAAAAAAAAAAAGTAAAATTTTTTAAAACAAAAGAAAAAGATGTTCCCTTGGCAGTGTAAGATATTGTTCATACATTTGACAATCTCTTAATTATCAAGTTTACACTACAAATACTGAAGAACCAAAAGGAAGATTTAAAAAAACAAAATGAGGGGCACTTGGGTGGCTCAGTCGGCTAAGTGTCTGACTCTTGATCTTGGCTCAGGTCATGATGTGGTTCCCGAGATAGAGCCCCATGTGCTAACACTGTGGAGTCTACTTGGGTCTCTCTCTCCCTCTCTCTGTCCCTCCTCTGCTCTCTCTCTCTTTCAGAATAAATAAACTTCAACAAATAAAAAATAATAAAAATACAAAATGAATTTTCCTTCAGAAGGATGCCTCTGGTCTATTTCAAAAGTGTCTGATATATATGGGCAGGACATAAAAAAATTTTGGTAAAAATAAATTATTATGCACTCATATTTGCATAAGAATAGTTGTTTTTCAGTGTTATTATTGATTAGCTTCTCTGAGAATATGTATACCAACACAGAATCTGTTTCCTTTTTCTATATATAAATGTATATACATACATTTAAATATTGTGTAAACACATATATACATGAATACTGAGAGCTGCATAAATTAAGATACTTACATCAGAATAAACTCGAGTTCCAATTACACGAGCATAATGTGGATTTGCCTGCATACAGTTACGAGGACAGTAGACTCTGAAAAAAAAAAATATATATACAAATATTAAGTAGCGGGTTTCTTTAGCCATTCTTACTCATAAGACCACAGACATGCATACACAAATGTTAACAGCATTCTCACCCTATTCATTTTTTTTTTTCTAAAATAGGTCAATTGTAGAAGCCAGGCAGTAGATGCAATTGCTTCTGCTTAATTTACCCACTTCCAGCTTTTGGCACAAATGTGTTTCTTTTATTTTCTAACTTAACCAGGAAGCTTTCTAATTTAGGGGTTAAGCAGAAAGACACATCAGGTTATATCTCTCAGTATCTGGGAACTGTACCCAATGTTTCTGTAGAATTTAATAAACCGCTAACTTGAAAAACTGACTCACTGTCTGACTCACACATCTAGCTTCTTTCTTCTATGTTCACATCTTTGGTACATCCTTCAATTCCATGGTTTTAATTATGATTATAAGTTACTGATTTCCAAATATGTATCCCCAGTTGAGACCTCCTAGTTCCAAATTTGTGTCCTATTGTTTATTCAATATCTCCACTAAAATCTAATAACAATTTCAAACTAAGGGTGTTTACAACCAAATTCCTAATCTTTTCCTCCAGTCCCCATATCTGTTCCTTATGTAGGCTTCATACAATAAATGGCAACTCCATTATTTCAGATCCTCAGGCCAAAAACTTTATTCTAGCTTCAATCCCTCTCTTTATCTCACACCTTACATTCAGTCCGCCAGCAATTTCTATTGGTCATCCATGAAATAAAATCAGAGCATCCCTAAACACCTCAGTTACTATAGCTCCAGACTTTATCATCTGGTATCTAGCTTACTGCTATAGGCTTTCCTATGATCTCCCTGCTTCCAACCCTGCCCCTTCCAGTGTTGGTTTTTTTCCCACTTGAATTAAAGCACACAAGACCAATCATATCATTCTTCTGCTCCAAATACTCTAGTGGCTTTCCATCTCATTCAGAATAAATGAAAAAAATCCTTACAATGGCCAATAAGTCCTGCATATCCTGTCCCCCCATTATCTTTGACTCCATATCCTCCTCCTCTTCCACTTCTTCCCCCAGATCCAGTCATATTGGCTTGTCACTTCTCAAACATACAAAAATAGGCTCTTCCTCAGGGCCTTTGCACTTATCTTTCTCTGAGCATGGAATATTCTTTTTCCAGATATCCTATTGCCTTACTGATATCTGATTGGCTTAGCTCATTTAAATAACATTTCCAAGGGACACGTGGGTGGCTCAGTCGATGAAATGTCCGACTTTGGCTGCTCAGGTCATGATCTCAAGGCTCATGAGTTCGAGCTCTGTGTCACACTTACTGCTGTCAGCTTGGAGCCTGGAGCCTGCTTCAGATTCTGTGTCTCCCTCTCTCTCTGCCCCTCCTCCACTCATGCTCTATCTCTCTCTCACTTAAAAATAAATAAACATTAAAAAAAATTTTAAATAAAAAATAAATAACATTTCCAAAAGCTTTTTTATTTCCACATAGGATCCAATTATCACTGTTCAATCAATCACATGATTAAAAACTCCACTCTGAGAGTTTAAGAAACTATCAAGTGGCACTTTTTTTTTTTAAATCAATGGGCTCTTTGATTCACACACACACGCACACACACACACACACACACACACAAAGGTTTGATTCACACACACACACATAAAAGGACATTAAAAACTACATCTGGAAAAAAGGGAATTCATTTTAGTAAATAAATCAGAGTCTCAACAAAATGATTACATGAAAATCACTGTCTGATGAAGGAATCAATGATTTTACCAAAAGTATTCTAAACTTTTTTTTTAATGTTTATTGATTTTTGAGAGAGTGAGACAGATTGTGAGCAGTGGAGGGGCAGAGAAAGAGAGACACAGAATCCAAAGCAGGCTCCAGGCTCTGAGTTGTCAGCAAAGAGTCTGACAGGGGGCTCAAACCCACAAACCGTGAATTCATGACTTGACCTGAAGTCAGAGGCTCAACCCACTGAGTCAGTCAGGGGCCCCTTCCCCAAAGTATTCTAAAAATACTTCAATTGCAACTACCTTTACCAACTGAAGCAACTCCTTCCTAAGATAGCTTTTAAGAAATAGCTGCATTTCTTATTTCTAAAATCTGTATAATACTGTTTATTTTAGAGGATATATGCTTCTTATAGCATCTAAACCAGAAGCATTTAAATATAAATAAATGAGTTTTATAACTTTAAAGAGTTGATTTTTATAAAAGATGCTGTTGGGGGTTTCTATAGGAGGAAAGTTGTCCCCATTGAATGTGAAATTTTCTATGTGTGTTTGAGAACAGTTGGGCATTCACTGCCCATCCTATGGTAGTAATAGGTGCTCAGCCCTTAGGATCATACTGTGCTGACTCTACCTTGACCATATTTGGCACTTGGTTTGTGGAAGGCCAAGGTGAGTAGCTCCAAACTGAGATAGTTTCTACTTAGGCAAGTTCAGATCAAAGATAGACTGAAGGAGGTTTTTACTTGATTGTGTTCTAATCTCTGGTTATAACACCTTGTTATGTGTTACTAAGAATGTAGACAGTGACCTGGTAAACATTCTTTTATATACAATTTACTTATAAGCATTGAATAAAAATGTATCAACATTTTAGTGATACCTGCTTTTACATTTTGGACATTCAATAGGCTTCAAAGCTCTAATTATTTATAGATACATGCTAAGCATGATATGATTTCTGCCCTCCCCCTCCATGTGTCATCCCCAGGCCAGAAAAAAAGATTTCTAATAACACACACAAACACAAGATACTTATAAGGTTATGGTACTGAATCATAGAGATTGCTTATTTGGGTCTATTCTATCAGCTATGGAACTTCTCAAGGACACAACTATACAGGTAAATATTGTTTCTTCATGCTCATCTTGAGTTAATTTCCTTTCGTTTATTTGCCCTGGGCATTTTCTCCCCAAAAGATTTATGTCTCAACTTATTTAAGTTATATGAAATTCTGAAACAGATGTACCAACCACATGGTTCCCTAAAAGTTATAAACTGTCATATAAATAATGTGTTATAACATAATTTATGAAACTATTAAAATTTTTATATGAGAAAAGACAACCCTTTGTTTCAGTAGTCTCTAAAAGGAAACAGAAGGGTGAATTTCCAGACTACGTAAGGTCAAAATTATGTATAAATCATTACTTCTACCAATTTGTTACGTTGGTAGCAGTAAAAGATAAAATTTAACTAGAAGAATTTTTCTTTTGGGGCAATATTTCCCTTTCTGGAATAACCAAAGAAACAGGAAAAATGCATTAACAGTCTACTTGAGTGATTTTCTGTTCATTTTGGAACAATATTACTATAAATTTATGCCACAGACATTAAAATTGCCATTTACTTAGCATCTACTAGAGGAAGGCTTTATGCTGGAATACTCTATCGGGATTATCCTTACTATTCGGTCCTCATAGCCTAGTCACATGGCTGAGAGGGCCTAGCATTATACTGTACATAGTTGGTATTTCATAAATATTAATGGATAATTCTAAATTATTTATGAGAGATGGAGACAGAATGAGTGGAGAAGGGGCAGAGAGTGAGGGAGACACAGTATCTGAAGGAGGCTCCAGGCTCTGAGCTGTCAGCACAGAGCTTGACACGGCACTTGAACTCACAAACCATGAGATCATGACCTCAGCCTAAGTTGGACGCTTAACCAACTGAACCACATAGGTGCCCCAAGAAGTACCCACTTCTTACATCATCACAGTCTTTCATTGCCTTGTGAACAACCAATATTATTCTTTAAGTAAAACATTACCTTAGTTTTAAAAGGCTAAGTGAAGGGGTGCCTAGGTGGTTCAGTCGGTTACGCGTCCGACTTCAGCTCAGGTCATGATCTCGCAGCTCGTCAGTTCGAGCCCCACATCAGACACTGTGCTGACAGCTCAGAGACTGGAGTCTGCTTCAGATTCTGTGTCTCCTTCTCTTTCTGCCCCTCCCCCACTCATGCTCTCAAAAATAAATAAACATTAAAAATTTTTTTTAAAATAAAAGGCTAAGCGATGAAGCTTTTCCAAAATAAACTTTTCCATAAAAAGGGGGCTCCTTCAGTTTTTTAGTAACTACAGTTTATCAATTATAATTCTATCTCAAATCTCAGTATTGTTTCTTGGAATTAATATGTGATTTCCTTGTATTAATGGAAGAAATGTGGATAGAAATAAGAGTGGATATGAAAAGACCTTCTTCATTTTTCCTATGTACGGTTATGACTGATAGCCATAATACTTCTAACAATTTTCACCTTAGCGTGGTCAAGATAAATGAACCACTCTTTTTTTTTTAATGTTTATTTTTGAGAGAGAATGAGAGAGGCAGAGTGCAAGCGGGGGAGGGGCAGAGAGAGACAGAAACACAGAATTCAAAGCAGGCTCCAGGCTTGAGCACAGAGCCCGATGTGGGGCTTGAACTCACAAACCGTGAGATCATGACCCGAGCCGAAGTCAGACGCTTAACCGACTGAGCCACCCAGGCGCCCCAGAAGCACTCTTTCATTAGTGTGTAGTAGATAAACTCCATTATAATTTTTAAAAAGACAGCATACAAAACAAAAATAAAAGAAAGGCAGAAGATGGGCTTTTTGACATACCAATCTCAATTAGATTTATCTCATTTAGGAAGTGGATGGAAATACTTAAAAATATGTGTGTCATTATAGTTTCAGTGGTAATGACTTGTTGCAGACTGAATGTTTGTGTCCTCCCAGATTCATATGTTGAAGCCCAACTCCCATTGTGATGGTATTTGGAGATGGGCCTTTATGGAGTTAATTAAGGTTAAATGAGATCATCAGGGTTGGGCCTTGATCCCAAGAAAGGAGAGTCTCTCCTCTCTCTCTCTCTTTCTGTCTCTCTCAACCTACCTCCCCTGCCTTGTGAGGACACAAAGAGAAGGTACCATCTGGCAACAAGGAGAGAGGCTTCAGAAGAAACCAAAACTGCCAACACCTTGATCTCGTCTCCAGCTTCAAATTTCTATTTTTTACACCTTCCCCCTCCCCCTCCCCCCCAGTCTATGGTATCTTGTTACAGCAGCCTGGGCAGACTAAGATATGTGAACATACAGAATACACGCACAGCCCTGGTATTATGGAACAGACAAAAGCACTCTGGCGTTTGGAGAAGCACACCAGGAGTGTCTGGAGAGCAGGAGTTCGTGAAGAACCATGCTCCCTTTTGCTTCGCAGTTCAAGACCACAATTATAAATGGATAATTCTATCCATTCACAAGACTATACACCCCTCAAATCCTGGAGACAGCAGAAGTCCAGGCAAAAACAGTTATCACAGAGTAAAAGCCCATTCCACGTATGTTCACTGGTCAAGAATAATGAGACAATTTAGAAAACATTACCTTGGGCAATGTGAAGCAGGCTTATGAAAGGGACAGAGCTGTTCCACAGTTGTTTCACAAGTGACAGCCTGAACTGAAGAATTAAAACACAAGACAATAAGCAACTCTTTGGCAATAATAACATGCAACAGGGTGGTAAGAAAATAAGGTTTAAAAAAGTGCTAACCTGTCACTTTAGAGACTGTGAAGGAATTAGCAGACTGATATTTGCTGAAAATAAGAACATAAAAATGTCAATCATTTTTTAGATGCATCATCATCAACATAATTTCTGGTATTTTTTCGGTCTGTGAATACTTTGTTTCTTCTTAAACATTCTTACTTAAATATCTAAATAAGCTGTAGTATAAGAATACATCATCTATTTTATGTTAAGTCCATATTAACTTCAAGTATGAACCAAATCAATACGAACCAAATTAATCATTCTTGATATTAGAGGAGGATCTCTTCTCATGACTAATCTCAAAAACATATAGATAATAGCATAAAGCCACATAGATTTATATCTACATATTTGTTTCCTATTAAAATTAAAACTCTAACTATACTAATTCCCTGTCACCATAGAACAGAACTATTTAAACTCTCACAATGGTAAATACAAAGTAGCATTATAAAAAGACCTTTAGATCATAAGTACCTAAAAGGAATGTGTGTTATTCATTTTTTTGTTCCCCCAGTACCTAGTAAAATGTCAACGATGAATGAATTCCTCCTTATTGAATGCATCATTAAAAAGCAGGATAGAAGAATAGGTATTCCATTATATATCAAAATTTTTAATTGGCTTAATTATACCCAGAGTTTCAGAAAAATATCTACTACAAAAGATAAAGCTTATTTGTAATAGTATTTTAATAGGACACACCCTTCATGTTTCAGGTTTCTGTAATAAACAAAAATTAAGTTCAAACAAAAAAAAGTAAATAGGATCAATTTTCTTGAATCCAACACCCAATGTTTGGCTTACTGAAGCTCATAACTTTTGTTATTCATTGAAGGTAATTAATACATTTTACTGAATTAATAAGCCAATCAATAAATGCTTCTATACAGCTTTTGCTTAAGAGAGATTGCTAGACACTGAAAACCATCCATAAAGCCTTTGAACAAAATTATTTACATAGAATAACATTCCATCAAATTTTCAAGAGTTTTTAATAAATTCTTTCTTATCATTATAAATCCTCCACTGTGGAGTCACGCAATTGTATAGTTAACAAAGGAAAGAAACTATGTCATACATCCTAAGAAAAGGAATTCCATATGAGGTTCAAAGTTTATTTTTTACACAGAAGAAACACACTACAAAGTTATTTCAAAAGGCCACATTTTTCTAACTTGTATAGTTTATATCAAAATATGCAGTGCTCTAAAATAATATGTTTCATATATTTAATATGAGAAACATTTCAAAAGTTAATGCTTTTATGTTGAGTTCAATTACATTTAGATGGACAAAAGGTACATAGTATACATTTACATTTTAGAGAACTTTTCAAAATGCTCTTTTACCTACTAATATAGTTTATCTTATTAGCAAAGTTACTGTTGCATGAAATAATCCATTTTCCATAAACAGGGCAGGAAAGTACACAAAACAATTAGCCTTCTCTGAGCTATTTTATTTTATAGCTGAAAAATCTATTGCTTTACATTAGGGATAACTGTAAATCTATACATCCTCAATGAAACTCCAGAAAATATGGAGCTTTATTTAGCATGTTCTTTATAAGCAGAAAATGTTCAATGTTGAATTTAGATACTTTGGCTCCTTTTTGTCTTTGAAATTACACAGCTGAAGTGAGCTGAAATGACAATTACCAAACTTCTCTATAAATTCTTCTATGCTTTGTTCTAAAAGAATTTGTCAACTCATTATTAAGATTTAAAATCATCTCATCCAAAAGGTCATTTGGGTACTTACCCAATTGTCTGAACACCATTTCTATTGGATTTGATGAAATAATGTTTTCTTCCTTGTCTAGTGATATCCACCCAACCACCATCATTGTCTATTATGCCATAATGAATTGCGGCTCTACAAATGCTGGATTGCTTAGAGAAAAAGGAAGGGAGAAAAGAATATTAAAACACTAAGATTGCTACATAGGACATGACTAGCTATTACTTAAATGACTTTAAATTAAACAAACATATCTGAGCAAAATATCTATACTTCATATAAATCATTATGTTTGCATTAAAAAAATCAAACTTTATATAGAAAGATCCTGTTCCAAAATCATTATATTTATTATACTTACCATTTCATAATGTACACTGCCAATAACTTTGGCTTTACTATCCAAACAGCCAGCAGGGCATTCATATCTAGATGAAAGAAATCAGGAACAAAATTTAGTTTCTCTGAATGTTAGTGTGAAATAAAAATATTACTTGTATTTTGTCAGATAATTTTGAAAATAAGGATAAACATTACCTATTGCAGGTTGTTCCCTTGCACTGATCTCTTAATCTTACTTCACAAGAAACAATTTGGGCTGAAAAGTAAAAAAAAAAAAAAAAAAAAAAAGTATATATATATATATATATATATATATATATATATATATATACCAAAATAATTTAGATAATGTATAAGTCACTACAATTCATCAAGCTTTTGCCACTCTAAAAATGTCCAAATTAACAAAATATAGTTGCATCTGTCATCAACATAAACTTTAACATTTTTGTAAATAATGCAGAGCTCTTACACATTTGCTGTGTGCTTATGACTTCATTTCTGTTACTATCATCTGCTCTTGTCTGAACGTGGGTGTCCCGGACTTGTGACTGCTGCCGTTCAATTTCATTTGTTTCTTCTTCTTGAGGAGGGTAATACCTGTCTGATCCTTCTGTTAGAGAGAATGGATGTGAAATATGATTCCACCTTAAATGTGCAAAATCATCACATAATGGTATACCTTTATATGCCTGTGTAACATTTAAAACTAGAAAAATCTGTAGTTTCTTGGCACAGATTTTGGCTTGAGGTGGTGATCTTATGTACTGCGCTGGAGTAAATAAAATACATGGATAAGCCTTTGAGCTCTTGATTCATTTATGCTTAAAAAATGAAAAAAATCAGCTAATATTAAATGGAGTCATTTCTAAACTTTGATTTATACTTAAGAGTGGTATCAGTGATTGCCTTTCATAATACCACCATGAAGTCTACGCAGTGATCTGATGAAGTCAGGGCTTTTGTATGACATGAAATCATATTTTTAGGAGAATCACATTTAAAATTTCCAAAAGTGTCACATTTAAAATTCTCCCAATAGGAAATTTAGCTTAAAGAAGGACTGACATGCCCTTTTAATTTACTACAATATCAGTTTCCACGGAAAGGTTTTTCTCTTTTAGAAGGAAATTCAAAATGCAGAAATTTATGAGTTTAATTTTTTTCCAGGTTATTTATATCAAGGGCTTAACAGTGGCACAATTTGGAAAGGTGTGTTATTTTCATGTATGTCCAAGGACTCCGAACCTAGGAAAGGGAAGTATGACTTCAGAGGAAAGTCAGTTTTAAGTAAAATAGTGGCCACTGGTGAAGGGGCAAGTAAGTCGGAGGTTTAGGGATGGCCAAAAATGGAAAACAGACTCACACACAATGAAAAATGCTTCCAGGAATGCAAAATGGCTCATATAACAGTGAAATACTATACTGTTACTTCTTGTCTGCTCATTATACTAATGAGCACTCAGTCATCAAGGGGAAAAAAAGGCACATCTCTTTATGAATACTGAAAAAGAGCTGCATTTATTCATGTTTTCTAAAACACTTAGTCTACGTTAATCTTCATTTGGTCATCAGGAAGAAAAAAGTACAAGGGAGTAGAAATGTTCACTGAGATGCCCAACAAGAGTGGAAGTTTTACAAAGCTTTATCATCTAAGTTTGCTCTTCATGTGCTGTAAACAGGACACTGTATTTATATGCACATTTTAGGACATTAAATGCATTTCAGAGCACTACTTTTACAATAGTTTTACAATACTATTTTATCTTTTTTATTTGTCATGTGGCCATGAGAGATTATATACTCTGTAGCAAGAAGCAGAGAGTTAGTGTAATTCATTGACCATCATTCAGTAACATTCATGGATAGGTATATGGGCAAAAACTTTTAAAGCGTTAAAAATAAATTGCATTAGATTGCTAAATCCTTCAAAAATGAAGACACTTGTGAAAACAACTCTAGTCAATGATATATCAAGATCGCTTTTAAAAATGCAAATATACTTGTCACTCTAGGATAATCTCAAAGTAGAATTAGAAGTGGTTATGTGGAATAATGATGAAACTTTCTTTTAAATACAAATTTGCTATAATAGACATTCATATATTTTTAAAATATTTTTAATGGCTTCAGATATTTTAAATAGAGTTCTGGAAACTTTGTCAGTAATAATTAAATATGCTTTTTGCCTTTCAAGTACAAATTAATGCAGATGTTGGATTAAAATATAAATCAAACTGAATACTGTGACACAATAGCACATACCTTTGTAGCATAGATTTTCTCTGCAGCCTCCTCCAAAACTAGGTGGGCAGGCAGAACAGGGCCGTCCATGTTTATAGGGGGCGTGACCCCACCAGTTTCCCCTTAAAGAGAAGATCCACTCTAGTAAGAGGTAGTCTAATAACATAATTTATGAGACACTATAAAATATTACTATCTTCTAAATAAGGACTTTGATATGCATATTTAAATCATTTATATTTTTCATCGGAGTCCCTTTGGTTACTAGGTTTCTATGTAAACTTCTGCCTTATTATTTTGAAAATATTCTAAGTAATTGTTATGTACATTGTTAAAAATTACAAAATTAAACTTTTACAGAACACCGAACTCTATTATGGGATATTCATCTATATTCCATTCGTTTTAATAAACAGACTTGAGACTTAGATTTGACCCTAAGTACAGTTGTAATATTTTCAACATAATCATTCAATGGTCTTTACACAGGTGAAAATACATTTCTCAGTTAATCTATAGATGCTCTCTCTAATAAATCCAAATTATTAAAAATACCTGTGGAATATAATAATATGTAAAACTGAAGTCATAAAAATATAATCCCTGTGTTCACAAAGATCATATTTTCAATTTTCATATTCCTTTTAAGGGCTGAGGTTATGCATCAGGCAACCATAATTGTTGCCATATTAAGTAAACTGAGTTAAAGCAATATACTCAACTATATATATATGATAATACATATATACAGATTTACATATAAAAGTAATGTTTTGTCTACTTACTTTGGGGAATAGTTGCACACCAAGTAGACAGCTTTAGGCCATATTTGCCCCCAAATGTTCATGTTATGACACAAATTAATGGCACAGCCTATTCTGTTACTTGTTGCCCACACCACCTACATTAGAAAAAAGAAAATATATACACAATGGAATACTACTCAGCGATGAAAAAGAATGAAATCTTGCCATTTGCAACAATGTGGATGGAACTAGAGGATACTATGGTAAGCAAAGTAAGTGAGTCAGAGAAAGATATATGAGTTTACTCATCTGTGGAATTTGAGAAACTCAACACATGACCATAGGGGAAGGGGAAGGGGAAGGGGAAGGAAAACTAAAATAAAAACAGAAAGGGAGGCAAACCATAAGAGACTCAAATACAGAGAACAAACTGAGGGTTGCTTGGAGGGGCATTGGTGGCAGGGATGGGTTAAATGGGTGATGGGCATTAAACAGAGCACTTTTTGTGATGAGCACCAGGTGTTATATGTAAGAGATGAATCACTGGGTTCTACTCCTGAAGCCAAGACTATACTGTATGTTAACTTGAATTTAAATTAAAAAAAAACAAAACAACAACAAAAAAAACCCAAAAAGCTTGGAAAAAGTAGGCTGAGATGAAGACAACAATATATATCAGAGAGAAATGTATAAAACTGAACTTGAGAAATGAATATCATTTAAGATGAAATAAGGCAATGTCAAAAGGATATTTTTCCTGAGGCTTTGGGCAGGGTTTAATTCAATCTGAAGAAGAGTGCTATGAGTAAATAACTCTAACTATAAAAAGTAAGCATCTTCAAAATACACATTTACCAAATAGTTAAAAAGTTGCATCCTCACAAACCTAAATGCTATGTTAATGTTTCCATGAAAAAGCTTACCTAACAAAGGAACAGAATTTCACATCTTAAGCTGTATTGGAACAAAAATTTATGGGTTCAATTTCTAATATAATGTGTATTTTTCACGGCACCACTGGTTATTATGGAATTCATCACTGATCTTAATCTTGTCACATGCAAAAGTAGACAGAACAATTTGCTTTATATTCACTAACAGTCAGCCATAAAAATGCTAGTAACTCAGGTCTGTGGTTTATCTAGTTGAATCCACCTTTCGTTGTTCAATTTAGAGGTTTAGAACTTATCCAATACGAAATGTGAACAATGAATAAAAAAAACAGGTAAATGCTGCACACAGGTCAATATTGAATGTCATGGTAAATAACCTATAGTTTTATTCTTTGGAAAATAAAAAATACTGAAGATGGTAAATTCCTCCTCGTTTGCATTTCCTGAGGCCAGACTAAACATGTTTTACATGTAAAATCATTGAAATAACATCTTTCTTTAGAATGTTTATTTTTGTGGGGGGGTGAGGGGCAGAGAGAGACGGGGGACACAGAATCAGAAGCAAGCTCTGCGTTGCCAGCAGCAAGACCTATGTGGGGCTCGAACTCACAAACCATAAGATCATGAGCTGAGTCGAAATTGGTCGCTCAACAGACTGAACCACCCAGGTGTCCCAAGGTAATGTCTTTTTTTTAAACTGACTTTTGGACTTTTTCTAATAATTACTTTTATCTTTTATAGAAATTGATAAACCTATTCTACAGACATCAATATCTTTTTTCAATAACCATACCAAATTCACTAAGAAAGACATCCACGTTCAGTATGTAAATTCAGTTGTGTAAATTCTGCTGCAGTTACACAAACTCAACTTAGAAAAATGAGGCGTAATATACCCAAAACATACCTGTGTATAATGAGTACACACAGGTCCAGAACATCTGAATGGACAATACGGGTTGCATTCGTGTTCATACGGGTAGCTAAAGTCTCTCACTTCATCATACCATGCTTGTACATGAAATGTTGGGGGTCTATATCTATTTGAGAGAAAATAACCACAAAGAGTGAGTAAAATTGGAGAAAAAGTAAAATCAAATATTGCAAAATGTATTGATAAAGTCTGGTAGAGAGAGATTCTTGTGTAAGTTATTAATCTTAAGTACTATGCCCATTACGTTACCACTACATCAATGGTTTAAAACAAAAACTAAGTCTAACATATTGCTGGTTATTCTGCTATTACTTTTATTTTGTTGGTGTGATTATTTGCTTTCTTTTTAGGCTTTAAGCCTCAGAAAATTTCTCATTAATGAATTAATAAGTATTTCAATCACTTATGTTTTCAAAAACAAAAAAGTTACACTTTACATACCTTCCCCAGTGGGCTCCCAAATTCTGCCCAATTGATGGAAGTAGGCTTGCAGGTCCGTGTTCCCACAAACAACTTTCCGCCCAGGATTCTGCAGATCTTTCCAGCTCAACATCCCATGTCTATAGTTCAAAACAGAAACAAAATACAGAAACACACATATGATGTATAGGTAGAATTCAGGTTTTTCTTCAGGCTATAATGTGGTTCTATTCAGTTCTGTTTTTCCCCTTTTTACTACTTTGCAAGGTCAACATCTCAATCTGAGTTCTCACCATCTTCCACCTAGACTTTTACACAAGCTTCCTAACTAGTCTCCCTGCCTCCATCTCTTATCCCTACAATCTGCCCCACAAATTTTTAGAATTACCTAAGTGAGCACAAATATGCTTAACTGACTCTTCTGTCTAAACACATAGAACAAACTCCCATATACATAAAGTTCAAGATCCTTGGTCACACAGTTCCTTATAAAACATGCTGTTCTTCGCTCTTGCTGGCATTGTTTTCTGTTTAAAACATTCTTCTCCCAATTATTTGTCAGATAGACTCTTACTCTTTCTTCATAATCCAGCTTTAGATAATACAGTCCAGATACCTTTTCAATTTTCTCAGATGTAAGCTATTCTCTCCTTAGGGCTCTTAGAACTTTGTAATACTTCTTTGTTTAGCAGCTATTACAATGCAGTGTTAGTATCTGTCTATGTGTCTGTCTCTTTAACAAGACTATGAGTTGCTCAGAGGCAATCATTTAACTCATGCCAGTTATCTTTAGCCTATTTTTTTGTGTTTTGTGTCTGTCATATAGACAAGGTGATTAATAAACGCTTATTGAGTACATGAATGATTAATGAATCTGATTCCTATAAAAATGTATATGCATTTTTATATACAACATTCAATGAGAGTGATTAAACTGTACTTTTAAAATAATTTACATGGGGCGCCTGGGTGGCTCAGTCGGTTAAGCGGCTGACTTCGGCTCAGGTCATGACCTCACAGTTTGTGAGTTTGAGCCCCGCATCGGGCTCTGTGCTGACAGCCTGGAGCCTGCTTCAGATTCTGTGTCTCCCTCTCTCTCTATCCCTCCCCCGCTCACACTATGTTTCTCTCTCTCTCTCTCAAAAATAAACATTAAAAAATAAATAAATAAAGTAAAATAATTTACAAAGAAGTATTTAAAATTATAAAACTACTACTGAAACTATTTTCTATGTCCTAGGTTTAATATTCAATTAGCTAATTTGAAAAACCAGCAGTGTTTGGTAAATGTGAGGGTAGAAACAGAGCTGGGTTCAACCTTGGTAAAATAACAGAACTCTGGGCATGTTAAGAAGACTGAAAAATAGTTCTGGAACTAAACATGAGGACACAACCTAAGGTGATAGCAATGAGACTGGAGAAGAGCAGACAGACTGAAATCATGTTGCAGAATTTAAATTCCTAGAGGTTGACAGATGACTAAAGGTAGGTGGTGAGGGAGGAAAAAAAGATGAAGACAATGACGGTTAACAAATAAGGAGAAAGAAAATAGAGAAGGAATAGATCATTGTCATGGAAATATGTCTAACGTATTTCAATGCAAATTTCTAGGGTGATATCTGTGATTCATGCAGTATGTATGCCAAGTAGAGTAGAAATACATGAATGAGGTTCTGGGAAAAGAAATTTGTGATGAAGACATGAATTCTGAATTATCACCCAAAGATGACTTTCTTCGGGAAGATGATACAGAATGAGAAGAGGAATGAAAAGAAAATTCTGGGGCTATCAAAATTGAAAGGGAGGGGAAAAAAACGAATTAGTAACATAAACCAGGGAAAATGGGATCGAAAGGTTAAGGGAACACTGAAATAAGGTTAAGTTATACAAACAATGGGACAAGGATTGGAGGATTAGAGAGTGGGCAACAAAATCAAATGCCACGGAAAATTCCAGAAAGACAAGAGATGCTAAGTACTAATTCACGATCAAAAGCAATCGCAGAACAATGCTGGGGAGAAAATCAGAACACACAGGCACATATGCGACTGGAAGGAGAAAGTGGGGAAACCAAGTGTGGGTTACTCTGTTAATACTTTAGAAAGAAGAAGAGAGATAGGCAGAAGTTAAAGAAAAGTAACCTGCCAGTTCTCAGGGAGGATTTGTTTGATTGTCTTGATTTTTAAAGGATAGAAGAAACAGTCATGACTGTAGGCCAAAGGAACGCACACCAAGGGAAAAAGACACACACACACACACACACACACACACACACACACACACACACAAGCCTTGAGGCCACTGTGATGATTTTAAAATACTCTTCCCCACAAGTCCCACAAAGGTGGTATTGAATTTCCTCCTCTTCCCTTCAGTTTGAGCTGGATAGTGAGTGGCTCTCTTCTAACACACAGAACAAGACTGAGACTTCTCAGACTGGGTTAAGAAATGCAGCCTCTATCCAGTTCTCTTTAAGAGACACATCTTGACAGACTTGAGCCAACAATTAGAGTCTGGCTACCCTGAAGACCTAGCTGGCAAGATAATGTGGAGAGATCACACACAGACTGAGGGATGCAGGACGAGTTTCCATTGAGTTTTCCTCGCCCAGGCATGAGTCAGTTTGCAAGTTTAGGTCACTGCAAACAAACACGTAAGAGATCACAAATAGGAACTACTCAGCTGAGCCCTTAAGAGAGACCATAGGACCCTTCTTCAAGGTCAAGCTACTCTTGTTTTATATCTAATTCTACAATCTCAGACGTCAGTTTTTCTGATGAAATTGAAGATGGATGCTTTTTTATAGAGGATAAACAACTAGCTCCAGATTTACAAATATGTTATATTGCAAAAGTTTGTTTACTCTGTTGTATAGAAATTGAAATAAAATCTAAAACATATCATTCAAATGCTTTAGGCTAGGCTTTCTTATTAGCAAAATGTGAAACAGAAGATAACTCAGGTTCCTTCAAGGACTAAAATTCAATTATTGAGTATACACTATGGATAAGCTATTTTTTTAAGGTATGGTAGGTTTTCTATATAATCCACTAAAAATAAGGGGGAAGCATATCAAATGAACTGTAATAATTCTAGAATAGGGACACATTATTTTAATATAAAAACAGAGGCAGAGGAACATACAACTAAAATTTCCTATTAATATTTAACAAATTAACTAGTGACAATTTTTAAAATAATTATTTTAAAGAATCTAGTCAAGCATAGGTGTTTACTAGGTAAAGTTCAATAATGAATATCAAAAAGACGCTTTAAAAAAATCTAATGAAAATATAGCTGTCCTGGAAGAAATATTATTGTGAAAACAGCATACAATGTTTATTTTTATGCCACAACATTATATTACATGTTTTACGACCACCAATAATTCATACCCATCCCGTTTAAATGTAAGTTAGTCTTTACACACTTCTATTTAAATTCAGGTTTGTAAATAAAATCAAGATGTCCTGACAGATGTTTTTTCCCCCCTCTGAACTATTAACCCAGCACTAATTTAAACCCAAACCACACTTAAAATTACCATTTCTTTAAAAAATGGGTACTTGAGGTGTGTAGAAATGAAAACCAGTCTATTTTCCAATTACATCTGAAAGCTGCTTCTTCTTAGAGCACAGTGAAGTGTTCAATGAAGTTTTAGTACTAAAAGAAACATTTAGAATACTAGTGAATTCTTTGTCTCCAGTGATATTTTTAAAGCTGGTTTAACATGGAAATTTTATCATTTCCTCTTGTGTATGTGTGTGCTTATATGAGAAATCCTAAATGTTAACAAAGGACTTCCAAAAGTAAACCTAGAAATACAAAGCAATTTTAGTACTGAAATATCATACTGGTAGAAATTGGAAATGTAGTATATAGTTATCTAGACATGTACATAAAATTCCACTATTATATTATCTTCAGTGAAACATGAGTGAACATATACAATTCATATTCTTAGCAAAATACCTGCTCTCCTACAATAATAGATAATGATAGCTAGAAATCACACAGGAATGTAGTTTTAACAGAGTTAATACTAGGTTACCAGTGATAATATTAGTGATATTACTTTTCCTTTCTGTTTGAAACTCAGAATAGTTTTGTCTCTTGAAAACGATTAAGTATTTTCAAATATATCTTCTTGACCACAGTAAATTTTCAGCTCTTTCCAGATAAACATAATTTGAAAATTCATGTCCTGGAAATTGTTTAATCTTTATAGCTTCAAAATTATGATTATAATACATCAAATGAATTAAAGGCCAAAGTTAGTCATTAAGACTTTTCCTGAAGATAAGCATTTTCTTATAATTGAACCTTCAAAACGGTTATTAAAAAAGCTCAAATAAAAGGTAGGCTATTTTTCAAATAAAAATCAAACAATTTCCCACAGAGTAATGTTAAAGGATTTATTAATCATTTTCACTTTAGACTGTATTAAAGAACATGGAGTAAAATTTTGTGAGATTATCTGTCTGATGAAAATTTAAGTAGGACTCTACATAAATTACCCAAAGATCAGTGAGAGGGGTAGACACAATGGGCATCAATCAGCCCACATAATTACTGGTATACACTTATTAATAAAGGTATCATGATAATTAGTCTACCAAAGAGAATACACTAGGTGACACTGAAGTTAAGTACTTTATTTTACAGAGTTGGATTCACCACTAAAGAAAATATGTAAATGAGTAAGTAAAGACATTTCAATAGGAAATTGACCAATTTTAAACAGTCTGACGCATTTAAATGCACACAGAAATAATCTGTTGGATAGAAACTCTCATATAATTTCAGAATTGTTATATGTCATGCTAAGCAGGGAAAAGGGATTGCAAGATTTTCTACCATTTCACAAAACTCCACCTAAGTGGATGAAGCTACGATAGGTCTTTTCCAAGACCTGTTGAGAAAAATGTCTTTAAATAGTGAAAGTAAACTTTTTCCAAAACAACTGGAAAATATAATTAATGTTGTAATTAATTATACAACAAAAGAGTATCTAATACAGAAATAATGTTCCAACTCATTATACCTTTTTGACAAATTGATTTTTTAATGGATTTCCAAGATAAATGCAAAAGACAAAATTGGTCTTTGACTATCACACTATTAGGTAGCCTAATCAAATGCAAACATCAGTCCATGATACAATTGGCAATTTAATACGGACTTTTAAAGTATGCATTGCTTTTTGACAAAGTAATAACGCTATGAACACACAGTGGTGTTGAAAAGGCAATTATGTTGGAAGTCCAGTCTAGGCTAGAAGTTCTGGTTTACTTCCCACCACTGAAAACTATAAATAGCAGGATAAAATTATTTTTAAAAACTATCTTAGCATTTGAAGTAAATTTTGACAAAAAAGAATTTCACAAACATTCTTGTTTTGAGACATATACATCTGCATATTTAACTCAGAATACCACCCTTATATCTCCAGGCCTACCTCATTTCTGAGCACTCAATGTTTGTCAGAAGTAATGACAGCACACTAGCTTTCAATTGTATTAAAAACACTCTTTCCCTAGTGCTAGTCTTCTGGATACATGCAAGTAAGGTCATTAGTGATAAATTTTTCTTTCGTTTCTTTGTATAGAGTAAAAATAAGCTTGCACTTGTTCAAAGTATTTCCATGGGTAATTAAAACACATGATACACCCTGGAAGAGTTTTCTTTCCTATTTAAATTATATGTACTTTCAAACTTATCTCTTGATTATGTCAAGTTTGCCTTCTGTTTCCTTATCTATAAAAATAGGAAGCTGATATAAGTCTCTTCAATTGCTTTCAGCTTTAAAATTCTATTATTCTGCACTTATTGTCCCTTATAGAATGCTCTATATTGTTTATAAAACCTCGTAAAAACGTACAAACTGTAAAAGTCTGTAAAACTTCTGATGACAATTAAGGGCATTTCTAACTAAGAAGCAAAAACTGTTTTGTGATTAAAAGCTGTTTTGTGATGAGCAGAGGACTAGAATGGACATTTTTTCCCCAAAGAAGACATACAGATGAGCAACAGGAACATGAAAAAGGCTCAACATCACTAACTATCAGGGAATACAAGTCAAAACAATGAGATACTACCTCACCAATCAGAATGGTTAGAATAAAAAATATAAAAAAAAACAAACAAGAAATAACAAGTGTTAGGCTGTGGAAAAAAGGAACCCTCTTGCACTGTTAATGGGAATACAAATTGGTGCAGCCACTGTGGAAAACAATAACAAGTTTCCTCAAAAAATAAAAATAGAAATACTATATAATCCAGTAATTCCAGTACTATTTAAACAAAGAAAACAAAAATACTAATTTGAAAAGATATATCTACCCCTTCATTCCTTGTGGCATTATCTATAATAGCCACGATGGAAACAATCCAAATATCTACCAAAAAATGAATTGATAAAGAAGATACGTTATTAGAATACAATGGAATATTACTTAACCATAACAAAGAGATCTTGCCATTTGCAACAACATGCATGAATGGACCTAGAGGATATTATGCTAAGTGAAATAACTCAAAGAAAGGAAATACCATTTGATTTCACTTATATGTGGGATCTAAACAAAGACAGAAACAGACTCATAAGGCGGCGCCTAGGGGGCTCAGTCGGTTCAGCATCTGACTTCAGCTCAGGTCATGATATCATGGTTTGTGAGTTTGAGCCCTGTGTCAGGCAAGCCTGGAGCCTACTTCAGATTCTGTCTCCCTCTGTCTCTGCCCCTACCCCGCTCGCTCACACACACTTTCTGTCTCTCTCAAAAATAAATAAACGTTAAAAAACATTAAAATGCTCATAAATACAGAAAACCAACTGGTGGTTGACAGAGGGGTGGGGGTAGGGGGATGAGTGAAATGCTTGAAAGGGATTAGGAGATATAGACTTCTAGTTATAAATAAAAAAAAAAGTTTTGAGATGAAAAGTAAAGCATAGAGAATATAGCTAATAATAGCATAATAACTTTGTGTAGTGACAGATGGTAACTGTACTTATCATGGCAAGCACTGCAAAATATACAGAATTGTCAAACTATAATATATAGAATTGTCAAATCACTACGTTGTGCACCTGAAACTAATATAACACTGTATACCAGCTGCACTTAAATTAAAAAAAAATAAAATTAAAGCTGTATTGTGACTTACAAGATTACAAAACCAGAAAAGTTTCAGATCTTCCAGTTGTAAGTCTAGGGAAGAACTCAATTGTTTCTGAATCATCTCTGTTAGAGAAAGTTTTAATATTGTCCAAAACAGGTAAATGACCGAAACTTAAATGAATATGACAAGAATATATTCTCAGCTGAGAACTTAAAACCAGGACCCTTTCAGCCTAATCCTGAAAACATAAAGGTAAAATATCTGAAATAAGACACAGACGTCTACATGTAATTTTTCTGCACAGCCAAAGGAACAAGAATTTTTGGCCAGCTCCTATCATTTTGTAAAATTGATATAGTTTTATGGATTTCCAAGACATAAATACATGTGATATACATGTAATTTTTCTGCACAGCTAAATAGAACAAGAATTTTCCGTCAGCTCATGAATGTAGAAGTGGTTGAAGAAAATCAAAGACATATAGAGCTATGTCTTCCCAAATACCACCTTATTTAAAAGATAATTCTTATTGTGGCATCACTTCTGGAAAAACAGGTTTATAAATTATCCATCATACATCAAAACTAAATCCCTCCCCAAATCACTTTTGTGTTCTCCTACATGAATCAGAAATGCAATCCAAAAATCTGACAGGCTAAGTTGTCAACACGATTCTCTCAACAGCAATAACGTGACCTCCAAGAAAGAATCTGTCATTCTATGCAAGTCACACATTTGACAGTTCATGAGATTTCAGATTTAAATTCCAAATAAAATGCCTTATTATAAAATTTCTCAAGTCACCTTATTTTGATTCCTCTTGGTGGTATTATCAGACTTACAGTAAAGAAACTGACATCAAGGAAATAAATAAGCAAATCAATCTATGCTGAAAGAGTATATGATGTTTTTTGTGATAAAGTCGTCTGGTATAAAAAGCACTATAGAAAACCACAGTAACACATTCCTTACAACTCAGAAATTACCTCAGGTGTTTAACTACTGTACTTCATCTGTTATGAAAAGACTTTGTAGTGACAGGGAAAATGTACGAGGCTCAGATTTCAAAAGGAACACCTGTGTTACCACGCACAGAGGCCAGGTACCGAGAAAGCAGCATTACCTCCGGGCGATGCACTTCTGAGGGGCTCCAGGAAGTTACAGGGATAAGAGGCAGATGTGGCAGTATTCCACTTAAAATCCACTTTAAAACAAAGCCTTAAAACCTTTAAAAAGTAGCAACCCGTAATTTAGGGATCTGCCTCTTCACTTCATTAAAAGTGAAATATTTTTTAAATGGAAATTTAACATATGGAAAACCACACATGAAGATTTCAATTAAACACATAATTTCGCTATTATACAGAGAGACTGAATGCATGATGCAGGGGAGATTGTCCTGGTGAGACAGCAGAGCCATTAACTTGACACAATCCTTGTATTTCTACAAAACATCTACTGATTCATCTCATCTCATCTCACTGCCAAGGCCCTCCCAGTCCAGCCATAACTTAACTACATCACTTATATCCTACCCCCTATTCAAGAGGGACCCTCAACAGTGACTCTCTGAAACTTTAAAGAGCTTGTAAATCACCAGAAGAACTTTTTAAAATGCAGATTCCAGGGGCACCTGGGTGGCTCAGTAGGTTAAGAGGCCTACTTGGGCTCAGGTCATGATCTCTCAGCTTGTGGGTTTGAGCCCTGTGTTGGGCTCTTTGCTGACAGCTCAGAGCCTGGAGCCTGCTTCAGATTCTGTGTCTCCCCCTCTCTGTCCCTCTCCCGCTTGTGCTCCGTCTCTCTCTCTCAAAAATAAACGTTAAAATAAATAAATAAATAAATAAATAAATAAATAAATAAATAAATAAATAAATAAATAAAATGCAGATTCCAATTTTGTAGGTTAGGAGACAACTCTAAGCTATTTTCTAAGACCTGGTGCTAGGACCACACAATGAATAACCACACTCAGAGTTGCAAGCTTCTAGCACCTGTCTAGTTTCTTGGCCAACTGAATCCATTAGATATTTTCCTCAAAAGGAACTGCTCTTTCTCTGCTCTCCTAGTTAGTTACTCAAACTTAATCCTTTCACCAAAGTCCTGTTCATAGTCTCTCCCCGTTTGGAAGTCATTCCAACTATGATACTCCATTTATCACACACTTCTCTGAACCTTCTTAAGCATGTAATTTACCAATTACTATATATTCCCCTTGATCTGTCTCCATTGTTTTGAGTCTTAATTCCCAAACTAGAATTTGAAATAAAAACTTTGCTTCACACTTTTGTGTGTGTTTTCCATGGCACCTAATATAAAATATGGCATATTATGCATTGCCGGTATGGACCCATCAATTATCTCTTGTCTCATAGCTGGCATGGGAACGGGACACTAACTGAGATCGAAGATCCAGGACCTAAGTTCTCTGCCTCAAACATACATGTGTGATATAAACTCAGACGGAAGGGTATTCATAATGTACCTATGCTTTGTAAATATCATACCTTTGTACTGACTTTGTGATTAATCCAAGGCTGTGATGCCTTCCTTATTTTTAGTCATTTAAGAGAGGAGTAGTTAATCTTCAAGACCATGTTCTAGATGTTTGAGGAGACTTCATTATTTAAAGAAATCTTTTAGTAACTGAAAAAGTACCATCCATCACTTATATAAGCCTTGATTTATGGCAATGGATAAATTTATAAGAATTAACACCTGTGTTTTAGTTTATTTATAGCTCATTAAGTTTAGAGAAATGCAAGATTGATCAATGAGTCAAGCCTAGAAAAATATATGATAGGAAATATAAACTCTCATAATAAATCACCCTATAGTATCTACTTACGCATTAGTTTATATTTTCTTTTTTTTAAATCAGGCAGTAACTTTTTATTACTTAACTCTTTTCAAACTTCCTTCACAACAGTCTATGTTTATGAGGATGAACAAGAATAAACAAGACAATTGCTGGGTCTGACTCCTACCCTAGTGGCCTCTAAATTTGGTACCTGATTTAGGAAATTAAATCTAACATTTTTTTTATTATTGTAACCTGTTTTATTTTTTATTTTTTAAAATTTACATCCAAATTAGTTAGCATATAGTGCAACAATGATTTCAGAGTAGATTCCTCAGTGCCCCTTACCAATTTAGCCCATCCCCCCTCCCAAAACCCTCAGTTTGTTCTCCATATTTTTGAGCCTCTTCTGTTTTGTCCCCCTCCCTGTGTTTATATTATTTTTGTTTACCTTCCCTTATGTTCATCTGTTTTATCTCTTAAAGTCCTCATATGAGTGAAGCAATATGATTTTTGTTTTTCTCTAATTTCATTTAGCACAATACCCTCCAGTTCCATCCAAGTAGTGGCAAATGGCAAGATTTCATTCTTTTTGATTGCCAAGTAATACTCCATTGTGTGTGTGTGTGTGTGTGTGTGTGTGTGTGTGTGTGTGCGCGCGCACGCGCGCGCGCATGTATATACACATACCACATTTTCTTTATCTATTCATCCATCGATGGACATTTGGGCTCTTTCCATACTTTGGCTATTGTTGGTAGTGCTGCTATAAACATGGGGGTGCATGTGTCCCTTCAAAACAGCACACCTGTATCCCGTGGATAAATGCCTAGTAGTGCATGCTGGGTCATAGGGTAGTTCCATTTTTAGTTTTTTGAGGAACCTCCATACTGTTTTCCAGAGTGGCTGCACCAGGTTGCATTCCCATAGTTTATATTCTGTATTTCACTATTTGAATATAACTTGGGTTTTGAAAGTAAATAAGATATTAATTGCTTTTATGTATTATATTTAGGGATGCTTTTCTAGTTTTCAGAAATAAAGAGATGGATTAACAAATAAAACACTCAGGCAAACCAGGAAAATAAAAAGCTGATGGACACATAGAAACCTAAGCCTATAATTTAACAGTGTACCTTCAATTTTAACCAAATGCTAATACAGGAAACATTTAAAAGAATATGTTTACATAGTTTTAATGAAACTGCTATAGTAAGTTGCTCATTGTTCCTATAGTGAGAATTCTGTGTTAACTTTTCACTAATTCCCATCTCAAGAAGGATAAACTGTTATGCTTCCAAGAAGTCAATAGGAGCTATGTAAATATGGTTTCCCGTTTTCCTTGGCTGCTAGGAAACTCAAGGGAAGTTAATAACCACAGCAATCAGGTTTTCAGGTGCCCTTTAGGAATATGCCTTTAGGTCTGTCTTCTTCAATAATTAACAATGACTAAGATGATGATTCTAAGAAATATGGTTTATAAAGGTCCTTATTTGAAAATCTGAGAAAGAATATTATGTTAAATATTCTTCATTTGTTTCCACAAAGCCATTCTCAGTCCCTAAGTACCATTCTCTATGTCTCAAAAGACTCAGTTCTACACATTAACTTACTTTAGGTTAGGTTCTCTTGCCCCTGGATTCCAATTGGATTTGGCTAATGGAAGACATGAACAGGAAGTCAGAGGGTGGGAGGTGTATTTAAGTATGCATTACTCCTTCACCAACCCTACTCATCTCCTTTGAACCCTCTGCCTCATTCTGATGGCAACAGTGTCCTGTCACACAGCTCTACTTCCAGATGCCAGTCCTCACCTGGGTGTGACATCGCCATTCAATCCTGGGTGCCCCTTCCCGGTCCCTTATGGCTCAGCTTAGCCCTGTCCACAACTCTAAACATAGCCCCATGACTTTTTCTGGTGAACTCTTGTTTTTGTGGCATTGTTTCCTGCTAAATAATATTTGAGAATAAAAATATCTCACAGAATTTATATCAGCTAACTGCCTACCATATTAGATCTTAATAAATGTTCTCTTTCTCCCTGTTCCTTTAAGGATCTGCTTAATTTGGTGTGATTCACATAGCCTTTCAAGCGAACATTGCTGATATTTATGTGACTAAGGAATAAATTTAAATCCAAGATTCTGAGTAACTGAAAAACAAGATAATTACTGCCACCTAAAGTCCCAATGAAAAAGTAAATAGTCTTATAATTCAAATTTAACAGACTATTAATTATACATATAAGTAAGTTATTCCTAGTTTTGTTTTGAGTCTATTAGCAATAAACTTTTGAACTTAAGACCTTTGTTTCTATTAAATTTCTTTTTTTTAATTTTGTTAATGTTTATTTCTTTTTGAGAGAGAGACAGAGACAGAGTGGGAGAGGGAAGGGGGCAGAGAGAGAGGGAGACACAGAATCTGAAGCAGGATCCAGGCTCTGAGCTGTCAGCACAGATCTGGACATGGGGCTCGCTCAGGGCTTGAACTTGCAAGCTGTGAGATCATGACCTAAGCCGAAGCCAGACGCTCAACTGACAGAACCACCCAGGCACCCTGAATACATTTCTAAGATGATATTTCCACTGAAGCTCCCAAGTACCTCCAAAGTTTAGGTAAGATTATATATATATATATATATATATATATATATATATATATATACACACACACACACACACACACACACATACATATACACACACACACACATATATACATATATAGGATACACACATAAATACACAGGAATAATTTAAAAAGTGTTCATAAACACTAAGCTTAGAAATCCATTGTAATAAGTTTCACTTATAAAAATCAAACAAATACTGTCAAATTATGTCAAAGGATGTATTTCTTTTTATTTTTTTCCTTTTAGATTTGGATACAAAGATGAATAAGGTTAGGCTGCTCCAGTCTGTCATGATATGCATTTGAAAAGGTTCTTTTCATCATATATAGAAAAAATGTCCCAAATATCTCCATAATAGAGGCTTAGATCAGTTCTCAGATTGTGGCTTCCATGTCCTTGCCTTCAAATCAACTGTACACATATTTTCATATCAACCCCTTTACTCAGAAGGTTCTCATCATCCAAATGCTCTTCCAGACTCCCCACCATACAATAACTAAAACTTCTTCCATACTATTTCAAAACATACCTCTTCTAAGAAGCCTTTCCTGATTATTGCTTTTTCTGAAATTCTTTAAGACTTATATGCACTTTAAAATATATTAATTTGTACTTTTTACCACATTGTGATTGACATTTTAGAAGCAGTTCTCCAGCAAAAGCCATAGTATTCTGATCCCTATGTCTCCCTACTTACTGAGGGATCTAGACATCCTCACTTCAGGAGACATAGGCCATTTTAACACTGAAATCCAATGCTAAATTAGCCACCTGTCATAATTATTAAAGAATGATTTTACCTAAGCAAAATGCAAAAAAATTACCTAACCAATATGTAAAATTAAGTAAAATGTAACACTGTACTTCACTGAAAAGAATGCTTTTTCAATTTTTAAGAGCATTTTGTCATCAGAACAGAAATACTCAAATTATTTTGCATGTACCCATTTTAAAATTATTGGTGAAAATCTAGTCATCTTTTCATTTTTCATTTATTCATTCCATTTTTTCCCCTTCCAACTACCATCTGTCATCCCCAATGCCTAATGTTTAAGTCAGTCTAATTGGAGGAGAAATGGAAAATGAAATCTTAAAATCAGTCAATGGCACAGTTCTGCAGGATAGTGAAAAGTGAGGTGCAATGACAGAATAAACAATAAAGGCCATAGGAGTGAAGATGGAGGAAGCAGAATTGCAAATTTCAAATTCAAATTAAAGCATCTGTCAGCCACTTAGCTGGGGAATGCAAAAATTACTAAAGCACAGCCCCTTCCCATAAAGGAATGGAAGGTCAGAGAAAGAGACAGGATGCAAACACCAGGGGCACAGGCAAATATGAAATGCTATGGAAGCCAGGGAAGTGAGTGGGAGTGCGCCTAACTCTGTATGGAGGGTTTAGACAAACACAGATTCTTAAGAGAAATTCATTACAGAGAAAACAAGGAAAGCATTCTAACATGTGCAAAGGTAAGCAGGCTTGGCAAGATCTGGAAAAAAACATCAAAAAACCCAAGGTATATGGAATCATGGCACAGGTGCTCCTGTGGAATACTGATGCTTTTTATTTGTTTAGTTTCCTGTGTTCACAGAACTCTTGGTGAACAGACCTCTTGCCCTTTCTTTGTAGGCAGGAGTTCTGATGCTCTTATTCCATCTCAATCCAGAGCTACGGCTCCCCCAGCACCTCTAGAACTTTGGTATCCCTTTTCTGGACAACATCCGGTCTCACTATATACAGCCATTTGGTATTTCAGGTATGGATTTGCCATGTCTGGAGGAAATATAAGATAACAGTTTTATGTTTTTCTCCCAACACCTTGATTGGCTTGCCCCATTTGCAGGATTATTTTCTATTGTCTGAGATAACACACACACGTGGGGAAGTCTCTGAACAAAACTCTCATGTTCGTTCCTGGGTCTTATCTAGTTGCCCCTCCATACTTGCCCAATTTGAAATTCTGCTTCCTCCATCTTAACTTCTATGGCCTTTATTGTTTATTCTGTCATTGACTGCATCTCACTTTTCACTATCCTGCAGAACCGTGCCACTGACTGATTCTAAGATTTCATTTTCCATTTCTCCTCCAATTAGACTGACTTAAACATTAGGCATTGGGGATTTTATCATTCAAATGTCTTCACCTTTTTGGTTTCTTAACACTTCTTAAAAGAGTGAAAAGGAATTTCTGTTGTCTGACATTAGTAGTTACAGCTGCTACCTTCTAAAAATGGAGAAGGTGAATGTGATAGTTGAGGAGAGGAAAAATAAAGAATGAGAATTGCAGAGTCAATATTTCATGTCCTCCAGAGAGCCTAAAGTCTATTCAAAGTTTCAAGTCCTCCAGGGAGCCTAAAGTCTATTCCCAGACAGTGCTGCCACATCACCTGGGAGCTTGCATAATCCTGAGGCCCGCACAGACTTACTGACTCAAAATCTGTATTTTAACAAGATGTCCAGGGGATTCATATGCACATTAAAGTCTGAGCAGTGCTGGACTAAAGCACCTTTATTCCTATTCCCCAAATCATACCTAATTGCTTTCCCACGAAAAATACTTGCTATCCTTAATTTCCTGATGACTGATTTCAAAATTGTCTATCTACCAACCTGCTTAGGAAAAACCTAATAACAACTCAGATTCCTCTGTATCTTTCACCCTCACATTAAAGCTATCAACCAAACCTTCAGCAATGGTGTCAAATCATATCCTGAAACAACCCACCACTCTCCATCTTTACCACTTATCCCCCTGGTCCCAGTCACCATCATCTCACATTCAGAATATAGCAATGGCTTTCTGTCTCTCTGCTTTCAACCTTAGCTCTCCTGCGGTCCACTCTCCATAATGAAGTCAGAATAATTTTTGAAACTGGAAACTGACCAGGTCAATCCCTTGCAAGAAATTTTCCAGTGGATTTCACTCAGAATAAAATCCAAGTTTCTCCTCACCTATAACCCAAAAGGACTTCTGGCCCATGCTTATAAGTCTACTTCATTTTCTAACACTTTCCTCATCACTAAATAAAATTCAGTCACACTAGCCTTCTTTGTGACCCCCACTTCATTTCTGACTTAGAGACTTTGTGTCTGGCATTCCTTTTGCCCAGATCTCTGTATTTTTGTTTAGCTGACTACTTCTTGTAACTTAGCTCTCAGCTCTAAAGCCACCAACTCAGAGAAATCTGCCCCAACCACCCGATAAGTGGGATCAGCTCCACTTCTATCATTCCCTACTGTCTCATTCTCCTTATTTTCATTAATTTGCTGAACATTTTATACACTGATATATTCTCCAGCATCAAGAACAGTGCCAGGCATAAAAATGTTCCATCAGTATTTGTTGAATTAAATGCTTTCTCAAACACAAATTTATCAATAACAAATTGGTTTAATCAATTATAACAGCTTTTCTGTAACTTCTTAAAATTTTGAAGGCAACACATATATAGGAAAATAAGGAAAGGGTTCCTTAAATTTTTTTATGTTTTTGAGAGAGAGAGAGAGAGAGAGAGAACACGCGCATGAATGGGGGAGGGACAGAGAGAGAGGGTAAGGAAAGGGTTACTTAAACATACTTATTATAATACCTTCACCAGACAATTCATTACCACTTGAATTTGTACATTTTCTTCCAATGAACTAGACATTGTATATACGTATATATTACACACAGTAATATATAAGACATATGTATGTCAGTTTAGTAAATATTTGGCTTTAATTGAGTTAGTAAAATCATTAAAATATGAGAATTTAAATTTTAAATCATGTATAATTACTTGGTTGTATAAGTTCTTAAAAGTACTGTGTGTGAGAGAACACAGCTGAACAATAGCAAAGAATGTTCTTGAACTAAATGTCACTCGCTTGTGTTTATAAATTATTAGATAATTATTTTGTTTTTAATGAAGGTATTCAGTAACAGTAATTGCAAAAAAATAATTATTCAAAGAAACTGCATTTTCCTATTGACCATCATTATAAATTTGGGATATGTTCCCTAATTGAATTACATCTTCTAAAACTAAGTTGAAAAATTTGGGTTAGAAAATGGTTAAGACTGCAGATACTACTTGGCCCATAGAACATGGAACATACATGTTTGACAAATAAGTGAATGAACAAGCATGTTCATTTTTTCATCCTATTCTGGACCACTGGGACTTCACCTAGACTATTTTATCACACCTTCAGTGTGGTGTCCATGTTGTTAAACTCAAGAGTCCTCATTTTACGTATCTTTATAAGCGGTATCTAATAGAGCTGATCAGCATTTCTGGCTTCCAGGACATCATGCTCCCTGTTTTGTTGTTGTTGTTGTTTCCTAATTTCCAATTCCCTTGGCTGTTTCTCCTCACCTTTCTACCTCTACACTGTAAAGTGTCTCAAGGGCTCAAATCTCAAACATCTCTACCTATACTAACTTCCTTGATGATCTCATTTCTTTTCACGGCTTTAAATACCATCTAAATGCTGACAAGTGTTAACTTCATGTTCCAGATTAGCCCACACCACATGTGTCTAATTGCATTCTTGACAAATTCACTTGGATATTTAAGCTAAATGTTAAGTTTAATATGTCCAAAATTGAGCTCCAGCTTTCTCTACCAAAAGCTGATCTGTCGGGGCACCAGGGTGGCTGGGTCGGTTAAGCATCTTACTTAGGCTCAGGTCACGATGTCACGATTCGTGAATTTGAGCCCCACATTGAGCTCTGTGCTGACAGCTCAGAGCCTGGAGCCTGCTTTGGATTCTGTGTCTCCCTCTCTCTCTGCCCCTCCCCTGCTAGCACTCTGTCTCTGTCAAATATAAACATTACAAAAAAAATTTTTTTACAAAAAGACCTGATCTGTGTACATTCTTCCTTATCTTAAAAATACGGTAACTCCAATATTTCTAGTTCATCAGGCAAAATCTGTACAGCTATACACCACATCCAAAATCTGTTAACTCCAAAATGAAATAAAATCCTAATGACATACCCCATGATAGGGAAACTGGCGACTACTGGACAGGAACTGGACCACTGTCCTGTTCTGCTTCTCATGCTAAAATTCTCATGCTCTGTCGTTTATGGAGGGAGTGAGAGGTAGACTGGCTTTTAGGCAAGTGGGACAGGAGAGCAAAACACATGGGAAAACAGCAGGCATTCTTACCCTGTAAAGCAGGGAGGCAGAGATTGGTTCCACCTCCTCTGATCTATTGGAATATGGTTGGCAAAATGTGTATCCAGTAACTGAGTCATTTCTGAGATCTCTAAAACCATTGTGGAAACCACTATCAGTTGAACAATACAGAATCTTCCCCATTGATCTTCAAACCACAATGGAAACTGCCACCAGTTTTCAAAAAACCATAGCCAGGGATTGAGTGGATTTCAAAATTGCACCTGATGCTGAAACTCCTAGCCTGCTGCTGCCTGGCTCACCAAGGCAATTCCATTAGTCTTACAACAAGGCTTCCTTGAAAATTTCAAGACTGATGTTATGATTACAAAGGGGTTTTAGTGTGTGTTCACACTCTTGTCACCTCTCACCACCTTCATGGCTACCAACCTATTCCTAGTGTTAGATGGATTATTCCAATAGCTTCATCTCCTTGCCCACACTTTTGCCCCACCTCCCACCATCAAACTTCTGTTCTCAACAAAGCCAGAGGATTCTGGATAAGTAGAAGATCATACCATTCCTCTGTTCAAACAGGTCAAATGGCTTCTTACCACTCAGACTGAAAGTGAGTTTTTAAAATGATTTTTATCTGTCCTGATCTCATTTCCTACATTACATCCCCCCCCCACCCCCACATCCCCACCTCCCGCCCTTCACTCTGTGTCAACCACGTGGGCCCTTTGTTGAATTTGGAGATTCAGGGTCTTCATACCTATTCTAGGCAAGGAAGAATATTTGTTGTGGTTACCGCTGGGCCCTAGATGGTGCCTGCCATAACTGTAACCTCCAATACCTGCTGATTGAAGGAATAAATAACAACAACAATTTCAAAATATGGCATTTTTCTGGCTTTGAGTGTTCCATTCTCCTACTGAAACTACTTATCTTCTCTTTCCTTTCTAAGACCCTTGACTTGCTGCTTACATTTAGGAGGTATCTTTAATCTCCTAGAACTCCAAGGTAATTACTAAATTCTATAAAACTGGGCTGTAATGTCACTTTCTTCCTATGGGTATTGCCATTTACAATGCAACTTCTGAAAAGAAAAATACATTAATTTCAAGTGCTAATATCTTTAAAAAACAACAACTATCTATTCAAATTAAGGTTTTGTAAATTTTTAACTTCCATAGAGTAAGATACTGAAAATAAAACATAACTTTATTCTATCTAAACAATATTATTAAGATAAAGTAAAAACACTTTAGGAAAATTAAATAATCTATTTTAAATACAGAATAAAACATCTTAACTTTAAATAATTATAACATTCTTTGAACTAAGAAAGATATTTCATGCACTTTCAAGTGAATGTAGATTATACTGTATGTCAATAAAAGATGAAAACACTGGGGCGCCTGGGTGGCTCAGTCAGTTAAGCGTCCGACTTCAGCCAGGTCACGATCTCGCAGTCCGTGAGTTCGAGCCCCGCGTCAGGCTCTGGGCTGATGGCTCAGAGCCTGGAGCCTGTTTCCGATTCTGTGTCTCCCTCTCTCTCTGCCCCTCCCCCGTTCATGCTCTGTCTCTCTCTGTCCCAAAAATAAATAAATGTTGAAAAAAAAAAAAGATGAAAACATTTACTTTTTGAAAATTACCAAGCTTAAGTATCAATATACAGAGAGAAAAATTACCATTTGGGGAATCAAGAGTTGTAACAAAATCTTAATTGATGTGAATTCCTCCCACTTTCAGCAAGATAAAAAATGTGTAAACATGGGCTTTGGCCAAATGACTTATGAAGCCATCATTTCATTATCTGCATTTATTCTGAGTATATGTAGCAGGTGGAAAATAATGTAAGAAAATATGGATTTATGAGAGTAAACAGCAACTCACAAGACAAAGATCACTATTTCAGGCATGGATTCAGGCTACAGACAGAAATAGGGCAGAACCCAGACTATTTAAAAAAACAAAAAAAGCTGATCTGTGTACATTCTGTCCTATATTAAAAATATGGCAAACTAGGTTGACTCATGTCTAGTTTCTGGGATCATGTGCTATACTGAAATATAGGAAAAAACAAGAACAATAACAACAAAACTTGACTTCCCATGTTAAACATGGCCTTAGAAAGACTCTAAGTGGCAAGCTGGAACCAAGTCATTGCAACATGCACCACGGGCCAAAAGGACTGCTGGTTGTTTGGCTCAGCGAACCTCTGGTTGCCTACCAGAAGGAGAGGTATCCAGATGCATTTTGTTCTACATTTGGAAAAGTGCAATGCCAAGGTGTACCCACAGTTTTGCCCATATGTGAGGTGACAGCAAACAGGCACAGCCATCAACCCTCCCAGCAGAATGTCTTTCAACAGTTCCCTAAAAGATGTGGAAATACTTATCTTAGTGAGAGAACAGCTTATATCATTGGCCCATGTGTCCTTTTTTAGGTAAAATTTCTTGGTTGCTAAAGTACATTCTAGAGTTAGGTACACTTTGCATCACAGTGAACTATTTGGGATTTCAGTCACTCTATAATGTTTCAGAGGCTCATGTTAAAAATTTATAGCAAGAGGTAAATACCCATTTACTTGAATTTCAGAACATTTGAATATATTTATTACTATCTCAGTAGCTCTGTATTACAGGATAGTCTTTAGTATACCGTAAGTATTTTAAATATTGAATTATTTGAAACATTTAATCCTTCATCTCTAGTATTTCCATTTTCTATATCACTATCTCCAGTGTTGTTGATATCCTTCCTCTCAGAACTTTTATTATTTTAATTCCTCTTTCTTGCCTGTCCTCATATTTCATACTTATCTCATATATAATCTTACCTATTCTTCTATCCATCCTGTTATTCAACACACATTTATTGAACAACCAACAATATTCAATCAGCAAATATTTACTGAGTACTTCTGTGCATCAGGCACAGGGCCATAAACATAAATAAGGACTGATGCTTACCTTCAAGGATTTTAGTCTTAGAAATCATACATGTGAATATTAACTGCAACAAAATTTTAATACTACAAACAGGTTTGAATAAAATATTTTAGGAGCACAGAAGGAGTAGGGCAGAGGAATAGGTGTACAAGAGAAAGCTTTGCAGAAGGACAACATTTGAACTTAGTCTTGAGTAAGAGATTGTCATGAGGAGATAGGATGCACAGACATTCTGGGCTCAGAAGAAATCAATGAGTAAAGAGGCACAGAAACATGAGGAAGCACAACCACCTTTAAGAACAGTGAACAGTTCAATGTGAACACAGATTCAGATATATACAAGGGAGTTGAGGGCCATGGGGCAGAATTGACAGGATGTGCCTCATTTTATACATTTATCAAGGTGAACTTGAACTTGTGAGCGTCCAGAAGTTAACAGAAGTTTTGTGCAGCTAAGTGACCACCACAGATTTGTTGGAATAAAAAGATTTAGTGACAGTGAGGAAGGTGGACTAAAGTCAAAATAAAGTAGGAACAGACTGGTAGAGTCTGTTGGATGAGAAGGTGTGGTACCAATCTAAAGGTGAGATAATGAGCAAAGGTTAGCATGAAACGGAAGAGATGAATTCAAAAGACATTTCTGAGACAGAATCTACAGAATTTGGCAAGTAATTGTGTATTCATGTTTGCATGTATATGTTATGTTAAAGTGGGGAGAAAAAATGGGAGCATGGCAAGAGTTGGGAATGGGCTTAATCTTCTATTTTGTGGAGTATTTTGTTTTGTTGACAGAGGACTAAGCAGGTGTTAATGAGTTCCACTAAGAAAGAATCCAGGAAAGGAAGCAGGATCACAGGCAAAGGTGGAAGGAAAAAGGTAAGGTAGTTCATTTTCTTTACAGACATCTGAAGCTTAAAGTAGCTGTGGAGTAACACCACACGGAGACGACTCAGAAAGCAGAAGGAAATATGTAAATGAAGCTCAAAGAGATGATGGTTAGATAGAGATATACACTATGCTATGGACTAAACACCATCAATATACGCACGGTATTTAAAGTCAAAGGAGTAAGGGGGTGCCTGGGTGGCTCAGTCAGGTAAGTGGTTAAGTCAGTGAGTCTTGATTTCAGCTCAGGTCATGGTCTCACAGTTCATGAGTCCTGCATCAGGCTCTAGAATGACAGTGCTGAGCCTTTTTGGGATTCTCTCTCTCACTCTCTCTCTACCCCTCCCCTGCTCACCTGTGCACTCTCCCTCTCTAAAAAAATAAATAAATAAATAAACTTAAAAAAAAGTTTTTAAGCCAAAGTAGTATAATGTCCAGCAGGAAGAGAGACAGCCAAAAGGAAAAACCTGAGAAATAAAGTTTTATGAGACCAGCAGGAAACAAGAACATGTTGATAATATAACCAGAAACGTAAAAGAACCAAATGATGAGGTTAAAACCCATGGAAAGGAAAGGCTTGAAAAGAGTATGCACAACAGTATCAAATGTCTTATCTCATTACAGCTTGTGTTTTTATTCTTTACATCAATTTTTAAAAATTTTTTTATGTTTATTTATAAGAGAAAGAGGGGGGGAGGGGCAGAGAGAGACACAGAATCCGAAACAGGCTCCAGGCTCTGAGCTGTCAGCACAGAACCCAAGGTGGGGCCTGAACCCACAAACCATGAGATCATGACCTGAGCCAAAGTCAGATGCTCAACTGACTGAGCCACCCAGGCTCCTCTTTACATCAATTCCACTACTGAGAAAAGCAATGCCCAGAGTGGTTGCTGACTGTCAGAGCTCACATACCAACGAGGAGCAGAGGCAAATGTGAACTTGCTGCTATCTAGGTGCACGGCTACTATTTTTCCCTTTAAAATCCATTGTCTCTTCAGCAACAGTTTAATTTGATTACCTAAAAGCTCTAGTTTTTGAATTTACCCTAAATTAAATGTGGGTAATATCTCTCTGTAAAGTGTCTAAAGTAAAAAATTGTATGACTTCTTATATATGAGCTTTCAAATAGCCAATTATGGAGGCTTTCCAAGCATCACTAGTTTCTATAATCAATAATTCATCTCTGCCCTTACTGATTCTGCCACAGTTCTGTGCTTTCTTCCACCTGCTCTTCTTCCAGAAATTCCCCTGGATCTAGCATGTCTGTTTCTCTTCCTCTAGTTGAGATATGCCCTCCCCTCTTTGCCACAATCCAGGGTCCTGACCACCTTCCAGGAACACCATAAAACCCATCTTCCCCACTGATTAACTCCCACCATTAGGAATATTCCATTATTCTGTACTCTCTTGACATTATTCACACACTAGAGCATTGAATTTTGTGTCCTTGTTTATTTAACATTTTCAAATGTGTCTATTCTTTCTCCTCAGTCTATAAGCTCTTCAAGGGCAGATGTGGCTTTCCAGAGTCTATTTTTAAACCTATTAGTTAAATGAGGATAAGAAGAGGGGTAGGGATGGGATGTTAATAAAGGTGGATGTGGCTTGACTGCCATAGGTTCAAGGACAAAGAGTAGACTAAAATAGGCACCAAGTATAAGTAAGGTAACCGGCTATTCACATTTTTAATGTGATATGACATATGGCATACAAATAGACAAAGCAGTGGCACCTAGAGGGTACTGCAGATTTTACAGGAAGCAGATCTTTAAGCCAAACTTTAATTTTGCTTTCTCAGAATAAACACACTTTAAATAAGTATTTGAATAAATTATATTCTCACAAAGTTGATCAAATGTGTACTTATACTGCTATGTACTACATAAGTAAACAACATTTCAAATAAAGTAGTATTGTTCTTTTAAACTTCCCTTAAATGTGTATTCTAGAAAATGTTTTCCAGTATTACAGTTGGACAATGAAGTCCTCTGCAGCCCGTTAATGGCCAAGACACAGTTCCAGTGCTAACAGTATCTAAGGGCAACACAACATAAACCCTGGCTGGTTTCTACATCTGCATTTCAAGGATAGAATGAAACCAGCGAAACTAAAAAGAAACTCACAGAAACAGCCCAGACTAGACATCATACAATAGGTAGTTATTTTTTTTGGAAGTCCGACATGAAAACAAATTACAGAACTGTTCTTTCATTATTTCCATATAACTTAAAACACACACAAATATTTTCAGGTTTCTTTTTGGGGGTTTGAACTCCCAAGTTCTTCCTTATTTTAAATACAAAGCAATGGAATACCTATGCACATGGAATAAGCATATGGCGGCCTCCTTGGAAAGGCTCCATAATTGGCTCTTTCTGTTTGAAAGCTCACAAATGAAGAAGTCCTAGAATTTTTTACTTTGGACAAACAGTTTAAAATACACAAAAAGCAGACATGTGAGACATTACCATGTCATATCCTACACAGATTTTTTGCAAAGAGCTAATGACTTTTCTTAGGAACTTTACTGCAACAGTATGGAGAGACATAACATTAGCTATATGTCATACTTACACTTACTGAGATCTTGCAATATGCCTGATAATGAGCTAAACTTTACATAGGTTATCTTGTCAATCCTTACAACCCTCTGAGGTGAGTACGCATGCTGGACATGAGAAAACTGAAGTAGAGAGAAATTAAGTTGCCCTAAGTCACACAGCTAGTGACTATAAGTGCCAGACTTTAAACCCAGACCACCTGATTGTCAGGTCCTGGTTCTTAACCTCTAATGAGTGCTCTTGAGTGCTACCTACTTTCTTCAGGGTAAATTTTTTTTTTCTGGCAAAAGTTAAAATAATATAATGCTATATTTTGTAATGGGTAATGTGAACTTAGAACTTCTATCTATCATGAAAGCTGCCTAAATAGGAAATACCCCTCAACACTATTGTGAATGCAGAAAGAAGAAAAACTAGAACACTTTAAAATTAACTGCACCCTACATAAACATTGCCATCACCAATGATTATTATCAATTTTTGCTAGTACCTTCCTAATTTTAGTATAATAAATATTTGAAAAGTTTTCTAAATATTTCAGGCATAGAGTATTACACTAATGAGTTATATACTAATAGCTTTTTAAAAGTAAGTTTGATTCCCAAACTTGGTACTTAATTCTAAAATTTAATATGAGGTTTTTAGGATAAGTCACTTATTTTTTTTAATTCTTTGTCCAGGCTTGTTTTCACTTGTCAAAGTGCAAAGTGCATAAATAAATCCAGAAGAAGAAAAAAAGTCATTGCCAAAGCACACATAACATAAAGCAACCACAGAAATATACCCTTCACAATGTTATTTACATATTGGTAAGAAGCATGGACCCTTTGGAAAGTTATCGACAATCTAGAAAACTGCTTCAGATTATTCTTCTTTGATTTTTCAGATCCACCATTCATAAGAAAGTTCCATCAGTTAGGAATTAGGAAGTAATTGTTCTACTAACTCACTTAAAAGCAAATGCATCAGCTGTTCAGGATCGCCAGTATAGGAATCTTCCTAGTAAGAGTAGAATGTGAAGCTTTTAGTAGAAACATTGCATCTAAAGGTATTTAAGTCTACTCCGAAATTCAAAGCACTCTTAGAATAAAAGGAATCTAGTAAAAGAATATGCAGAGGAATATACTCCCAAAGAAAAATTTTAATTTCATACAAGACAAATGGTAAAGATTAAATAATAGCATGAGGTAATTTAACCAGGAAGACTGAAAGCATTAATGAACATTTTTTTGTACATACCATTTGAAAAATTTCCTTACCATATACTGCATATTAGATGCTGTTGGATACACCTGACTTCGTAATTTATTATGAAGGTCCAAGATACTCTGCATGTCATTGTCTGTGATGGCCCTTTTCCCTCTTTGCTTGGCCATCCACCACTCACCATCCTCATCCATGTACTTTTCCAAAAGTTTCTCCAATAAAGTAGCATTAGGAACTACCATGGCTGGAATTGCTCTAGCCATGAATAGCACTGTGGTTACTCTGAGCCACTCCTGCGCGGTACACTTCATAATGAATGATCTCAGGATTTCCCCGGGAAAATCTCCAAGACAGGCTCTTCCACTCCTTTTGGCTATAACGACATGCAGTGTGATTAAGGCGAAAATCTAGGCAGATATTAATTTTCTAATAACAAAAGTAAAGTAACAGTAACAAAGGCCAGTTTGATCTGTTTATATAATCCCAACAAATGGCCACGCACTTTTTGAAATAACTTATCTCCAATCCATTTTTCCTCCAGAGGACTTTTCATAATGCATTGTTTCCACAAAATAGACAACTATAATTACCAAAATAACATGCACAAGGACAAAACAAATGGCAAAAAAAGAGTCAACCCTTCAAATTAATTTCTGAATTGAAAAGCTTAAAAGGGCTATGTATGTGTTAAATACAGCCTGCAAAGCATATTATCTATTTACAGTGTTTTCTGTAAATACCTCCGTTGTAAGGTATTATTTTCGACCGGTGTCCTATCTCTAGTTCGCAGATACTCGGAATGTCCATCACATTCTGAAATTGTGGTGAATGTTTTAAAGAAGTACAAAATGTCATCCACACATGTATCCATGGGCACATCTAGAGGGCCCACGGAACTAAAAGGAAATAATGGTCTGGGAGGAAGTCTCCTCTTACCAGGCGCAGGGCAAGAAGAATTCAATCATTATTTCCTGGAAAGTGTGCGCCCAACCTGTGGCCTGCACCCGAAAAAGCCAACAGTTCATCAGCAACTTCAGCTTTTCCTCCCACACGCCGCAGGCGCACATTCTTCACTTAACCCAAACGGAAAGCGCGCGACAGAAGGAGGAGGTGAAGCCCACAAAGTCACTTGCAAGAACAAGCTCCCGCAAATCTCATCGCTGCAGCTTTCCAAGTAGCCCACCCACATTCCGTGTCCGCCCATTCTCTACAAGCTGGCTTTTTTTTTTTTTTTTTTTTTTTTTAACTGGAGGTTTAGAAGAAAAAGGTAGATAGGAAAGGGTGGAGCCTGACGACTCGGCAAAGCGTTTTAGAAATGCCTTTACCTCTCCAGCGTGAAGTTTCCTACGAGAGCGGAGCCCAACACGACGGCCGGCCTCCCGCAGCCGCCCCAGCCTGCGCACACGACTGCACACGCACAGCCGGGTCGGGAAGGACCCGCGCGGCGCGTCCGAGGACGACGAGGGCGCTGACTGCGGTGGACTCGAGCCTGGGCCTCCGCGGTTCCGTCAGGACCTGGAGCAGGCAAAGCGCTCCGAAGTTAGAGCTCGAAATTGGGGCTGAAAGGGAGCCGCCCGGTTAGCTAGCCGGGGTGGGCGCCCGGGCTTCTCCGAGCGTTCTCCGCTAGAGCAAGGGGCGGAGACAGGAGCGGGGCTGGGAGGCGAAGGCTGGCGGCGACCTAGCGCTCCCACCCGTTGCCGCCGCGGTGCGCAGAGCCAGGCGCCGGGCGCTTCCGCCGCTCCCGCGAGCTCCCGGGCATTTATTGCGGTCCCTGCGTGCGCACGTGACGTGAGCGCCCCTCCTCGCCCACCCCCACCTCTACTCAGCCTGGCCCGCTGCCCGCTGTGGAGCATGGAGCAGCCGCGCTGTTTCCCCCCCGGCCCGGCGAAGCCTGGACGCTTGGCCTTGTGGGCGTGCTTTGGGATTCAGAGGTCCGGAGTACAGGTCTGGACCCTGGCGGGGGGACGTATGCAAGGAGGGCCCCCACTCCTCCCGCCCCTCACAGCTCCTCTGCTTTCGGAGGCCTTCTTCCTAGTTCCTTTCAGAGATGCTAAAATGGCTTTAACTACCCTTACAGAGAAGGGGGCGCTCCAGAGAGCATGCAGAGGGAGCAGGGATGGGTTAACACCTTAGACCCTAGAGATGCAGAAGAGGTACTGGGGTACTGGGGAGAAGGGGATGGGGAAAGAAAGGCTTTTTCTTTTATTTTCTCCAGGAGATCACTTCTGTTTTCCAGGACCCAGTTCTAGAATTGAGATGTTGTTCTTTTTGGCTCCATTAAACTCTTATGATGACCAGATGGGGAAGGGGTTTCATAGAACGATGTTGTGAGCTGTCACTTGCCTGACAGTTGAGAGTCCCACTTCGTCATCCATAAGATATGGGACATTCATTTCCCAAAGTGACCAGAAGAAAAGGTGACCAGTTGTTTTTTTTTTTTTTCTTTTCTAGGAATGTAGATATTTTTGGCGTTGACATATAAAGGGCACCCTCAATTAATTTATCAATGCTATACTAACAGGAATTAAAAACCCAGCTCTAGAACTGATAGGGAAATGAGTGTCAGTTTCCCTGTTGTCCGTGTTATTATCTGGAGTACTAAAATTACTAACTTTAAATTCACGGAAACTCATCCTACTGAATGTGGTGCTCCTTCTACAGGAAGGGTTTTTTATTAAGAAGCATTTGTTTAATTCATTTACCTTTGCTTTCCTTCTATAGTGAACCATGATTTTAATTCTTTACTTCTAAATGCTACAGTATATAGCATATGATCAAAAGAAGTGAAACATTTGACAGTAACTACCAAATCATCCCAAGCTGCTACCTGTCTCCTTCCACCATATAATTACACTTTATCAAACCTAAAAACTGAGATTTAAGCCTCTAGTTGAGTATGAGACCTGGCTTCTTCTCACAGTAAAGAACAGGGAAGCATCACCTATCGAGGGCACAGAAGGTCAAAGATTTTGGTGCACATATGACTTTCATAGAAGGTGTAATTTTGCAACTTCATAGCAGGTTAAGCCCAAAAGGCTTGATTTATACTTTTCAAAATTATTTATAACTCTTCTGCGCAGGGTTCAGAAAACTAGCTTTCTCTCCTGGAAACTACAGCTTTAATGTGGTATTGAAAAGTATATGGAGTAGCAAATAAAAAATCTTGAAAGTGAGGCGCCTGGGTGGGTCAGTAGGTTAAACGTCCAACTCTTGATTCTGTCTCAGGTGGTAATCTCACGGTTTGTGGGATCAAGCCGCATGGGACTCTTGGGATCAAGCCGCATGGGACTCTTGTGCTGACAGCATGGAGCCTGTTTGGGATATTCTCTCACCCTCTCCCCTCTTCCTCCCCTGTTCTTGCTCTCTCTGTCTCAAAAAATAAATAAATAAACTTTAAAAAAATAAAAATAAATAAAAATTTAAAAGTCTTAACAGTAATAGCATTAGTTGAAATTTTTTTAAATGCTTATTTATTTATTTTGAGCGAGAGAGAGAGAGAAAACACAAGAGACAGTGGGAGAGGGGTAGAGAAAGAGGGGTAGAGAATCCGAAGCAGGCTCCACACTGTCAGCACAGAGCCCGATGCTGGGCTTGATCTCATGAATCATGAGATCATGACCTGAGTCAGATATCAAGTGTCAGACTCTTAACCAAAAGAGCTACCCAGGAGCCCCATTACTTAAAATATTTTTAAAGTGAATTTAAATTGGGAAGAAGGGAGTTAAGATGATAAGGACTTGAAGTTAAATGCATTTATATTTGAATGTTTCCATTATAAACCTTTCCACACAATGTACAAATCATATACCTAAAGGCTTACATTAAAGAAAATTAGATTTGGTTTTAAGGTTTTAATTCCAAACTCACCAGACAAGGATAAAAAAGTTTGTATCCTTTGGCTCAGCATTTAAATTGGCTTCCAACTTGGTGCTGCCGGTCATATTTTTATGTAAAAGAAGGATTCAAACATTCATTGTATTAAATATTAACATTTTGATAATACATCTGGTCATATATGATTTAATGTATGTGCTGCAAATATTTTGAAGAGCAAAATGAAACACAGTATTCTTGAATACTTAAAGATGATCACTTCACATTTTTATTTGTTGTTAAGAAATCTACATATAGGGAGAGTGAACATCTCAGCACTGAGTGCATGTAAAAATGACACATTGGTTTGTGGCTAAGGATGTTCCTTGGAAAGTCATGTTTGTCTTTACGATTTCTACTGTCTTGTGGCAGACACTGTTGATTGCCTAACTGACAACCAGCCTTCCACCCCTTTTTTCCAAGCCTCCGGTATACTGGGGGTGGTCACCCTTTCACATGCTGTCAAACTGGCATCCTTAGGAGGTGAATGTTGATTAGTCAAAGCCAATCAACACAATGTATCCCTGCTAGGAGTGATTGATTTAGCATGGATTTACAGGCAACAGTGGTTACTGAAAGGATGGAGGAAATCTGCTTAAGTATGAGGAAGAGGGCTGGCAAGGTTTTCTTTTGTGATAAAAAGAGATGCGGAAAGAGAAAATGCCCCTGCAGGTGCTGATAAGTTTGTGAAACTTAAAGATGCAGCAGTTCTTGTACAAAGAAGACAGGCAAGCCTGAGAGCAGAGAATTACCAACATGGCAGAATGGAAAGACAGATGTGTCTGAGTCTCTCTGCCATTGACCTGTCGTTGAACACCTAGCCTCCATGTTTCTGCCTGCAAGAGATAATAAATGTAATGTTTAGGCCATGTTGACTTGGGTATTCAATTACTTGCAGCTCAAAGTATTCAAACAGACATATTCTACAAAGAAGATACTTTCCTCTGGCAATGTCACTTTCTCCATGCTGCTATCATTTTATACTAATGTGCATACTTAGGTGCTGTCTTTAAATATATTTGTATGTGTTTTTCTATCCCTGCACTTCCAAAAGTAGGAACAGGCATACCTCAGAGATTTTGTGGTTTAATTTCCAAACCATTGCAATAAAGCAAATATCATAATAAAGCAAGTCAAATGATTTTTTTAAATTTCCCAGTGGATATGAAAGTTGGGTCTTATACTATAGTGTAGTCTATTAAGTGTGCAATGGCATTATGTCTAGAGAAACAATGTATATGCCTTAATTAAGTATTTCTAAAAAATGATAACCATCATCTGAGCTTTTAGTGAGGCATAATTTATTTTATTTTATTTTATTTTTTTGCTGGTAGAGGGTCTTGCCTCAGTGTTGATGGCTGCTGACACATCAGGGTGCTGGTTGCTAAAGGTTGGGTGGCTGTGGCAGTTTCTTAATTTGCCACATTGACTCTTTCATGAATGATTTCTCTATAGCATGTGACGCTATTTGATAGCATCTGACCCACAGAACTTCTTGCAAAATCGGAGCCAATCCTTTCAAATTCTGCTGCTGCTTTATCAACTAAGTTGTGTAATATTCTAAATCCTTTATTGTCCTTAAAAAAAATTTGCATACATCGTCACCAGGAGTGGATTCCATCTCAAGAAACCACTTCCTTTTCTCATCCATAACATGCAACTCCTCATCCATTCAGGTGTTAACATGAGAGGGCAGCAATTCAACCACATCTTCAGGCCCCACTTCTAATTCTAGTTCTCTTGCTATTTCCACCACATCTGCAGTTACTTCCTCCACTGAAGTCTTGAACCCCTCAAAGTCATCCATGAGGATTGGAATTCACTTCTTCCAAACTCCTATTGATGTTGATATTTTGACCTTTCCCTATGAATTACACATGTTCCTAATGGCATCTAGAATGGTGAAAACTTTCCAAAGGTTTTCAATTTACTTTGCCCAATTCCATCAGAGGAATCATTATCTATGGCAGCTATACCCTTATGAAATGTATTTTTTAAATAATAAGATTTGAAAGTCAAAATTACTTCTTGAGCCATAGACCGAGGAATGGCTGTTGTGTTAGCAGACATGAAAACATTAATCTCATTGTACATCTCCACCAGAGTTCTTGGGTGACTAGATGCCTGTCAATTAACAGTGATATTTTGTAAGGAATCTTTTTTTCTGAGCAATAGGTCATAACAGTGGGCTAAAGATGTTCAGTAAACCATGTTGTAAACAGATGTGCTACCATTCAGGAATTTCTGGATTGGCTTCCAATCCAAGAGAGTATATTTAGCGTAATTCTTAAGAGCCCTAGGATTTTCAGAATGATAAATGAGCAGAGGGTCTGACTTAAAGTCATCAGTCGCATTAACCCCTGACAAGAGGGTTACCCTGTCCTTTGACATATTGAAGTCAGGCATTGACGTCTCCTCTCTTACTATGACAGTCCTAGAAGGCATCTTTCTACTAGAAGGCTGATTTATCTATGTTGAAAATCTGATGTTTAGTGTCACCACCCTCATCAATTAACATAGCTGGATCTCCTGGATAACTTGCTGCAGCTTCTACATCAACACTTGCTGCTTCACCTTGCACTTTGATGTTATGGAGACAGCTTCTTCTATAAACTGCGTAAACCAATCTCTTCTAGCTTCAAAATTTTCTTCTGAAGCTTTCTTACCTCTCTCAGCATTCAAAATTTAAGAGAGTAGAGGCCTTGCTCAAAATGAGGCTTATGCTTATCAGAGAATTGTGGCTTATTTGATCCCCTATACAGACCATTAATACATTCTCTATATCAGCAAGAGAGCTGTTTGCTTTCAAATCATTCATGTGTTCACTGGAGCAGCACGTTTAATTTTCTTCAGGAACATTTCTTTTGTATTCACAACTTGGCTAACTGACACAAGAGGCCTAGATTTCAGCCTATCTCTGTTTTGGGCATAAAAACAGCTTAATAAGCTTAATGATTTCTAGTCTTTTATTTAAAGTGAGAGATGGTGATTCTTCCTTTCACTTGAACACTTAGAGGCCATTATGAGGTTATTACTTAGCCTAATTTTCACATTGTTGTGTCTCACAAACTAAGGAGGCCCAATAAGGGGGTAAGAGACCAAACAATGGCTGGTTAGTGGAGCAGTCAGAACACACAACATATATTAATTTCACAGTCTTATATGGGCATGGTTCATAGCACCCTAAAAATTACAGTAGTAACATCAAAGATCACTGGTATCAGATAATCATAACAAATACAGTAACAATGAAATAGCTTGAAATGTTTTGAGAGTTACCAAAATGTGACACAGAGACAAGAAGTGAGCAAAGGCTTTGGAAAAATGGCACAATAGCACTGCTTGACAGGATTGCCACAAAATTTAAATTCGTAAAAAATGTACTATCTGTAAAGTGCAATAAAATGAAGCACAGTAAAATGAGGTATGTCTGTATACATTCATCTGTGTACATATTCATCTGTGGGCATTTCATCCACCATATGGTTTCATGACCCTCAAATGTGAATCTCAAGCTAAAGCACTGGCTATTCTGTTAGGACAACATTGATAAACCCATCATCCAGTAGGCAAAAATAAGAATAGAATTCCTGCCTTGTTTTAAGAGGTGGAATCAGGGTAGTGCAATGTTTTGTTTTTTGTTGTTGTTTTGTTTTGTTTTTTGAGAGAGAGAGAGAGAGAGAGAGAGAACAAGAGGGGGCAGAGAGAGAGGAAGGCACAGAATCTGAAGCAGGCTTCAGGCTCTAAGCTGTCAGCACAGAGCCCGATGCAGGTCTCGAACCCTTGAACCGCGAGATCATGACCTCTCCAACTGAGGTTGGACGCTTAACAGACTGAGCCACCCAGGTGCCCCAGGGTAGTGCAATGTTTTAATGTTTTAAAGAATGAGATTTTAAATTAAGATGCTGGAGTTGCAGGATGCTTAGTTGCAGGATGTGTAACTTGTCATGGGACCTTGATTATGCTACTTGGCCTATATGGGCCCTTGATCCTTCCTCTTTAAAAGGAAATAATTATAGTAGCTATCTTAAGTGTTGTCACTTTGTGTATTAGGATGAGTTAATGCATCCAAGCACTTAAAACAGCAACAAATAAATAGAAAGTACTCAACAAGAGTTAAATATCATTATAAGAACTGAACTAGAGGCTTTATACATGCTTTTTTATAAACTCGATGGGATTTTATCAAAGTACTGTGCAGTTTAAAAGCTTAACTTTTAAATAGAAGACAAGTAACTGGTTATAGACATGATGCAAACAATTTATAATATTTTTGGCAATGTGTAGTCAATTTTCTTCTCACTGCTGACTAGTATTTAATTCAGCTTACCATAGGAAACAGTTCCCATTCTTATTCAAAGCAGCGCTTTGTCCCTGAATAAGCTTTAAAAATATGTGTGTGTGTGTGTATGTGCGTGTGTATTTCATATATATGACAAAATTTTAGTGAATGGCATACACAGTCTTTCCACTCTAAGTGCAAGTATGTAATCTGTTATTAAATCCTGATTGTTGAAGTGTAATATACATGCATTAAAATGCAAATATCTTAAGTGTGCAGCTTGATAAGCTTTACAAAGTTAATACGCCTGTGTGAAAACCACTCAGATCCAGATAGAGAACATAACCATCCCTAGAAGCCTACTTTGTGCCTTTTTCCTGTCACATCCTCCCCAAAGATAACTAATATTCTGACATTTTATCTAAAATTAGCTTTGCCTGTTTTTAATCTTTACATAAATGGAACCATATAGTAGATTATTCCATCATTTGGCTTCTTTTGTGTCTTGTTTCTTTCAGATTCAGTATGCGTGCAAGAGTCATCCATTGTGAATATAGCAGCAATTTGTTCTTTTTCTCTGGTGAACATACTGCAATTTATTTCCCACTCTGTTGTTGAATATAAGAGTTGTTTCCAGTTTAGTAGGGTTAAAATTAATGCTGCTAAGAACATTCCTGTACATGTCTTTTTGTGCACATATTTATATTTTTTTATTGACCATATGGTTAGGAGTAGAAGTGCTGTGTCCTAATGTATACTTGTGTACAATTTGATTAGATCAACTGGATTATATACCTTTTTCTTATTGATTTGCAGGAATCTTTTTTAAGTGTTGGGCACATGTCTTTTTTAGATATAAAATATATTAAACATTTCTTATTTATCTCTTTCCATTGCCTTTTCACTCTTGTAATCTTGTCTCTTGAGGAACACAGGTGTTAATTTTAATGAAATTCATTTTATCAGTCTTTTCTTTTGGGAAGTGATGTGTGTGACCTGTTGGAGAAATATTTGTCTATCCCAAAGCCTTGAAGAAAGTTCTGTGTTATCTTCTGCCTTTATTATTTCACACTTTACAATCAGGTCTTTGATCTGTCTATAGTGGATTTTTGTGTTATGCCGTCTCAAGGGAATAATTATTTTTAAGATTGCAAAGTTTATATTGTAAGTCTACATTGCTTGTAGTTATCACTATAAAATTACAGATTTATTCTGGAAAAAGTATACATTTCAGAATGAAAAGATAGAAAGATATCATTGTTCTTGAAATCTAGAGTCATTATAATGTTTCAATCATATTATTTAAAATATAAATGCTGAGTGAGACCCATATCGATGTCATAGCCTGAAAACTCTTTAACCTGTTTCTTGATGTCTAGGAAAGGAATTATTTTAAGCTTGTTATTAGATTTTTGGACAACCTATATTGTCATCCATTTGCAATTTGACTGATCTACAATCACCAAGTGCAGTGATTCGTTTTTAAGATATCTTCTACCATCAGTGCTGTCCTACATTATCTGAAAAAAAAAACGCAAAAGTTCAATAATTTCCATACCCACTTCTGTGCCTTTCTTGGTCCTGTTTTCACTGCTTGAAGTCTCCTCCACTTATTCTTTTCTAAGTACCCACTATCTAACCATTCTTCTTCACAAAGATTTTAACTGGTCCAGCCAACCATTATCTCTGTTATTTCGTTTTCCTCTAACTCTTATCAATATCTGTTGTATAAATTAAAGCTATTGGTGTACTTTTCTTATCTCTCCAACAATACTAAGAGCTCCTAGAGAAAAGAGACCACGTGTATGTGACCTTTATATTACTTACAATTTATGTCAGTGAATTTGGATTTTTGGAATATTCAGTATTTCACAGAAAAGGACACATGTGTCCCTGGATGTACAAGCCTGTGGGCAGGAGAGTGAGAATCCACAAAACAAAGCACATTACGCTAGAGACGATTTTCATTTAAAGCTTTTTTTTTTTTTTGAGGGAAAACATATTGAAACACGTGTATGTCATAAATAAATTACAAAGCAGATGGGCCATTCAGATTAATTTTAAAATGAAAACCAAGCATGACAAACTTTTTTTTTTATAAAACAAAGAATCAGAAGCCAATCCACTTTGAAACCATGCATTCTTTTCAGTATATCATTTCTAAACATTCATAGGAAAATGATGAAAGAGAACAAGGTAAAATATTTATCAAAAATTTTATTTCAGAATGATGCACTACTTGGCTGATGTCCTACTATGTATGTTTTACCTGTTGATGTCTTGCTTACATTTCCATGGGTCCCTTTACAGCTTATATGAAGACCTGGCATCTTTGTAATGTTAGCATCTGCTGCATTGGAAATTGCAGCAGAAGCCAGAGATGAGAAGCTAAAAGAGCTATTCATTGATATAAAACTGCCCAGTCTGGCTGAAACACTATATTTTAATTTCTTTACATCAGACTACCCAGAATAGTAAGTAAGGCTAGAAACTTTTAAAATTAAAGAACTGTCTCTGAAGTACATTCAGGGTGGCCTAAGAAATCAGGCTGCAGCTTCATCTTTTTAAGTTTTTATTTAAATTCCAGTTGGTTAACATACAGTGTAATATTAGTTTCAGATGTACAAGAGAGCGATTCAACCCTTCCATACAACACCCAGTACCCGTCAGAACAAGTGCCCTCCTTAATCCCGATCACCTATTTTACCCATCTCCCCATCCATCTCCCCTCTGGTAACCATCAGTTTGTTCTCTGTAGCTACGAGAGTTTGTTTCTTGGCTTATCTATCTCTCTTTTTTTCCCCTTTGCTCATTTGTTTTTGTTTCTTAAATTCGGCATATGAATGAAATCGTATGGCATTTGTCTTTCTCTCACTGACTTGTTTTACTTACTTGTTTTTTAAGGGCTGAGTAATATTCATATATATATGAAAAATATGTATGATTCATATATATACATATGCTAACTTTATCCATTCATCAGTTGATGGACACTTGAGTTGTTTCCATAATTTGGCTATTGTAGAACTACCCTACAATCCAGCCATTGCACTACTAGTTTTTTACCCAAAGAATGCAAAAATACTGATTCAAATGGTTGCTGCTTCATGTTTTAATAATTGCTTTTCCTTCCAGGTCTGCAGAAGTGCTTCACAATGCACCTGGGTTCGAGGTTGTCTTTCAGGTTTACCAGAAGGGGCTGTTGAAAGGTGAGCATTATAAAAGGAAAAGTATTCACCTTTTCATCTGCAGAACTAATGTCAAAGACAGGGTTTTCGTCCTAATATATGGAAAATGAAAACTTTCTGCACTATCCTTAACAAAATCCCTGCAGTCCACTTTCAATGGTAATTTTAAAGACTCACATTTAACAAAAGCGAAACAATGAAAATCTCTGGTGTCTTCTGCAAATACATATTTCAACAATTAAAAATTATATATAAAGTATATGTATGTATATATGTATATAGTATCTGAAGGTTAAACACATTATTTTGCTAGATAATGGGGATAAATTAAGACAATTTCATTTTAAATAGATAAGTTATAGTGGGAAATATTGGAAATAAAGAAAATGTGCAACTTTTCATTTGTTATATGTTATCTTTGGCTATTCTCCTGAGCATAAACCTAAGAGTTAACACAGATTTTATAAATGCTTTGGTCTAAAACAATTGAAATTACAACAAACGAAAGTGTTTGGTGAAAAATAACCTGATAAATAATAAACAGCACTTGGGCAAGTAAAAAACATGCTGAAATAAACAGCTTTCACAAATAAATCTGACATTCATAACCTCAATATCATGTAACTGCATTTACACACAGGGACTTTTGCTTCTGTTCTTGTCTTGCTTCATGCTGTGCCCTTAACTTGGGGACCCATTCATGGTATCTCACTGCCTCCTAAATATTCCCGTCTTTGTGACCCTGCCCAAATTCTTCCCCAAGTTATAACATTGTTCTTAATTGCTGCAATGGATATTTCTGCCCCTTTCTTTCAATGTTTCATCTCAAATCCTAATGCTTTCAGGAAATTGTTCTGATTGTCCTCATATAGAATTACTCTATTTATAATCTAAAATCTCTATATATATCTGAAAACATTGAAGAAAACCCAATTTCAATAGTAGGAACATGGTTTTTTTTGGAACTGAAAAGGTCCTATTTTTTGAGTGGACAGGTTCACTGGTGATCTAGACATTAGTATCTTTAAAATATAAACTCTTTTATTTAAAAGAAATATTTAGAAATCTAAACACATAGGGGCACCTGGGTGGCTCAGTCAGTTAAGTGCCAACTTCAGCTCAGGTCATGATCTCATGGCTTGTGAGTTTGAGCCCTGTGCTTTGTGCTGACAGCTCAATTCCTGGTGGCTGCTTCGGATTCTGTCTCTGTCTCTCTCTGCCCCTCTCCTGCTCACACTCTGTCTCTCTCTTGAAAGTAAACATTAATTTTTTTTTTAAAAATATTAAAAAAAATAAATCTAAACACATAATAAACTAAAAATAAGCAAAATTGAATTTGATAAGTACTTGCTAGAATTTAGGTGCAAAATATGACATTTTTAAGGAAGCATCTTTCATTTTTAAGCGTTTATAATTCATCTAACATTCACCTAAAGCATTAATAATTCAATCTCACAGCAGCTAAAATATGCTAATGTTTTTAGCATATTTTAGCTGCTGTGAGATTGAATTATTAGCCTGGATATCTTTCTCCTGCTATTAACTTTAGTCTTGTCCATATTGCTTTGCTCAATAGAATGTGGGTGGAAGCCAAGACCTTTGGAACTTGGTAATTTCTACCCACCGTCTTGGATCTTCTGCCTTCTGTCATGAGAAGAGCTGCCCAGGTAGCTGTTACTTTTTTAGTTCCTAAACCTTGGAGGTCAGCCTAGTCCAACTGAGGCCAGCCAAGACCAGAGTCAACCTGTCAGGTTTATTTAGAAGTAAACATTTCTAAAAGCTCCTAGGGTTTTGTTGTGTGCTGCACAAAACTATCACAGCAAAAGACAAATACTTTTATATTTAATGTATCCACATTATAACAGCCCTATGAAATATATATTAATGACTTCCATAAAGTGTAAATGACCTGCAGAGATGAATGATGATAAATCTTTTCCTCAAGACCAGTGTGCTCACCACACCCTCCCTCTTCCTGCCACTACACCTGCCCTGACCCCACTGCTCCTTTTCTTTTTAAGGTACCAGTAAAGAATCTTTTGAAAATGCAAACTTAATCAATCGTAGGGAACAGGACATAAGGAGTAGCTAACTAATAGAGACTACCTGCGCCAAACATTTTGTTTTGAAGTTTCTAAGTCTTGCTCATGGCTCAATACCCTCATTTATGACTTTTAACGTATGAGAACATCTTTTTGAGCCTTGACAAAAAGCTGATTGATGTATCTTAACAAAATATCACTATTCATAAGCAGTGCTATCTACGTGATATCTAAAAGATAGGAGTAACAGGCAAATGGCAGGGGCGGGGGGTAAGGGGTATTCCTATCATGAAACTCCACAGTTTTCAAGAATTTGAGATTGTTCCTCTTTGACAGAAGTGTATCAGCTCTCCAAAGAATTTCTTGATTTAAAAATCTGTTAGGCAATGTTTTGTTTTAGTCAATCCCAGGATAATGTAATATATATGTAAAATATTATATATACATATAAAACAGAGGATCCGAAGCAGACTCTGCTCTGACAGCAGAAAGCTCGATGTGGGCTCGATTGTGAGATCATGACCTGAGCCCAAGTTGGATGCTCAACACACTGAACCACCCAGGCACCTCAGATAATGTTATATTTTAAGAGAGAATAGTGTCAGATTTTTTAAATACCGTATTTTTCTACACTATAAAAAAGAAACCTTGAGAGACTGGTTCAATCCTGAGCAGGATTCTTGGGTTTAGAAGAGTGTGATGGTGCAAAGAAGTGTATTCAATTGACTGAAGAAATGAACAGCAGGAAACATTTAGGCTCAAATCCAAGGCAAGACATATTTCTTGATGTTGGAAAAGGGAAAATGAAGTACAAAGGCTCTCTGCCCTCCACAATGTTATATAAAGGAAGTTATGTTCTGAAAGTTATGTTCACGCTGGTGCCAAGCAGTAAGAGGTAGGTGTGTGTGTGTTGAGATGTGAAGAATGGCTGTTATCCACATGGCAGACAGGACGACTGAAGGAGGAATCAGAAGAATTCAAGACACGTTTCTCGCTTTGCCAAAGCAGCAGTCTAGCCAAGTTTACTCAAGATTTAATACTTTAAATTGGAGGTGAAACTGTAGCTTTAATTATACATTTGGAATATCTGAAAATTAAGATTGCCTGTAGTCATAAAAAGAACATCTGGAAAGGAATATGTAAGAAAAGCCATTACTTCTGCAAATCCCATAAGACAAATTCAATTTCTATTTTAAATTAATAGCTTATCTGTTAGTAACGATTCAGCTCACAGACCATCTATTAACAAGATGAAACACTTCTCCCACATGTTGAACAAATTGCCTTCACTTTATCAAACCAGGTTTTCTGTTCCACTTCTGGCTTCTCAGAATTTGTTTAAAGTCTGCCCTTGGCTTGCTTTGTTAGACCAAGGGATAGGAATAGAATTAAAAGAATGCAAACACAAAGCAAATTAATTCCAAGTTATACAGTCTACTCTTTCTTTCACTGTTTCTGCCCCATTTTACTCTTCTATCTGCTTTTCCCTTTTCCTATCTTTTTTGAAAGACAACTCATGTTTGTGTCATTCTATTTTCATTTTAATATTGACATGTTTATAATTTAAACAGGGATTTAACTAAGAATGATTTCTGTTTTTTTAAAGCTATTTAATTTGGTAAATAATACCTTGCTATTGATCTTCAGTTTGTGGCATGATCCTGGCGTCCCTTACTACTGTGGCCATCTAAGGGAGAATATAATATCCTTAAACAGAAGTAGCTCTGTCTTGGCATTTCATGAATGCTCAGTAATTATGACTTACTGATTGTTAAGTCTACATGACTTTGGTTGCTTTCCATTGGCAATCAACACCATGAAAATGCCTACAGAGCGCTTCCACAAACCTCTGGAAATGTATTTTATTCATTAGTTTAAGTTTTACTTACTCATCTGTTTTATAATAACATGGTAAATACCTTTGGGTGGTAATAAAAGTGAACAACTTCAAATTATTATAGACATAATGATATCTAAAAAAGCATGTTAAAAAGAATTTTGTTTATTCATGTTTATTGACAAGTAACCTCAAGTAAGAAAGGTAACCATTCACTATTGTTTAGGCATATGCATTTACTAAGCTAAATTATTATTATTATTATCATTATTATTATTGCTGGTAAAATAATTGGCTATTTTATTTTTTTCTTAAAAGATTTTATTTATTTATTTATTTATTTATTTATTCATTCATTCATTCTCAAGTACAGTAACATACAGTGTAGTGTTGGCTTCAGTAGAATCCAGTGATTTATCTCTTATATATGATACCCTGTGCTCATCTGGAAAAGTGCCCTCCTTAATGCCCATCACCCATTTAACCCACTCCCCAGCCCCCCTATCAACCCTCATTTTGTTCTCTGTATTTAATAGTCTCTTATGGTTTGCCTCCCTCTGTTTTTATCTTACTCTTCCTTCCCTTCCCCTATGTTCATCTGTTAAGTTTATAAAATTCCACATATGAGTGAAATCATATGATATCTGTCTTTCTCTGCCTGACCTATTTCACTTAGCATAAGACCCTCCAGTTCCATCCACATTGTTGCAACTGGCAAGATTTCAATCTTTTTCATCGCCAAGTAGTATTCCATTGTACCACATCTTTTTAAAGATGTTTTAATTTTATTTTTGAGAGAGAGAGAGAGAGAGAGAGAGAGAGAGAGAGAGAGAGAGAGAGAGAATCAATGGGGAGGGCCAGGGCCAGAGAGAGAGAGGGAGACACAGAATCTAAAGCAGACTCTAGGCTCTGAGCTGTCTGCTGAGCCTGGCACGGGGCTGGAACCACGAACCATGAGATCATGACCTGAGCCAAAGTTGCACACTTAACCAACTGAGCCACCTAGGCACCCCTATATATATATCACATCTTAATCCATTCATCAGTTGATGGACATGTGGGCTCTTTCCATAATTTGGCTATTGTTGATAGTGCCTCTATAAACATTGGGGTGCATGTGCCAAATTATTTACAAGTCATTGTTAATTTTAAAAAATTAAAACTTCACTGTCTTAGAGAGTTTTATTCTAGGAACATGCCACAATTTGGTTTGAGTTGGTCTGTTATCAAATATAAGAATGATATCTTTCATGACTATGAGAAAGTAGTGAAAGCCAAAGTCATCTAATCTTCAGGTTTAACCACTGGAGATAACATCTCAAAATATAAAAGTGTTCAAGATATTAATTTCATTTTTATGTGCATTTAATTCAATATTACCAACTCAAAAGCTATCATGCCTGCTAACAACAACTAACAACATTGGTTCCATATTCTGAGATAATATTTCCACCTATTTTGCCAACTTAACTGAGACTATTTTCTTTTTCGTTCATAGCTATTTCTAGATTTCCAGTATAAGAAATAACCTTTGTTTCTGGACTGAAGTCTGATAGAATCATAGTTTAACCAGTAAAATCAAATAAAATGAAAAGAATAGAGGACTCAGTACACATAAAAATTTTATGTAACCTTAGTTTTTATAATCAAGGTATAACTTTTCTAAATAGAAGAATACATTTATAAATACAAATCAACTTTATTTTGTCTAAAAGTTGATTGGTTTAGAACTCTAGTCAATGCACCTTCCACTTTATTGAGCTTCTAATGGAATTATTACAATGCTTTGGAGAAAATTTGAGAATTGGTCCTCCAGGCTGCATTAGATGAGGTTCTCAGGCATACCTTGACAGAGTGATGTCCTTTTGGCTACTATCAGGATCAGACACACCTCACTTGCCACAGGTGCTCATAGTATAAAGGAAAGTGAAGGAAACGTCACTGGGGGAATGCAGTTTTTGATTACTTTAATGGGTAATTATCTGACTATAAAACTGGAACCATTGAGTTCCACTCTATCTAGGTGGAAGGTTTTCAGAGATATTCTAATTGTTTTTTACTGAGCCCAGTTTATGGGGATGAAAATTCCATAAATGTGTGAGTGTTTCAATTCCTTCCACAGCAAAGTCATATTCTTTTTAAATTCTGATCTCAAAGCAGGATAAAGTACATCGACATACACACTAGTTCTCCCAAGGACAGACCCTGAAGAAATGGAATGATTATAACTACAAATTCAGACAAGTTTGGAAATTTGAATTTTTGGGAAAGGTAAAAAACAGTTCCAGTCATGGTCCAAAGGAGGTCACTTAAATGAGACCTTCTCTTCTGCTCAAGACACATACTAAAAAATTAAATATTGGGAAAAACAGTGCTTACTACCACATGGAGCAGCATGGTTGGCAAAGTTTGGTGGAATTTGTTTTAATAAGGAACTACTTCCAGTAGATTTTCTATTCTATCTCTCCACGTTCATATTTTTTTTTCCTGGGGTTAAATCTATAAGTGAACACCATGATTATTTATTTGAAAGCTCAGCTGGATTACTGTAATGGTCTTTTCAAAGGATTTTAACACCCACTAGAGTGGTCAGCAAGTCGAGAATTGAACACTGAGTTGGCAAGGACTCTGTAGATAGCATCCCATGATGATTTCCGCACAATGGGAGTGAGGTTGCTAAAGATCTCTAAGTATGACCTGAAGGAAAAATAGCCAATGCTATCCATGTGTTTGGCTGCAGAGATTCTTGTTAGTTACATTCTATTAATAAAGTAATTTCTATCTGTCATTAAAAATGTCCACTGGTTGAGGTGTTAACTATTTGAACCAATAAGTCAGAACAAAATAAGCCAAGGCATATTTGGAAACTTGGTATATGTATAACAGGTATGGCATTAAATAAAAAGTGGGACTGGATCACTCAATAAATGGTCCTATGAAAAATTGCTCTAATTGTGGAAACATGAAATTCTGTACTTGTCTCACATCACAAATAAAAACATTGTCAGTTTTATTAAAGACATTTGTGGGGTGGGGCTTGAAACGTGTAGAATAAATAGGTAGAATAGCTTTTTAATACTAGGTGAGTAAGGAATGTCGTAAACAAGTTAGAAAAATCACAATATCCAAAGGAAAATTTGACATACTTAATTATAATAAAAATTAATGGCTTTCATATAATAAAAGAACCATTAAAAGATTTAAAAGGGATTAAAAGAAGACAATTGTAGCTTATATAACTGATAGATTTGCATACAGAATAAACAAAGAACCGCAAAATTTTTTTTTTAGTGTTTATTTTGAGCGAACGAGAGAGAGAGAGAGAGAGAGAGAGAGAGAGAGAGAGAGAGAGAAAACACAAGTCGGGGAGGGGCTGGGAAAGAGGAGAAGAGACAATCCCATTCAGGCTCCAAGCTCAGTGTGGAGCCCATCGCAGGGCTCTATCCCATGACCAGCTGAGCCATTTAGGTGTCCCACACCTCAAAAATTATTAAGAAAAACATAAATGACTCAACCAGAGAAGATGACCTAAGAATAGAAGAAAATTGAACAGCTAATAAATTTATGAAATGTATTGTCCGTTAGTAATGAGGAAAATGCAAATTAAAATAATAAATACTATTTTAAATAATCATGTTAGCAATATCAATATTTGACAAGGATACAGAGAAAGAAGGTATCTTATACTAACATTATTGAAACTTACTGTATGCCAGAATCTCTGCTAAGCACATACCACTACTGATAAAAATTTAAATATGGGCAAATTATAAAACATGTAATATTATTCAGCCATAAAAAATGAAATCTTGCCATTTGCAGCAATGTGGAAGGAACTAGAGTGTATTATGCTAAGCGAAATAAGTCAGTCAGAGAAAGACAAATACCATATGATTTTACTCATATGTGGAATTTAAGAAACAAAGAAGCAAAGAGAAAAAATAAAAAAAAATAAGAGAGAGAGAGACAAATCAAGAAATAGACTCTTAATTATAGAGAACAAATTGATAGTTACCAGAGGAGAGGTGGGTGGGGGATAGGTTTAATAGGTGAGGGGGATTAAGGAGTGCATTTGTAGTGATGAGCACTGGGTGGTGTATGGAAGTGTTGATTCACTATGTTGTACACCTGAAACTAATATTACTCTGTATGTTAACTAACTGGAATTAAAATAAAAACTTAAAAAATTATGAAACATGCACGGGAATGATATACAACAGTTTAGGGTAGAGATTGTCTTTAGAATGATGACGGAGGAATGAAATCAGGGAATACAATTCCAAAGAATGTAAGTCTTCATGTGTCTTTAGCTTTTAAGTGGAAAGAGACAGACAGAGACTGAGAGGAACAGAGATGGAGATCTGAGCCGAGAGGGTAGTTGTTAGGTGGTGTGCCTTCTGCAGCCTCCTCACCTCTGTCCTTTGGCAGTCTCATCCCAGAACTCATGCACTTAGTATCTCTATAAATGTTCACAGTATGTTGAGGTAATTATTATTATTCCCCATGATTTACAATGAAACAGAAACTGGGAGATGTTTTATTTCATTTCATTAGTTTTTTTTTTTTTAATTTGAGAGAGAGAGTGAACAGGGGAGAGGAGCAGATGAGGAGAGAGAGAGAGAGAGAGAGAGAGAGAGAGAGAGAGAGAGAGAATCATAAGCTGACTCCATGCTCAGCACGGATCCCACAACTCTGGGATCGTGACCTGAACAGAAATCAGGAATAAAATCCTCAACTTACTGAGCCACCCAGGCACCCTGAAACTGGGAGATGTTAATTGACCTGCTCAAAGCTAGAACTGATTAAGGCATAATTAGAACCCAAATTTGATATGCTCAAAAAAAAAATGTCTGGCAAGGCATTCTACCAGCTATGACTACCACTGAGCCAGGGGACACACTGGTAGGCAGCATCTGTAGCACAGAGGCAAGACTGTGGTGTGGAGTCCAGATAGGAGGTCCAGTCCAAGCTCTAGGAGCAGGGTGAATTCGGAAAAGTCACATAAGCTGTTGGAGGCGCTCTGAGACTTAGTTTTACTCATTTGTAAAGAATATCCAATAACACCCACTGCAAGGAGTTGTAAGGGCCAAATGTGATGCTAAATATAATGTACTTTATCAATGCAAAGCAAGGGACAATTTCCTTTAGGAAATGAAACAATGTCTTCTGATTAGGACTTAGCAACCCCCAATTTCCATTGCCTGGCACAGTGCTTGCACATAGTAAGCGTTCAATAAATAGTTGCTGATTGTGATGTTGACTCATCCCCATAGGAACCTAGAGGTCACCTAGAACTGGCAGCTCTCATACAAAGGAGTAAAGGGTCCCAGGCAGATATATATATATATAGGCTTGTTGCTAAAAGTCATTCAAGTGGAAAGGAAGTAGAAGCACACTGAGGTTGTCTTGTTGGGATCCCATTTGACTCCCAGAGACAGAGGAAAAAGCAGGACTAGGAAGATATGCATACCATACACTTATTTGCTTTCTTCCATACATACTTATGGTTGGAGAGGATGCAGAAACATTGGGAAGCCTATGAAATCAGGATAAAAGTGCCTATGTGTAACAGGTGCATGGTAGAAGGTGCCCGAATTCTGACAGGAAGCAGCTAGTGCATCATGTATAGTCAGGAGTCCACTTGTACTTTGAGTCAGAGCCCGAGTTCAGCTTTTGTGACAAAATATCAACTTGAAAAACTCTTGGGACCATTTTTAAGAAAAGAAAACAAAATTATGAAACAAAAATAATATAATGGTGACTGTTTATTTAAAATGAGAAAATAGGGGTACTTGGGTGGCTCATTCGGATGAATGTCCAACTCTTGATTTCAGCTCAGGTCATGATCTCATGGTTCATGAGATTGAGGCCTATGTTTGGCTCTGTGCTAACAGTGCAGAGCCTGCTTGGGATTCTTTCTCTCCCTCCCTCTCCCCCACTCTTGCACTCACTCTCTCTCTGTCTCAAAATAAATAAACATTTAAAAATAAATAAAATAAGAAAATAAATTAGAATTCACAGCAAAATGCAAATGTAAAAAAGCCAACAAACCACACTAATAGCACAAAATTAGAAAAGGAATATAATATATTTATCAGTTACCACATGAAATTCTTCTATAACATATAATCTTTTAGTCTTTGGATGCATAGTCTTTGATTGTCTCTTCATATGACAACAGTCCTGTAATATTTTCTTTTTTCATTAAGATATAGCTGATATACAATATTACATTACTTTCATGTCCTGTAATATTTTCTAAAGAGATAATAGAAATTTAGTCTTTCTTCCAGCATGGTTGATCAAAGAAGCCTTTTTTTAAATGTTTATTTATTTTTGAGAGACAGAGAGAGACAGATCATGAGTGGGGATGGGGCAGAGAGAGAGAGAGAGACATAGAATCCAAAGCATGCTCCAGGCTCGGAGCTGTCAGCACAGAGCCTGTCGCAGGGCTCAGACTCGTGAACCACAAGATCATGACCTGAGCCGAAGTCTGATGCTTAACTGACTGAGCTACCCAGACGCCCCACAAAGAAGCCATTTCTACTGCAGACAGCTGGTAATAACTTAGCTGTATCTAGAAGAGACTGTGGACCACATGAATATATTCTGCCTATTCTAAACTAGATGGATAACTGCCCAACTCAACTCCTATTTTCCCAACAATCCCTGGGAACACTTTAACATCACCCCACATGAGAAAATGTGTGATGAAGGAGAGTTCTAAACAAGCTGTGATCAAAATACAATATTTTGCAAATTGTACAAAAACATAATACCATGGGAACATATTACCATTGCCTTTCTTGAGAGTCTGCGACGGCCCCTGCAGGGAACGGGGACGGACTCTGAAGCTTGATCTTCATCAGCTTCAGTTAATCCATCTGTATTCAGTTTGTCCTCTGCATACCAAGATACACCAAGGGAGAGCAGTCACTAAGTTGGTAACAAAGGGTTAGGAGAAGGAGGCACAGCCCTCCCTGTCCTGTTAGTTCCTATTGGCAGTGCAGTAATCTTAGTTGTAAATCCTCCCTGAAGACTGGCCAGAACTTCCAAGTCTTCTCTCCAGTGGAAATTGTAGAAAAGAACACCATCTTCCTGCCAAAGCTCATGCTCTTCCACTGGTAAAGAAATTAACATCAAAATCCCATTTCATTGATGTTTAAAATAACTCAGCCTGACAGAAATGGCTTTTGTTATCTTTGGAGAGAATTTGATTACTCCATGATAATGGATGGAAGGATGCTTCAACACACTAGCTAGGAAGGTCTGACTGGCACTAATAAGACTCTGTGTTACCACACTGTATACACTGAAGGAGAGAGATGAATGTAACACATGTGAATTCGATTGCCTATTGGATCACCATTAATGTTTCCTTCCATGTGCTACACGGGACCTTGGTAGTTTACAGAGTCACTGTCCACCTAGGTTACCACAGTTGAGTGACATAACATACATGTTGTTATAACCAGCAGGCACATTTGGCATAAAGGAAAATAGAGCTCGATATGAAAGGCAACTCTCTTTTGCCTTTCCATCTAGGCCATGAGGAAGAGGGAACCGGAGGTTCAACCGGGGACAGCTTCACAAGGCAACTTAAAAAAAAAAAAAAAAGGAGAAGGAGAAGAAGAAGAAGAAGAAGAGAGAAAGAAAGAAGAAAGAAAGAAAGAAGAAAGAAAGAAAGAAAGAAAGAAAGAAAGAAAGAAAGAAAGAAAGAAAACCCTTAAAACTAAACTGCAACCATGCTCACACTAACCTTGGCCCTGTGAAGCCCTAATTCCAGTAACACCCTTGGATTGCATCCACTCTTCCCAAGGCTCTCTCCCAAAGCCGAATGAGTTGAGAAGTGCCTTTTTGCTCAAGAGAGACAGTGAAGAACAGATTCAAGAATATGGCAAGGCTCTTGGTTCTTGTTGGCAGTAAAGTAAGGTAACCAGCTATGAAGGGCATATTAATTCTTCTGACTCACAGGCCTCAGGTTCATAGCATGTCTACCATAAAGAGTCACCAAAATTTACCTTCCCTGAATGTAGCCTCTGAAAAAATCAGTTCTGTATTTAAATATAACAGGTGCATTTTATATTACACCTGTATGTTCATGATTCTATATTTCATATATTACCATAATTCTAATTGTTAATACATTCAGGTGATTTGTTATTTAAAGGACATATACAGAGATATGTAACCATCTCAAAAGCATTTTATCTATCATGAACAACAGTTTAGGCACAAGGCAAACCAGGCTGAAATAAATATTTTCCCCATCATATAAATTGAAAAATAATTTTGACACATTTTTGGACAAGATCATCTAAGATAATGTGTTCTATATTATAATTGGTAATAAAAAGTGGAGGGGCTCTTGGGCGGCTGAGTCAGTTAGGCGTCTGACTTCGGCTCAGGTCATGATCTCGTGGTTCATAGGTTGAGCCCAGCGTCTGCTCACTGCTTTCAGTGCAGAGCCCAGCTCAGATTTTCTGGCTCCCTCTCTCTCTGCCCCTACTCTGCTCATGCTCTCTCTCTGTCTCAAAAATAAACATTTTTTAAAAAGTGAAAACAAATGAAAATTTATATCTGATATTATCCCTTTCCTCCAACCTTCAAGTGGTTAGTCTAAAATAATTTTATATTGGCCATTAATCCATTTCCACATATTATGTTTATTAAGATATTATAAAAACAAGAAGTGAAAGATCAAAAGCATTATCTTACACCACTTAATCTGCTAATGGCTAAATAGTAAAAATGACATCAGTGTAATGGAAGAAAGATGAATAGCAATAACTACCTCGAGGTCATTAAACTATCTTTTGGCATTCTCTTTCTCTGTGATTACATCCTAACTGTTCCAATAGCTCATTTAATTTCTTCAGAAAAGGAAGGTAATTACAAAATGATTTGTTCCTCAAAATTTATTGCAGTTTCTTAATACAATTTAGAAACTCTAACTTTTCTTACCTTTTATTTAAATACAGATTAACATTTAAGTGCCAAAACAGGATCACGTAAAACTGTAGCTAGCTTTCAAATGTTTTATGCTGATACAATTATAGAGGAGACAGATCAAGCAGAGACTAGAGAAATTGCTCCCTCTTCTGGTAAAGCAAGATATTTCAAACAAAATATTAAATGTGTGGCACTTGGTTTGCAGTGGTTTCAATCGTTCAAAGAAATAAACGTTACTGTACATTATTTAAAATAAATTGCAACTGAGTGATAGAGACCCCACACTGAGCCTGCAGAAGGTAGCTTTAAAATAGGATTTCTGAGGGCTAACGTTAATTTTCTTGACCTTTGTAAGCAGTGAAAATTTTTATCCTAAAAACACTTGAGGGTGCCTGGGTGGCTCAGTCAGTTAAGCATCCGACTCCTGATTTCGGCTCAGGTCATGATCTCATGGTTCATGGGCTAGAGCCATCCATCAGGCTCTGTGTTGCACAGAGCCTGCTTGGGATTCTCTCTCTCCCTCTCTCTGCCCCTCCCCTGCTCATGCTGTCTCAATGAATCAATCAATAAAGTGATTGAGTGAAGTATGCTGCTGAAGTAGAAATGGAGTATATCGTGCATATTATTATGATTCAGATTGAAATTGGAGAGGCCTGGTAAACACTATATTGAAGTGGTGTAGATGAGAGAGGAACCCACTGAAACAAAAATATGTTTTTCTGCTCCTTTATAAAGAGGTCCAAGAGAGCATGTTATCAACATTCACTTTCCCTTAAGTATTTATTTATTTGATTTCGCCTCTTGCTTAGTGGGGCAGATTTAGGGAATGGGGTAATGTGACAGAACATGTTACAACCAAAGGAATAAACCACTTTGGAATAAATGATGAAAATGAGCTTTGTTATTCTTTTCTTCCTCTGTCTTGTTTGATTCTTGGTTATATCTGAGAGTCATTCATTTGTGAATGGATTGTGTCTAAAGTCAATTTGTAAATCACTGATTTGGAATTTGTAAAATTTTTTTTTAGAGAATCGCAGCTGTAAATGATGGAGACTTTTATTTATTTTTACTAGTGAGTAAAAAGTCTAATAGACATGCAATGTAGTAGAAAAGAGAAATTCTTTTGCTTTACCATTTGTTATCAAGAAGGAAGAGTCACTCAGGGAAATATCTTGAGAGGGACCTTTGGACTAGGGAAAGCTGTAGCCCTGTGGATATAGTTTGCAAAGTAGCACCAGATTAGAAGTGTGCTGTGTGCTGTGTAATAGTTGGGGAGCGGGAGAACAATAAGTGAAAGCCATGCAACATAGCAGAAGACCATGGGAAAAATCAAAGTGATTGTCGAGAGAATGAAGAACTTCTAATAGCAGTGATGTCTCACTTTGGAAAACTCCTGTCTTCCCCAACCTTGTTCTAAAGCAGTGAGAAGGCTGGTGCCCTCTAGAGGACCATTCTTGAAATGTGTTAGGGTTTTGGGTTTGGGGAATTATTTAGTTTCATGGTTTGTTTGGGGTGGGGAAGATGTTCCTGGGTCCGGTGTGGTCATTGGCTAGGATACTAGACAACCATGAATGTTCTTATTCAAAGTGGATTCTCAGAGTATTTTTGTAAATAAAACATGTCTCTCCTCCCAGGTGCCACAATAACAATTTCTTCAATCAGCTACATTTACTACATCTACATGTTAATTTGTCTTTTAAGCTTGGGTTAAGAATGTACCACTGTTTGTGGCTTTGTTTCTTAAGAAAAAGAAAGAGAGGGAGAGAAAGGGAGAGAGAGAGAGGGACAAGAAGAAATAAAAATTACATAGTGATGGAACAAGTCTACATGTTCTGCTGTGCTCCCCCACAAGTCTGGCTGCCATCTGTCACCATTGTCTGTTCCCATACCATTGACTATATTCCCTGTGCCGTACCTTTCACGTGTTGTTTACCCTTTTCAAATGTTATCTTATATGGTCCACAGGGGTTTGAAATATCACTTTGGTATAGAATCTTCATTATTTTATCGTTCCAATCTAGGGGCTACTTCCTATAAAATATTGAAGGATAGTGTTTAGGTTACTTTTAAGAAATAGAGACTGGATGGTTGGTTGCCTAGATATATGATGTGGTTTTAAATGGGAGAAACACTTTCTATTCTATTTATCAAAAGCCTGTCCCATAACATAACATCAGTTAGATGCTACATTTAAAAATAAAGTCCAGTTTATTTGTAAATACTTCCCTTATTTCTTCCCTTCAACAGTCAGTAATTTTTTTGGCATAATATACTTACTTCAATTATGGTTATTTTCACCTTTTTCTTATTACACACAAATTTACTCTGGTTTGTTATTATTTCTCCTAACACTTTCCTCTTTCTTCTGGTTGTCTTTATTCTCTTCATTCCAAGTGTTTTATTATAAATATGTTCAACAATCATCATTTTGTCTCCCAGTGCAGTCAGCTAGGATTTTAACAATACAAATGCATAGTTTTATTATAAATTATTTTCCTCCTGTTTCTGATAGTTGTTATAATGAAAATGCCATATTTATTTTTTAATCATTACATAAGTTAAAATCAGCTTCTGTGGAATACTTACCAGCAAAAGGAACAAGCTATCAATTCACATAAAAACATGGTAAAAAGGTAAACAAGTCTTCCTTAAATTCTGAACAAAGCCCTCCCCCATTTGACATAGTAGTTGTACCCCCAGAAAACTCAGAGTGTAGTAAAACCAAACAAAAATATTCTTTTTTTAAAGTTTATTTATTTATTTTGAGGGAGACACAGATGGTGCGAGCAGGGGAGAGGCAGAGAGAGGGAGAGAATCTCAAGAAGGCTCTGCACTCACAACACAGAGCCTGATGCAGGGCTTGAACCCATGAATCTGTGAGATCATGACCTGAGCTGAAACTAAGAGTCAGACACTTAATTGACTAAGCCACCCAGGCATCCCAAGTATTCTGTTTTTATCAAAAAGAAAGATTCTAGCTCATGTAATCAAAAATACATTTTTAATTTATGTTAAAGTCTAACAAGATATTTGAAAGATATGCATGATCAGGAAAAATTCTTTGTTGTGGAGGATGGTCCTACAGATTGGGCTAGTGAATTGTTACACTATTTCACATTTTTCTACAGTTAAAATTAATTTTTATTTCTATTATATTTAATTTGAAAATGCTTACATTTGATATAGATAATCATGGCATGATAACTTACATAAACTTTTAGTTTATTAACTTCAAAACTAAACACCTGACAATATTACTGAAAAGAATTGTGTGAAATTCCCAGATATCAGTTTGGTTTCATATAAAGAAATCTATAAAACCTAGTGTTTTGAGACATGTTTTGAAACATGTCTCACATAGCAGGGTGAACCTGTCTATACATGAACATGAAATATTAGAGATGAGTAAACTGGGCCCTTCTAGTGTTTTCAGGATTAAAAATATGTTTAAAGTATCTTATACAGTGCCTGACTTATGGCAAGACAGAATCAATAGTGGCTAATTATCACTGAGAATAATTCATTCCAAGGGACTTATTTTAAAACTCTGAATGTCATCATTCATCTATATGACATCATTCACTGAAATGGCCAATTTTTTTTTTCTTGTCCAAAATCAAGACAATTTTTTTATTTTACTTTATTTAAAGTTTTTACTTAATATTACAGTGTAATATTAGTTTCATGTGTACAACATAGTGATTTAACAATTCTGTACAACACCTGGTGCTCATCACAAGTGTACTCCTTAATTCCCTTCATCTATTTTACCCATCTCACCACCCACCTCCCCACTGGTAACCATCAGTTTATTCTCTGTAGTTAAGAGTCTGTTTCTTGGTTTGCCTCCCACTCTCTTTTTTTTCTCTTTGTATATTTGTTTTCCTTTCTTAAATTCCATATATGAGTGAAATTATATGGTATTTCTCTTTCTCTGACTTATTTCACTTAGTATAATACTCTCTAGCTCTATTCATGTTGTTGCAAACAGCAAGATTTCATTCTTTTTTATGGTGGAATAATATTCAGTTGTGTGTGTACCACATTTTCTTTTCTTTTTTATCTATTCATCAGTTGATGGACACGGGCTGTTTCCATAATTTGGCTATTGTAGATAATGCTGCTATAAACATCGGGGTGCATGAATCACTTTGAATTAGTACTTTTGTATCCTTTGGTAAATACCTAGCATTGCAATTTCTGAATCATTGGGTAGTTCTATATTTAACTTTTTGAGGATGCTCCATACTGTTTTCCAGAGTGGCTGCACCTGTGTGCATTCCCACCAATAGTGCAAGAGGGTTCCTCTTTCTCCATATCCTCACTAACACCTGTTGTTTCTTGTGTTGTTGAGTTTAGCCATTCTGAGAGGTGTGAAGTGATATCTCATTATAGTTTTGATTTGTATTTCCTTGATGATGAGTGATGTTGAGCATATTTTCGCATGTCCATTAGCCATCTATGTCTTCTTTGGAAAATGTCTATTCATGACTTCTGCCCATTTTTCTTTATATATTTTGGATACTAACCCTTTGTCAAATGTGTCATTTACAAGTATCTTATCCCATTCCTAAGGTTGTCTTTTAGTTTTGTTGATTGTTCCCTTCACTGTGCAGAAGCTTTTTATTTTGATGAAGTCCCAATAGTTTATTTTTGTTTTTGTTTCCCTTGCCTCAGGAGACATATCTAGAAAGAAGTTATATGGCAGATGTCAAAGAGGTTACTGCCTGTGTTCTCCTCTAGTATTTTTATGGTTTCCTGTCTCACATTTAGGTATTTAAACCATTTTGAGTTTATTTTAGCATGTGGTGTAATAAAGTATTCCAGTTTCATTCTTTTGCATGTTGCTGTCCAGTTTCCCAACACCATGTACTGGAGAAGAGACATTCTTTTTCCCATTGGATAGTCTTTCCTGCTTTGTCAAATATTAACTGAACATTTAGTTATGAGTTCATTTCTGGGTTTTCTATTCTGTTCCATTGATCTCTGTGTCTATTTTTGTAGCAGTACCATACTGTTTTGATCCCTGTAGTTTTTAACATGACTTGACGTCCAGAATTGTGATGCCTCCAGTTTTGGTTTTCTTTTTCAATATTACTTTGGCCTTTTGGGGTCTTTTGTGGCTCCATACAAATTTTAGGATTGTTTGTTCTAGCTCCATGAAAAAATGCTATTGGTATTTGATAGGGCTTGCATTAAACGTGTAGATTGCTTTTGGTAGTATAGACATTTTAACAATATTTGTTCTTCCAGTCCATGAGCATGGGCTGTCTTTCCATTTCTTTGTGTCATCTTCATTTTCTTTCATCAGTAGTTTTCAGAGTACAGGTATTCACCTCTTTGGTTAGGTTCACTCCTAGGTATCTTATTGCAAAATCAAAACATTTGAGCAAGAAAATAAAGTAGATCTAGATATCACTAGGGTATAGGTATAAATATAACATGAAGTAAGTATCCATGAGTCCGTGCTGATATTACTGCTTAAATAAATAAATAAATGGTGAAGAACAATCTCTCTAGCAGAAAAATTCTGAGTAGATAATCTGCCCTCAAAGAGGGAGCATAACTCCTTACTCTTAAGTATGGACTTGTGCAAAGTGACTATCTTTGAAGTGTGCAGAATGGAAAGAAACATAGAAAGAGTAACTTTATACAGTGGAGAAACCTGACAAATACTACTTCAATCAGGTGATCAAGGTCAATATTTATAATGATAAATCATATTGAGAGTGTGCACCTTTCATATAATGTGATGAGAGTGGTACTCTACCTCAGTGACCTTCCTCTCCAAATCACAATTACCCTGTGTAATCATGAGAAACACCAGAAAAATCTTAATTAAAGACATTCTACAAAAGATCTGACCACTACTCCTCATGTCTGTCAAGGTAGTTGCAGATAAGGAAAGTCTGAGGAATTGTCAGAGCCTAACTAGAAGCCTAAGAAGACATGATGCTAACTGTGACATGATATCCCAGACAGAATTTTGTAACAGAAAAAGACATTAGGTAAAAACTCAGAAAATCTGAGTTAAGTGTAAGTTTTAGTTATTAATGATGTATCAGTATGTATTCATTGATTGTAACAAACACACCTCCTCAATATAAGATGTTAGTAACACGAGGTATCTGAGAGCTCTTACTATCTTCACAATTTTTTATATCTAAAACTGTTATTAAATAAAATGTTTATTTTATTTATTTTATTTTATTATTTTTTCTAGTTTAATAATATTGCTTTTTAATTAAGTGGAAAGGAATAAATATTTTTCTGTCTCTGCAAGTTAAGCATTTGTTCACTTCAGCAAAGATTGTAGAAGTATTGTATCTAGTAGAAAGATTGTATCCAGTTCTGTATTCAGTGGTGCCTATGTATAATCTTTGCAAACAAGAAGATTCTCCACCCCTAGTAAAGATGCATTTTCTTCTTAAAGTTCAACTAACTGTGTCAAGAACTATGAGGATCTAAATTCTACAATATTTGTTTTGGGTTTAGAATTAAAAAAAAATTTAAAGCTAGGTCTAATTAAAACAAACAAATGAAACTCCTAGTTTGTCAGATCTTTAAACAACTGAGTCTTAAACTTTTTCCTTCCCAGAGTTCCTGTTAATGAATTTTATTCTTGCTTCACACAATAATCCAAACCATAGAAAATTGAAAAAGAACTGGACACTCAAGCAGAAAAGCTTTCACAATGAATTCCAAAAGAAAATAGTTACATTATTGAGAAAGAGTGTTCCCTCCCAACCCTACACCAGACTATGTGATTTTTACATCCCAGCAACTGGGATACAACAGAAACATCTGTTCCTGACATTGTTCAACTACTTAAACTAAGCAAAGAGAAGACAAGACCTCAAGAGAATGCTTAATAATGGGGGTGGGGCAGGGGGAATAATAAGGATTTATAATTAAATAGTATGTAGGATCCCATTATGCTGAAGTTGGGAGTCCAATGATCCAAAAGTTACATATGCAGAATTATACATTTTTCTTCAAAGATCATCTGTGGTTTTAATTCTCAAAGGATCCTGTGATCCAAAAAAGATGAAGAACCACTGAAACAGTAATTTATTCCTGAGCTATTTTGATCACCATTAATCATTTCTTTTAAAACTGAATGGATAAGACATATATGAGTTTTAGTTATTTGTGCCTCTAAAGCCTTAGTAAATGATTTGTTCAAATAAGCAATCACATGAAACAATAAAACCAAATATTTGACATAATGCTTAGATGGAGGGTAGAGTCAACATGATGGGTAAAGCCTTATTTATTTCACATTCAAAAGTTAAGTCTTTGAAAGAATAGAAGGGGAGCACCCAAGTTAACAAAAACAGTGAAAAAAAATGATACCAAGTCATAAAATGTAGCAATTCTATCTCCAACAAGAATGACATTTTTACCATCAGGCAAAGTATTTATAAAGGTAGCTTGTGGGGGGATACCTGGATGGCTCAGTTGGTTAAACATCTGACTCTTGATTTTGGCTCAGGTCATGATCTCATGATTTCATGATTTGTGGATTTGAACCCCATATCGGGCTTTGTGTTGACAGTGTGGAGCCTGCTTGAGATTCTCTTTCTGCCTGTCTTTCTGCCCCTCCCCTGCACTCTCTCTTTCTCCCAAAATAAATAAACTTAAAAAAAAAGAACATAGCATTTTGTATGATTAAAAATTTCTCCTCTTTGGGTGAAACCTGCATAAGGCTTTGGAGATGACCAACAATCACACTGCAGATGTTAGTTCTGAATACTACTGCTGGATTTTCATGATCTTTACTCCAATAAGAAACCACAATTGAGTCCGAAGTCCAATTCCACTGTGTCTAAGGGTAGAGTCAATTCAAACTTGACGCTCATCTGTATTATTTGGTTCACTGCAAAAACAGTGATCCCTAGGGAGATCAAAGTGAATGTCTGACGTAGTGTAACTGTGGTGAAACATGTTGTAAAATGTTTATTTTAAAAAGATCTTTAATCATATATCTTGTTTTATAAATAATATTATCCAACGAAAAGAACCAGGGCTTCTTGGAAAAATACCATATCAAAGGCTGGGGCATGGTAAATGAAAGATGAACTTGGAGCATTCATTTTGCCAGAAAGTAAGGGAGGATTTTCCTCAAAACAACAACAACAACAAACAACAAAATATAGAAGAAGCATGTCAGAAGAACACAGGAGCCAACCCAAAAGAGGTGCAAATTGCCAAAACTAGGACAATTTGAGCAACAAAATTAATACTTGAGAAAACATGAGACAAACCCAAATACGGACACACCCTGCAAACTACTTAACCAGCACTCTTTGAAACTCTCAAAATCACAAGAAAACAAGAAAAAACAGAAACTGTCACAGATCACAGGAGACTAAGGAGATAAAGTGAATAAAGGGAACGTGATGCCTTGGATAAGATCCTAGGACAGAAAAAAGGACATTAGAGGAAAACTGGCATCATTCAAATAAAATCTGTAGTTTAGTTAATAGTATTGTACCAATGATGATTTTTTAGTTTTGACAAATGTGCCCTGGTTGTGTATAATCATCCCCACTAAGGGAAGCTGAGTGGAGGGTAAATGGGTATTGTATCTACGATCTTTGAAATTTTTCTGTAAATCTAAAACTACTTTGTAATGACTGCCTTTTAGCCAAGAATTAGCCACGCCATTGATCTTTTGAATCCAGACCTGAGGAAATCAACAAAAAGAGAGGTGCCATGGCTAGCTATGTCTGAAAGCTAACTATTCACAGAAGAGAGAGTGCCCCAACAGGACCTGTGTTTTCAGCTGTCACCAAAATCTTAGAAAAGCAAAGAAAGAGGTTTTAGAAACAATTATTTTCCAAATACATACCCTTTTGTAATTAATATGTGAAATTAGGAGTTCTACATTTAACTTAGAACAAAGGAAAATTTTAGTTGCTGGTGTAGACTCCAAGTCAATTTTAGCCAGTCAATTCTCAACAGATTTTTATTTAAAAAGTTTTATATGTGTTTTTATATCCTTATCTATTATAATAAAAAATTTATGTATCGAAAGTGTACAACATGATGACTTGTTTTACAGACACATAGTGAAAACAATTACCACATCAGGCTAGTTAACCTAATATTATCTCTTCACATAGTTACCACTTGTTGTATGTGATGAGTATACCTGAAACCCACTCTCTTCACATTATCTAGTGTTCAAAACAGAATACTTAAGCATAGTTACCATGCCTTCACATTAGATCTCTAGACTTATCCATTCTACATAATTGCAACTTTGTACACTTTGACCAATATCTCTCCATTTCCTTCATTCTCACCAGCCCTGATAACCACCATTCTACTTTCTACTTCTATGAGTGTCTTTTTTCAAGAGACTTTTAAAGCCTAACTTTATCTGAAAAGATGTAACAAAAGAAAAGCTTCTGCAAGAATTTATTCCAATGCTTCCGAAAGAAAGAAAAAAGAAATAAAGAGTAAATGAATTTCAGAAGTCTCTATACATTATGAACCTCAAGGAAACTATAACATAGTTTTAATTTCTAAGTACACTAATGAATCCTGCACTTAGATGTACTTATCTATTATTGAATACTAGCAAAGAATCTGGATATTTCTTTTTCACTCACAATCAATATATATACAGATCGCAATGTCTTTTACTCATTGTGCAACCCCCCCCCCCCAGCTACAAGTAAAGATCATATGCTGTCTTACACAGTTGTCTTACCATTACATTACTTCAAAGAACAAGTATTTCCCAAACCTCTTTGTTGTCCTTTCCTAAATTAATCATCACTTTCAGGAATTGTTTTGGGAACATGTCCATTTAGGGAAAACTTAAGAGTTTTGAAATACAGAATTAGATCCATGAATATACAGGCAACCACTAGTGTAAGGCTTTAACTTTCTGAAAGAAGCAGCAAGAAATTTATAGTAGGAAATATGTTGAATATAATTCCAGCAAGACAGGGCCTGAGTGCTATCTTGCCATTACTGAACCATATATTAAAAATGGACACTAACTTATGTATGGGTAAGGAGGCTTATTCCTTCTCTCTCTTTCTCTTCATGAATAAATAAAGGAGAAAGAACCCTTTGACCCTGTGAAAGAATTGCCTCCCCTATATTTTTTTATTTTAATTTTATTTTTTTAAATTTACATCCAAATTAGGTAGCATATAGTGCAACAATGATTTCAGGAGTAGATTTCTTAATGCCCCTTACCCATTTAGCCCATCCCCCCTCCCACAACCCCTCCAGTAACCCTCTGTTTGTTCTCCATATTTAAGAGTCTCTTATGTTTTGTCCCCCTCCCTGTTTTTATATTATTTTTGCTTCCCTTCCTTATGTTCATCTGTTTTGTGTCTTAAAATCTTCATATGAGTGAAGTCATATGATATTTGTCTTTCTCTGACTGACTAATTTCGCTTAGCATAATAACCTCCAGTTCCATCTATGTAGTTGCAAATGGCAATATTTCATTCTTTTTGATTGAGGAATAAGACTCCATTTCCATTGTGTGTGTGTATATATATATATGTATATATATATATATATATATATATATATATATATATATATATATACATATACATATATATACTTCCACATCTACCACATCTTCTTTATCCATTCATCCATCGAGGAACATTTGGGCTTTTTCCATACTTCGGCTATTGTTGATAGTGCTGCTATAAACATTGGGGTACATGTGTCCTTTCGAAACAGCATACCTGTATCCCTTGGATAGATACCTAGTAGTGCAATTGCTGGGTTGTAGGGTAGTTCTATTTTTAGTTTTTTGAGGAAACTCCATACTGTTTTCCAGAGTGGCTGCACCAGCTTGCATTCCCACCAACAATGCAAAAGAGATCCTCTTTCTCTGTATCTTCGCCAACATCTGTTGTTGACTGAGTTGTTAATGTGAGGCATTCTGACAGGTGTAAGGTGGTATCTCATTGTGGTTTTGATTTGTATTTCCCTGATGATGAGTGATGTTGAGCATTTTTTCATGTGTCGGTTGGCCATCTGGATGTCTTCTTTGGGGAAGTGTCTATTCATGTCTTTTGCCCATTTCTTCACTGGATTATTTGGTTTTTCAGGTGTTGAGTTTGATAAATTCTTTATAGATTTTGGATACTAACCCTTTATCTGGTATGTCATTTGCAAATATCTTCTCCCATTCTGTTGGCTGCCTTTTGGTTTTGCTGATTGTTCCCTTCTCTGTACAGAAGCTTTTTATTTTGATGAGGTCCCAGTAGTTCGTTTTTGCCTTTGTTTCCCTTGCCTCCAGAGACGTGTTGAGTAAGAATTTGCTGCAGCCCAGATCAAAGAGATTTTTGCCTGCTTTCTCCTTGATGATTTTGATGGCTTCATCAATGAGGTCTTTCATCCATTTTGAGTTTATTTTTGGGTATGGTGTAAGAAAGTGGTCCAGGTTCATTCTTCTGCATGTCACTGTCCATTTTTCCCAGCACCACTTGCTGAAGAGACTGTCTTTATTCCATTGGATATTCTTTCCTGCTTCGTCAAAGATTAGTTGGCCATATGTTTGTGGGTCCATTTCTGGGTTCTCTATTCTGTTCCGTTGATCTGAGTGTCTGTTTTTATGCCAGTACCATACTGTCCTGATTACAGCTTTGTAGTATAGCTTGAAGTCTGGGATTGTGATGCCTCCTGCTTTGGTTTTCTTTTCCAAGATTGCTGGCTATTCGGGGTCTTTTCTGCTTCCACACAAATTTTAGGATAATTTGTTCTAGCTCTGTGAAGAATGTTGGTGTCATTTTGATAGGGATTACATTGAATATGTAGATTGCTTTGGGTAGTATTGACATTTTAACAATATTTGTTCTTCCTATCCAGGAGCATGGAATCTTTTTCCATTTTTTTGTGTCTTTTTTCAATTTCTTTCATAAGCTTTCTATAGTGTTCAGTGTACAGATTTTTCACCTCTTTGGTTAGATTTATTCCGAGGTATTTTATGGTTTTTGGTGCAATTGTAAATGGGATCAATTCCTTGATTTCTCTTTCTGTTACTTCATTGTTGGTGTATAGGAATGCAACCGATTTCTGTGCATTGATTTTATATCCTGCAACTTTGCTGAATTCATGAATCGTTCTAGCAGTTTTTTGGTGGAATCTTTTGAGTTTACCATGTAGAGTATCATATCACCTGCGAAGAGTGAAAGTTTGATCTCCTTCTGGGTGATTTGCATGTCTTTTATTTCTTTGTGTTGTGTGATTGCAGAGGCTGTCTTCCAATACTATGTTGAATAACAGTGGCGAGAGTGGACATCCCTGTCTTGTTCCTGACCTTAGGGGGAAAGCTCTCAGTTTTTCCCCATTGAGGATGATATTAGTGTTGGGTCTTTTGTATATGGCTTTTATGATCTTGAGATATGATCCTTCTATCCCTACTTCTTGAGGGTTTTTATCAAGAAAGGATGCTGTATTTTGTCAAATGCTTTCTCTGCATCTATTGAGAGGATCATGTGGTTCTTGTCCTTTCTTTTATTGACGTCATGAATCACATTGATTGTTTTGTGGATATTGAACCAGCCCTGCATCGCAGGTATAAATCCCAATTGGTCATGGAATAATTTTTTTAATGTATTGTTGGAACCGGTTGGATAGTATCTTGTTGAGGATTTTTGCATCCATGTTCATCAGGGAAATTGGTCTATAGGTCTCCTTTTTAGTGGGGTCTCCGTCTGGTTTTGGAATCAAGGTAATGCTGGCTTCATGAAAAGAGTTTGGAAGTTTTCCTTCCATTTCTATTTTTTTGGAGCAGCTTCAAGAGAATAGGTGTTAACTCTTCCTTAAATATTTGGTAGAATTCCCCTGGAAAACCATCTGGCCCTGGACTCGTTTTTTGGCAGATTTTTGATTATTAATTCTATTTCTTTACTGGTTATGGGTCTGTTAAGATTTTCTATTTCTTCCTGTTTCAGCTTTGGTGGTGTATATGTTTCTAGGAATTTATCCATTTCTTCCAGATTTCCCATTTTATTGGAATATACTTGCCCATAATATTCTCTTATTATTGTTTTTATTTCTTCTGTGTTGGTTGTGATCTCTCCTCATTCATTGTTGATTTTATTTATTTGTGTCCTTTCCTTTTTCTTTTTGATCAGACTGGCTAGTGGTTTATCAATTTTGTTAATTCTTTCGAAGAACCAGCTTCTGGTTTCATTGATCTGTTCTACTGGGTTTTTTTGTTTGTTTGGTTGTTGGTTAGTTGGTTTCGATAGCATTACCTTTTCGATAGCTCTAATCTTTATTATTTCTTGTCTTCTGCTGGTTTGGGGGTTTATTTGCTGATCTTTTTCCAGCTCCTTAAGGCATAAGGTTAGGTTGTGTATCTGAGATCTTTCTTCCTTCTTTATGAAGGCCTGGATTGCTATATACTTCCCTCTTATGACCATCTTTGCTGTGTCCCTGAGGTTTTGGGTTGTGGTGTTATCATTATCATTGGCTTCCATGAACTTTCCTCTTTAACTTCTTGTTTAGCCCATTCATTCTTTAGTAGGATGTTCTTTAGTCTCCAACTATTTGTTACCTTTACAATTTTATTCTTGTGGTTGATTCAAGTTTCATAGCATTGTGGTCTGAAAATATGCACGGTATGATCTCAATCTTTTTGTACTTGTTGAGGGGTGATTTGTGTCCCAGTATGTGGTCTATTCTGGAGAACGTTCCATGTGCTCTGGAGAAGAATGTATATTCTGCTGCTTTATGATGAAATGTTTTGAATATACATATCTGTTAAGTCCATCTGGTCCAGTGTGTCATTCAAGCCGTTGTTTCCTTGTTGATTTTTTGCTTATATGATCTGTCCATTGCTGTGAGTGGGGTGTTGAAGTCTCCTACTTTTATGGTATTACTATCAATGAATTTCTTTATGTTTGTGATTGATTGATTTATATATTTGTGTGCTTTATCATTTGGCACATAAATGTTTACAATTGTTAGGTCTTCTTGGTGGATAGACCCTTTAATTATGATATAATGCCCTTCTGCATCTTTGATACAGTCTTTATTTTAAAGTCTAGATTGTCTGATATAAGTATGGCTACTCTGGCTTTCTTTTGTTGACCATTAGCATGATAGATGGTTCTCCATCCCCTTACTTTCAATCTGAAGGCGTCTTTAGGTCTAAAGTGGTGTTCTCTGGCCCTTTCTAGTCTTTGTTGCTTTTGGTCTTTATTTAATTTGTTTCTTTGGTTTTTTGTCATCTTTTCTCCCCTTGGAAAGTCCCCCTTAAAATTTCTTGCAGGGCTGGTTTAGTGGTGACAAACTCCTTTGTTTGTCTGGGGAACTTTTTATCTTTCCTTCTATTTTGAATGACAGCCTTGCTGGATAAAGAATTCTTGGCTGCATGTTTTTCTGATTCAACACACTGAACATATCCTGCCACTCATTTCTTGCCTGCCAAATTTCTGTGGATAGGTCTGCTGCAAACCTGATCTGTCTTCCCTTATTGGTTAAGGACTTTTTTTCCCTTGTTGCTTTCATGATTCTCTCCTTGCCTGAGTATTTTGTGAATTTGACTATGATATGCCTTGTTGATGGTCGGTTTTTGTTGAATCTAATGGGGGTCCTGTGTGCTTCCTGGGTTTTGGTGTCTGTGTATTTCTCCAGGTTAAGAAAGTTTTTCGCTATGATTTGCTCAGATAACCCTTCTACCCGTATTTCTCTCTCTTCCTCTCCTGGGACCCCTGTGATTCTGATGTTGCTCCTTTTTAATGAGTCACTGATTTCTCTAATTCTTAAATTGTGCTCTTTTGCCTTAATCTCCCTCTTTTTTTCTGCTTCATTATTCTCCATACATTTGTCATCTATATTACTGATTCTGTTCTGCCTCAATCATCTTTGCCGCCATGGCATTCATTCGAGATGGCAGCTGAGATACAACATTTTTTATTTCCTTTTACTTCTTTTATCTCCACAGAAAGGGATTCTAATCTATTTTCAACTTTAGCTAGTATTCTTATTGTGATTCTAAATTCTGGTTCAGACGTTTTGCTTGTATCTGTGTTGGTTAAGTCTCTGGCTGTCCTTTCTTCCTGCTCTTTCTTTTGGGGTGAATTCCTTCATTTTGTCATTTTGAAGTAAGAAAAGAAATTAATGGGGTAAAAAAATTAAAATTAAAAAAATTAAATTTAAAAAAATATTAAAATTTAAAAAATTAAAAATAAATACACACACACACAAAATTGAATAAATGATGCTGGATCCTAGGTATGTTTTGGTCTGGGTGTTGACAGGGGCTTGATAGATTAGAGAAAAAAGAGTAAAGAAAAAAAGGAAAAAAAAAAGGAAATCATTTGAACAAATGAAAAAATGAATACACTGAAGTAAACTAAAATGAAATAATCAAAGTAAAATAGAATTTGAAAAAATTTACACAAAAGTAAAAAATATATTAGAAAAAAATTAAAGAAAAATATTTTAATAAAAATTGAAAATAAAAATGAATTTTTTGTCTTTTGTATTCAAGAAAAAGAAAATAAACGAAAAAGAGAAAAAGAAAAAAGAAAAGACAAAAGAAAAAAAGAAAGAAAGAAAATTGAATAGATGGACCAGCAAACAGACTGAAATACGACTGAAATTATTTTCTTTTCTCCTAGAAGTCAAACTATGAAGCACTTTATAGTCCATAAACTAAGCAGATGGTGAGACTTGTGTTCCTGGAGAGCGAGGTTGGCCCATTTGGGCGGGGCTCAGTGTAACGGCTCCATTCTCTGCCAGATGGCACTGCTTAGCTTACTGAGGTGGATTGTGGTGGTCCTTGTCGGTGTGTATGCGCATGCACGGGAGTGGTGAAAATGGCGTCACAGGGCTACCCAGTCTCTTGTATCGGAACTCTGTTCTCTGGATCAGCAGTTGTGCACCCGTCCTTTGTCTTCGGCTTCCATCCACTCCCTGCTTTTATACTGTCCATGACCAAGCCCCAGGCAGAACCTCCCTCCTGAGTTTTGTCTCAGATGTGGCTGTTTTTGCTGACCCCTTACCTCTGAGGGACTGCAGCTTTGACCCATTCCACCCCTCTGCGGAGGGTCTCACTGAGCAATGGCCAGGTGCCAGCCGCACCAGGAACGTTTGCAGGACTGTGCTGCTGCCGATGCCCAGAGACTGCGGCTGGCTGCCAGCCCGCCCCAGAAAAAGTTCACGAGACCATGTAGCAGCAACGTTTCAGGGATTATGGAAAATCACAGCACACATCTGTCACCAGGCTCACCCTTAAGGACCTTGTTCCAGTACCAGCGAATGCGGTTGTTCTCCCAGGTCCACTGTGGACTTGCCTTTGGGGGACCCACACAGCCTCTACCAGGTGTCCTTCCAGCAGGGGAACTGCCTCTCCCCATGTGGCCAGAAGAACCTCGGACTCCACTCTGCTCCTGGGGATTCACTCTTTCCACCAGAGCACTGCCACGTATTGAGCTGCAGAGTTTCAGACTCTGTGCTCCCACTGTTTATTGTCTTAATGGAATTTAAACCCTCTCCTTTCTCCTTTCTCCCTTTTTAGTTCAGTCCCTGCGGCTGTTTCCACTTTTCCACTTTCTCTCCAGCTGCTTTTGCAGGGGTGGGGGGGGCTTTTCCCATATTCTCCCCCCTCCCCAACTCCATCCTCTCTCCACATGCAAAAGTGGCTCCCTGCCCTCTGTGGCTTCTCTATCCCCCAGTTCACCTCTCCACGCTGGGTACCTGCTGAGTTCTGTGGTTCAGGTTGTGCAGATTGTTGTGTTAACCCTCAGATCAGTTTTCTAGGTGTGCAGGATGGTTTATTGTTGGTCTGGCTGTATTTCATGCATGTGAGACACACAAAAAACTTCCATGCTGTTCAGCCATCTTGGCTCCTCCCCCAAGAATTGCCTCCCCTTAATAATGAATAGTAAGGTAGTGTTCCTTTACTCAGTGCATGGAAGGAAAGTCAGTCTCAACACACTCTATTTTGTCAAAAGGTGCATTTGCTACCTTCAGGCTCAGGGGAAGTAATGAAAGGAGTTGGAATGGGGCTACATGGTAAATTAACAGGCATCCATGGAACCACTGTGTTTTCACCACTGGCATCTCAATCAGAATCTATACACTTGTTTCAAGTATTACAAAAGCATGTCCTTGGTAAGAAATCTTGAAACAACAGATTTCTACCAATATTTGCTACAAATATTAGGTTTCCCTACGTAAAACGGTCACCATCTGCTTACGTCACAGGAGCTAAATGATCCAATAGTGTGAATAAAAAATTTGTATCCCTAAAAAGTTTTGAAGATTTGTGCTTCATTCTTCAAGTTGATATCTCTAATCATTTAATTTTCCACACTATGTTTGAATTAGGTTTTACTTTTCTAAAGTGCATGAAGGGATTACTAGCTTCAAAGTTTAGGGGACTTTTTCTCCCTAAGCCACTGGACTATCCCCAACTTCTTGTAATAGGGTGTTTTTATTACAAAGGAGATATTTTGAGAGCCATATTTAATGAATAACAAAATGTTCAATAAATATATGAAGACCACAACTGATAATTGGAAAAGGTTAAACTAATAGACTCTCATTTAACAAATCCTAGCATTTGAGACAAAATTAAATGGACAAAAATCATTTAAGCTGATCTTCTACTGTATAAACTTGCATATTCCATGCGAACCATGTTTTGTCATTTTAAAATATAATTTAAAGGGCACTGGATGGCTCAGTTGGTTAAGTGTCTGACTTTGGCTCAGGTCATGATCTCATGGTTCATGATTTCAAGCCCATCATTGGGCTCTGTGCTGACAGGTCAGAGCCTGAAGCCTGCTTCAGATTCTGTGTCTCCCTCTCCCTCTCTCTGCCCCTCCCCTGCTCACTCTCTGTCTCTTTCTCTCTCTCAAAATAAATAAATAAATAAATAAATAAATAAATAAACAAACATTTAAAAAATTTAAAAACAAGAAAAAATATATAATTTAAAATTTACCAAACTGAAACCATTTTGTTCTCCAAGAAACATCCAAGAGAATATGAGCAATAGTGATTGAGGCACCATTAATTTACTTGTTTGGTAAATATTTGCTGAGCATGTACTCAGTTGATGAGGATTTGATTTTCGGATTTAGTACTGCTCTATTAACATCAATTCTCTCATATCCTTGTGAAAGGTAACTCTAGTTGTTTTCTCCTCCACCAGTGATCAGGAAAAATTTCAAGTTCTGTTTATTATTGCCTCACAGTCAGGGATGAGACAAGGAGTGTAAGAGTCAGCTTGTTATGAGGAATGTCCGAAGGAATGCTATTTATGATTGTCTCATTTAGGAAAAAGAAGTCTAAACAGGTTTAGTTTTAGACTATGTTGTTTTTAATGATTTTGTGCATGTCATTGAGATCTGGCCATGGAATTTTTTTTTAATTTCAAGTCATAAATTCAAAAATTGAAGGGAAAAAAACAGTGGAATTGACAAATAAATGTCTTAATTACAAAAATGGATACTTTTCAGGGGAATCACAAAGGTCTGAAACTGACCAGAGGTAGGATATTTGAATAGCAAGTAATCGTGAGAGAAACTAAGATAGTTGCCAAAAACCACCACTTCACCCCCACAAAAAAACACTGGAGCAAGATGACTTTAATATAAACTCTTCCAAACTTTCAGGTGATAAATAAGTATATTCCATTAAAATGATCCACAGAGAGAATTTTTTTTTTCCTGAAGACATGTATAAGGTAATACAACCCCAGAAAACCATTATAGAAATACCTCAAAATATATAAAAAATTAGTAGAAAAAGAAGGAAAAAAGTAAAATTGGGAAAATTAAAAACAAGAGGTCAATAAATCTTCAGATCGATTTTATACTTATAAAGTTATTAATATAATAGGAATCAGAAGATGGTTTAGCAAATTCTATTTCAAACTAACAGGTGAGATTAAGTTTAGGAGTTTGGATTAGTGTTATTCCCATTAAAATAACAGTGTTATAATCAGGATAAGGTAATTACTGTAACAAACAGCCCCAAATTTTAGTGGCTTATCTAAGAAAAGTTCTCAGAGTGGTAATTCTACTAGGCAGCTCTTCTAAGTGTTGACCCTAAAATCGGAATTGGAATCCTCTTGTTTTTTTTTTTTTTTTTTTGTAACTCAACATCTGCTAAGGAAGCAGAACTTTTGGCCTCTGATCTCCGATGAGAAAAGAGAAAGAATAAGGAAGATTACTGGGAAGTTCTTATGGAACAGGTGTGGGAATGATGTACAGTACTTTTCTGTTCACATCCCATCCATTTATATGGTTTCACCTGACTGTAAAGGAGGATGGAGGAGCACTCGGGTGGCTCAGCTGGTTGAGCATCTGACTCTTGATTTTGGCTCAGGTCATGATCTCATGGTTCATGGGATTGAGCCCTGCATTGGGCTCTGCGCTGACAGCATGGAGCCTACTTGGGACTTTCTCTCTCTCCCTCTCTCTCTGACCCTCCCCTGCTTGCACTCTCTCTGTCCCTCTCTCCCAAAATAAAAATAAGCAAACATTAAAAAAACAGAGAAGATGGAAAATGTAGTCTATTTGGGTATTGAAAAGGATAAGGAAATGGGGTTTGGTAAATGCATAGCAGTCGGAAGAAGCCAAGACTGCCTCATATCACTATTTTGAACCATCATTCCAGAAAATCTTATTTAATACAACCATCTCATATAGTCAAAATTGGTAAAAAAAAAATACTGGCAAAATATAGGAAAAATTATAAGGCATTTTTCTAACATTTAGTATCATTTGATTTAAAGTTTAGGTTTATGTTAATGTTAAAAAGTAAAAAAAAGAAATGTTTAAAAGATACTCTATAATTATTTGAGTGACTGGACAAAATAATTGCTTAAACCTTAGAAGACAGTGTATAAGACTCAGAGAAAATGCATGGAGGATTTGTTATTTAGACAAAGTGTACTATACTTAGTAAGCATTTTAAAATGTTTTCAAATTCAGCAATCAATCGTTTTTCACTTCACCCAGGAGAGTGAGGAGGAATCCACTGTCATTCACATATGAATAAAGAAGTTTCTGGAAACTGGTAAGATAACCAGCTTTATAATTAATCTTTCTATAACTTAAGTTTGAAGAGTGCCATCTAATGATTATTTCTGTGAAAATTGTGTGCTATTTGTTAGGAATAAGCGACTGCTCTTGCTTTTGACACAACCATTGTAGATTTCTGTTTTGATCATGAATTTGCTTGGCTTTGGTTCCTTTTTCTCACTTCAGGACAGGTTGGTATTTAGAATTATGTCCGAAAACTTGAAGATCTATTTCCATCTTAAATACTGTAATAATTGTTTTCTTTCACATTCTCCAATGTGTTTTTGAATTATTCAGGATATAATATTCATTTCAGTGTGAATTATCTTAGAGGATGTGTTATTAATTATACCAAAGAGTTAACAAACACATTTCAGGAAAGTTTTTATTGTTAGTGTTGTTGACAGGAGACCAGAGTAACCATTTGTTACTTTTTATTGCAACATTATTCCAAAAGGAGAGAGGAATTTGGTGGTAGAATGGGCAGGATAGTAGTGGAGCGTATCTGAGACTTGAGGAGTCAGGATGTTTGATTTAAGAAGGTAGTGCCCTGGTCTGCTTACTAGCTGCTTGTCTGTACCTTACTTTCCTCTCATAAAATAAGCAAAATAAATAAAATCTCCATGGTTTGTGGTGAAGAGTAAACAAGATGTCAAAGCACCTGCCATATAGTAGGTACTCCTCTTGATTTTTTTCCTCCATTGGGTCACATAGCTAAATGATAGCTTTCTCAAAAAGCGGCACTGTATGTCAGTAGAGGACCTAGAACATGGCATATGAGAAACATGTGATAAATGTGTGTTTATATAGAAATAAAGAGATTATTAAGTACAATATTTGAAATTATTAAATGGAACAGGAGGTAATTTTGGTCAGGGACCCTACTCAAGGATACTCAAATTATATCCATATGTGTGTAGGCATGATGACTTCCTGTACTAACTAGTACTTCTCCAGATAGTCAATCTCTTTCCAGTGTCTAATCCTAAATATATATTCATTTGTAATTATTCTCCATCAATGAGTACCTACTTCAGGTAGGGGGGTGAAGGGGGAGGGTGCTTAATATTTGGACAGTGATAAAGTCAGATGACCTATGGAATTTGTGATAGAAATATTTACTTTATTGTGAGTCCCAGGCTGTAGAGAATTATTCACTCATTTATTTATCAAATAAGTACTGAATCTCTACCATATACCAAGTGCTGTTTTAATTACCTAGACACATCAGTGAATGAAACAGATAAAGTTAACTACTTTCAAAAATATTACACCCTAGAAGAAATGATACAGATAACAAATAATACAATAAATGAGTGGATTATATGGCATTTCTGAGAGAGACAAATGCCATGAAAAAATGCCATGAAAATGAGGGAAAGGAAGACTAGCCGTGCTGATCACGGAGGAAGTTGCAATATTTAATAGGCAAATAAAGTGGGTCTCATTGAGAAGATGAGATTTGAGCAAAGAATTTAAAGAGGTAAAGGATTAATCCTAAAGGGACATTTGTGGAAAAGAGATTCCAAACAGGTATTGGCAACAACCAGAGGAAAGGTCCTAAGAGAAGACCTACCTGGAGCAAATCAGGAGGAAAAGGAAACATATGACAGAAGTAAAGAGAGGGCATATCCTGAGGGTCCTGTGAGCCTTTGTAAGACTTGGCTTTACCTCGAGTGAAATGAAGAAGAGGTAATGCAGCTTTCTGAAAGAAGTAACATGGTAGGATTTAGATACTAAAAGGTCCACTCTGACTGCTATGTTGAAAAAGGACTGTTGGTAGAAAGAGGTAGGAGCTAAGGGATACAGTAGGAAGGAACTGTAGAAGACCAAGCCTTGGAATGGGTGACTTGGACAGGTTTAGCAACAATGGTCCGATTTGGGGTACATTTCAATGGGAGAGTCAAGGGATTTTCCTGGCAGTTTGGAGGTAAGGTGTGTGGGGAAGAGGAGTTCAAAAGAATCCCAAGGTTTCTGCTCTGAACAACTTCAACGATGGGGTCAACTGACAGTGAGAAAGTGACAGGTAGAGCACTTTGGGGGGAAATATTAGAAGCTCAGTTATAAAAATACTATATTTCAGATTCACATCAAAGTGGTGGCAGGTGGATTAATAAATCCAGAGCTCAGGAGAAAGTTCTAGGATGGAGATGTAAATTTTGAGCTTTTTAGAATATAAATGATACTTAATACCATTCATATGTGATGAAATCACCGAGGCAGAGAAGATAGATGAAGCAGAGAAGAGTTCCACAAATTAAGCTGTATGGACATATCACACAAAGATAATTTCACAGTAGTAAGTGTGATCTGCATAGCGTGCTTCATTACCACATTAGGGACCATCAATGACTCCAGAGTATGCGTACTTGTAACGGAATAAAAAATCTAATTTTGAATCATCATAACCAAAGACGAATCCTTTGCAGGCTGGGGTGGTGTGAGTTTATTAGGTCTTGGCCAAGGGCCTTTGAAAGGAGAGATGAGAATAAAAATGAAAGGATAGCTAGATTAATCGGCTGATTCCAATCAGCTGAGGATAATTCCCAAATAATCCACAGGATTTTGCTACAGATGCAACAAACCAACCTGTTTTGAATTACTGTGAACATTTGTGAATTCACTGAGTTCTTTAGTCCCTTGCAAAGATTTTATAATCTGAATATTACAGAAGGACATTCATGCAAGGGCATAAGTGTAAAAACATCATTTATGCCAATGTTATTTTCTTTGGCCGAAATTTTATGAGTTCCTGTTTCAACTTTAAACAGCAGGAGGGTATACATGACTCATAGCATTTATTTTTTTACCTTCATGTAGTAATTATTGTCTTAAATGGGAGCTCTCGGCTTTTCATAGTGATGATTGAAGTCCTGGAAATCAGCCTTATATTTTTCAGAACTTCACAGAAAGGAACTGTGCTAATGATGACATCAGAGACAGACAGACAGACAAACACAGAGAGAAGGACTGGAATACGTTCTGTTATTGTTACACTTTGTTTTGTATTGTGTTGTGTTTCTTTTTGAATCAATCTACTACCAGCAACTCTCCCAGCAAATTTTTGGCGGTTCCCATCTGCCTTCCTAGAAATGTGCTTTCAGTAATCACGTGATCAGTGGGTTCTGTAAGAAGGTTTCAGGGACACAGGGAGCTAATTAAAAAGAGCAATATGCTGTTTGGCTTATGGGTCATCTCCTGCAATACCTTCAGTGGGAGAACTGAGAAAGTTCGGCAGACAGGAAAAATTGGAACCAGATGGTTAAAGGCCTCATTTTGACAAACAGATATGGAGTTATGAGACTGATTATATAGTTATTCTCTAAGTAAATTGGCTTCCTTCTTTTCAAAATAAGGAGGGCATTTTATAACTACCTCTCCCTATTTTGGCGAAGCCTGACTTAGGAGTTATCTTGTCCATTCAATGATCTGTCACTCATGTAGAGTCAACTCAGAGTCCCTCCAGTTTCCCACATCTGCCAGATGCTTTGCTTCACCTCAGGCACAGCTGGGCCATTCATCTGCTTATTTGCTCAAGTTATTGAAAGACGTGACCTTCGTTTGCCTTGTGAGATTTCTTATTAGCAGCTAATGTGCTTTTGCCTCTGATTTCATTTACTCTGCTTAAGTGAAAAATAAAAGAGCTCTGCTTCACTCTGCAATTAAAAGTGACTTCATTAAAATAGTGAAAAAAAATCCTTTATGTCTTCCTCTTTTTGGAAAAAGAATTACACAAAATTTCTATGAAGTTCTCTTCCTAGGCTTACCAACTCTACTCCCCTCCCCCATTCCTCAAGGGACAATCACAATTCTAACACATAGCTCTCAAATCCATGACTTTTGTCATTTATACACTTATGTATGCATCTAAATATAATACAGGATATTGTTTTATCAGGTGTAATTTTTCAAAAGTAGTGCTGCATTGTACATATCTTTGAGCAACGGGCTTTTCTTTTCACATAATATGTTCCTTTTAAAAAAATTTTTAATGTTTATTTATCTTTGAGAGAGAGGGAGAGACAGAGAGTGAGAGGGAGAGTGAGACAGAGAGTGAGAGTGAGAGAGAGGGAGACACAGAATTTGAAGCAGGCTCCAGGCTCTGAGCTATCAGCACAGAGCCCCATGCAGGGCTCAAGCTCACAAACCTTGAGATCATGACCTGAGCCAAAGTTGGAAGCTTAACCTACTGAGCCACTCAGGCACCTCTCACATAATATATTCTTAACACATCTCCCTGTTGATACCTGTAACTCTAGGTCATTCATTTTGACGGTTACATTGTTTCCCATTTCAGGAATAACCATACGTTTTTTTTTCTTCCCATGGTGGACATTTAGATTATTTTCAGATATTTATTCTTACGATGAATATGACAGTGACCATTCTTTTACATGTCTTCTGGGCACAGGCATGAATTTTCCAGGATATATTCCTAGACATGAAAGAGCTTTGTTTTAGCACATTCAGCATTTCTGTAGTTGAGTCAATCAATTTCCAAAGAGTTTTTGCAGTTTACACTCTCATCAGCAGCAGAGATCCTATTTCCTCACAAAAATACTAATATTTGGACTTGCCAATCCTTTGTTTTCCTTATTTTTAAAAAAGTTAGTTACTGGTAAGTTTGGGCAATATATTCATACATGAATTTGGGCATTTTTCTGTTGAGGTTTGCATTTTCCCAAATGATGTTTAGGAGTTCTTTATGTATATGAAAAAAGTAATACTTTGCTTAAAAATAACAGCAACTATTTTATCCCTACATGTCACATTTGAAACATAATTAGTGGTGTCTTTATTGTATAGATGTTTTCACACTTTGAAAAAATCAATTTATCAATCTTCTCCTTTATGGATTATGCTCTGGGTCTATCTCAAGATCATAAACAAATTTGGCAACATTTTTTCTAAACATTTAAAATGATTTTTTTCATACTCAGTTATATAATATCACTAGAAATTGTTGATGCCTTTCCCTTTTCCCCACTATTTTACAGTATCACCTTTGACATATTATTAACTTCATTTTTATTCCATTCCAATTCCATTTCATTTCATTCCAATATCACACTGCTTTGTTTTGGTTTTTAAGTTTATCTATTTATTCATTTTGATGGGGGAGTCATGCATGCAAGCAGGGGAGGGGCACAGAGGAGGAGGGAGACTCCCAAGAACCCCAAGTGCAGAGCCCATCACAGGGATCGCTCTCATGAAACGTGAGGTCATGACCTGAGCCAAAATCAAAAGCTAGACATTTAACCGACTGAGCCACCTGGGTGCCCCAAATATCACACTGTTTTAAGTACTACTGCTTTCAGTGTCTTACTATCTGATAGAAGAAGCACCCCTAGTTCAACATATTCCTAGAAATTTTTGGTCATCTGTTTTCATATGAGTTTAGAATCAGGTTTTACATTTACCTGAAAAATTATGTTGGTATTTTTATATGGATTGGATGAAAGAATTGGTAACTTGAAAGAATTGGTAACTTCGAAATACTGGGTCTTCCCTTACAAGTTTTATTTCAATGACTTTAAGTAAAATTTTATACATTTCTCCAAAAATATCTTGCATGAATTTTGTTACATTTATTACTGTATGTGTGTGTATATATAGATATGTGTGTGTGTGTATATATATGTGTGTATATATATACATATACATATATATGTATTATATATGTTGTATATATATCATACTCTCCATATATTACTATATACAGGATATATATGAGATAGTATATTATAGTATATATATACCATATATATATATAGATGAAGGTATATCAAAGGGACACAGAAGCTAATTGAAAGATATGGAGGGTGGAGTGCTTGGCAGACTCAGTTGGTTAAGCGTCTGACTCTTGATTTCAGCTCAGGTCATAATCTCATGGTTCATGGGATCAAGCCCTGCATTGGGCTGTGCCCTGACAGAGCAAAGCCTGCTTGGGATTCTCTCTCTCTGCCCCTTCCCTGCTCACATGTGTACACATGCACTCTTGCTCTCTCTCTCTTTCAAAAATAAAATAAATTAAGAAAAAAAAAGAAAGATGAGGGGGTGGTAGTGACATCAGCATCATGGCAGCATGAGAAAAAGAAATATCTTTTTTCTCTCCCCTTAGATGTACAACTAATTAGACATCCATAACTGGGGAAAAAAGAAAAAAGCACTTGTGCACAGGTTACTAGGATACTGCAGAGACCCTTCCATCTGTGAACCCAAAAGTGGGTGGGTTGGACCACAGAAAAGGCTGCTGAGTGAGGGGAGTGGCAGTAGACCAGTGGTGGTGCAGGTGGCAGTGGAAGAAAGGGCAGTGGCAGGTCTGGCAGGGCTATCCTTCTGGTAGAGGAGGTGGAAGGTGAAGGTGGTGAGTGCATGGGGCTCCCCTCCAAGAGTGCTGCAGCTGTAGGGACCCATTACTCTCTAAAAAGGGACAATAGTGACTGGGGGGTAGGGAAAGGAAAGAGAAATGCTCACAGAGAGAACTGAAAGAAAGCCTCTCCTATTGTGGGGGTTTGGTGAATGAACCTATGGACCTCTGAGAGGCCCCTCACTCAACAATCACCCTATCAGGCTGTGGGTACCCAAAAAACGCCAACTGCTGGGTACTACCCTTACTCTGCCACCAAATCCTCCTTTTTTTCCCCCCTCTGTTGGCTTTTTTTTTAATGTGTGGCTCCCAAACCTTAGCAAGTTAGCTCCATTAAGATAAACCAAAAACTTGTACAATAATGCTGCCTTCTAGAAAATAAGAGAAAGGCTCTTATTTATCAACTGTAAGAACCAAAATAAACAAAGCCTTATTACCCTTAATAAGGAAGGTATTTGCTACTTCAAATGCTGCAACAGAGTCTCTTTTCATCTAACACCATGAACAATTACACTACTGTGGTATCGCGAAAAGAAAAAATACACTTTTCCAGCACTCAGACCCAAAGACATGGAGTATTGCTAACTAAGTAACAAATAATTCAAAGTTGCTGCTATATGGAAATTCAAAAAGCTATAAGAAAACACAGAAAAGTAATTCAATGACCTCATGAATAGAGTTAATGAACAGAAGAAGTATTTTAGCAAAGAGATAGAAATTCCTGAAAAGAACCACACAAAAATTCTGGAGGTAAAGATCTCAATAAATGAGATGATGAATGCATTGGAAATAGAGCAGATCAGCTGGAAGAGAGAATTGGGGAGCTCAATGCTAGGACTATAAAAATGATTGAGGTTGAAGAGGAGAGAGAACCAAGTTTTTTAAAAAAGTGAAGAAACCCTAAAAGAACTCTCAGATTCACTCAGATGAGCCAGCATAAGATAAATGGGTATATCAGAAGGAGAAGAGAGGAAGAAGGGAGCAGATTGGGTATGTAAAGAAATAATAGCCAACAACTTTCCAAACCTGGGGAGAGAACTGGATATACAAGTACACAAAGCCAATAGAACACCTTATTATCTCAATGCACAAAGACCTTCTCCAAGACACATTATGTTTGAACTCTCAAAAGTCAATGATAAAGAATTTTAAAGGCAGCTGTGTGGGTGGCGGGAACCCATTAACCCACAAAGGCACTTATGCCAGGCTATATGCAGATTTCTCAGCAGAAACTCTAGAGGCCAGGAAAGAATAACATATTCAAAGTAGTGAAAGATAAAAACATTCAGCCAAGAATCTAGCACTGTTATCCCTGAGATATGAAGGAGAAATAAAAGCTTTCCCAAGCATACAAAAGTTGAGGGAGTTCACCACCACTGGAGTTGCCTTACAAGAAATGTTGAAAGGAGTTCTTCAAGCCTAAATGAAAAAAACAAAAGTGAAAAAAACAAAAATGAAAAAACTAAGGCAATAGTCAGAAAACTTTAACTTTCTTAGAATAGTATTTTAAGATGATAAATTAGATTTCATCAAAATTTTAAATTTCTGTTCATCAGAACAATTCTTAAGAAAATAAATACACAATCCATACTTCAGGACAAAATATTCGTAATATATATACATGACAAAGACTGATACCAAATATATATATTTTTAAAACATCTACCTTTTAGGGATGCCTGGGTGGCTCAGTCAGTTAAGCATCCAGCTTCGGCTCAGGTCATGATCTGAGGTTCGTGGGTTTGAGCCTCCCATCAGGCTCTGTGCTGACAGCTCAGAGCCTGGAGCCTGCTTTCCATTTTGTGTTTCCTTCTCTCTCTGTCCTTCCCCCACTCATGCTCTGTCTCATTCTGTCTCTCAAAAATAAAATAAACATTAAAAATCTTTTTTAAAAGTCTACCACTTAATCATAGATAAATGACTTAACTAAAGATGGATAAAGGATTAGACCACACTTCATAGAAGAAGATCTATAAATAACCAACAAACATATAAGTGTTCAATATCATTGGCCACCAAGGACTAAAGTTAAAAATCACAATGAGATATCATTCCACAACAACCATAATGGCTAAACAATACCAAATGTTGACAGTATTTTAGAGAAACTGGAACTCTCGTACATTGTTGGTAGAGCTATAAAATGATACAACTACTTTGGGAAAATCTGACAGTTGCTCATAAAACTAACATCATACCTCCCCTAATACCCAGTAATTTCACACCCAGATACTTACTGCAGAAAAATGAAACCATATTTTCACAAAAAGTTTTGTATAAGAATGTTCTTAGCAGCTCTAGTCAAAACAGCCCCAAACTGGAAATAACCAGTGTCCATCAACAGGAAAATATATAAACTAACTGATATAGTCACATAAATGAATGGCACTCAGCAATAAGAAGGGAACCAACTACTGATACACAGAACAAACATGAGTGAATCCCCAAACCATGCTGAATGAAATAAACATTACATAAAGGAGCATATGCCGTATGTCTCTATATGAAAGTCTAAGAAACAATGTATAACCAATGTTTGATGGAAAAATGAGAAGAACAGTTTCCTCTGGGGTAAAGACTGGGAACTGACTGGGAAAGAGGTGAGGAAATTTTCTGGCATTATCATCATGTTCTGTAACTTGATAGGAATAGGATTACCCAGGTGTATTCAGTTGTCAAAACCTAGCAATTTGCCTTAATATTTATATGTTTTGTATGTAAATTTTACATAATTTTAAACAAATAATTGACTCCAGCTAATGACATGAAAATCTGTCATGGGAGACATTTAGGGAGAAGTGTACAGGTATCTGCATCAATAAAATGAGAAAATGAGAGAGATTAATGTTAGATAGAGGAATGGAGATGTGATAAGGCAAATGTAGTAAGATATTAATGCTTAAATCTAGGTTATGGATAAATGTTAACTCTAAAAGTCCTTTGATTACTATTTGAATTTTTAAATAAAATGCTGGAGAAAGTTGATGCTGAATATTAGCTATGATATATCCTCAATTAAGTATAAATTATCAGGGCGCCTGGGCAGCTCAGCCTGTTAAGTGTCTGCCTTCTGCTCAGGACATGATCTTGCAGTTCCTGGGTTCAAGCTTTAGGCTGACAGCTCAGGGTCTGGAACCTGCTTCAGATTCTGTGTCTCCCTCTCACCCTGCCCCTCCCCCACTTGTGCTCTTTCTCTCTCTTTCTCCTTCTCAAAAATAAACATTAAAAAAATTTTAAGTATAAATTATCCACTCTCAGAATGTATCATAATTTGGGGGAAAATGTGCATCAGGAAAATAAAAAATAATTTTTTTTGTGCTTTGTCTTCCGTTGGGGAACATGACAAAAAAAAAAAAAAAAAACAACTGTGACTGCCAATTGGCTAGTGCACTGGACCCGGTCACTCTGACTCACACTTGCTCCCCTGTCCTTGCAATGTGGATTCCGCTTGATTTTTCCACTTTTAAAGGCTGCTCCAAGGACATAGCCTTACGATGGTGTTGTGATGTTGAAACACTTGCATGGTACATGTGACTGAGCCCAGTTAGGGCCTCTTTATAAACTTAAGATTTGGAGGGGATGTACAGGGATCCATTGATCGGGCCACCACCAAAGACAAGCCTCATGTAAGTTCCCTTTGCTATTATTAAAACTGCCATCTATCAACCTGGAGCGGCCTGCCTGTTTCTTTGGTCTCCCCTGCCATCTGTGTATGGGGGACAGTTTCAGATTATACCCAGGAAGCTTCTGAGAAGGTTGTGAAACTGCATCTTACAGAGATGCTGGTTACTGCTGGATGACACCTCCCAAAGTATTTGAAGATACTTATTGAAGTACACTAGCACATATGAAAACCTATATGTAATGTTTTTCAAAAATGGTTTCTCAAGATTTGGGTCCCCTCCAGTGTTCATATTTCTTTCCCCTTACTTACATCTTTCCCCAAAATAAAACTCTATCCACCAATATTGGCAAGTCTACCTAAATTATTGATAGCTTAAATAATATGAAGACTTTACTGATACATCTCAGCTCAGTCTTGGAGAAGAAGATCCTTGGCTGGTATGATTTTCTTTAAATAAATAATACTATCATTTTTAGGTGATTTAGGTCCATTAAGTGTCCGACTCTTGGTGTTAGCTCAGGTCATGACCTCATGGTTTCATAAGTTCAAGCTGGCATTGGGCTCTGTGCTGACCACACAGAACCTGCTTGGGATTCTCTGTCCCTCTCTTTCTGCCCCTCCCCCACTCCTGCTGTCTCTGTCTCTCACAAAATAAATAAGCTTTAAAAAATAATAATCCAATCATTTTTATCTTAGTTCTGCATGTTGAATGAAATTTGTAACTATTATAGATAGTAAGAATGGGAGTCCCTAGATATATTTCCTTAACAGAATATTTAGTCATTCCAACAGGTTTATTCTCAGTAATACAAGGAAATCTCATTTTATTCAAAAGGGCACATAACTTCATCTCCAAAGTACACAGGCCTGATTAACGTAAATTGATCTGCATATGGGAAGCCTAAAAGAAAAGAAAAAAAAAACAAAAAGCAAAATATTTCAGATACAGATGAAATCCAATAGATGGCAGTGAAATACAGAAAATTCACTGATTCTGGAATTCTTACTTGATTGGTTTTCAGTAAGTTGATAGTCTATTGCCAATTAAAAACTCCCATAAATTGTAGAATCTTTTTAGAATCATATTACACTTTTAAAATACTGTGAGGTCTTGGACAAGAAACAGTTCCAAACTTACTGAGTCCATGAGGATGCTATGGCTTTGTGGGATTAAAGCACTTGTTTGAGGTTACATAAACAAATTTGTGGTGAATTCAAGTGTGGAATCAACATGATTCAATGGTCCTTGTGTGAATTCTAAATCCATCTCACAGCTGATGATTCTTGAAAGATGAAAGCTGTATTTAATTAATACTAATAATCCATGGGTGGACAAATGGTGCAAGATAAGTCTGGAGATGAACAGGGATTAAGCTATGCAGGACCATCTAGGCTCTACTAAGGATTAGTGGTTTCACTGTAAATGCAAAGCATAATGCAAGAGAGCTTAACTCTAATTTTTCATTTTTATTACCATTTGAAAAGTTAAAACACACACACACACACACACACACACACACACACACACAGCTCATTTTCCTGCAGAACTCCAGAGATACTGATTTGATTTTTCCAGGAAGGGGTCTGGGAATTGGCATTTTTAAGTTTCCTCAGATGATTCTCATGTGCAGCCAGGGCTAAGAAGGTCTGGCATAGTAGTGAAGACCATGGGCTTTGGAATCAGAGACTTGGGATTTGATCTGTGCTCTCCCCACTTCTTAGCTCAGTGAACTTTTATACATTATTTCATCTCTTTAAGCCTGGGTTGACACCTATGTAAATGGTGGTAATAGTTTTTACCTAACTCATAGGATTAGTTATGGAATTACATATGAATCACTACTTTTCTATCTTTTGCTTTAAATAGTTTTATAAATTCAATGTAAGTGTTACTGCTTTTGAATGTGTTCTTTGCTTCTCATTTATGGAACTTTGTTTTACTTTTATTATTACAGTGTTTTTTTTATTTTGACATTGATTCATGAATTGCATGGTTGACAGTTACATGACATTCATAGTGACATGAACACGTGTTAGTATCATCAAATTTGAAAGTGATGCTATTGAATCAAATGGTATTTTTCTGAATAAAGTCACCCTAAATTTATTTTTTATAGCACAGATATAAGGATTGCCACATAGAAAGGAATTTGTCCTGATATTAGTGAGGCTTAAACAACAATTTATTTAACTTTCAATTGTGTCAGTCAATTCAAGATGGTCTCAGATGGGCAGTTTTCCTGGTTACACACTTACTGGATTAAAAAAAATTAAGGATCTGTCACTATTATGTGTAGATAGGAATGTGGATCAAGAGGAACTCATGCACAACTTTTACTGGGAGTAAAAATTGGATGGCCACTTTGGAAACAATTTGGCATTATCTTGAAAAGCAAAGATGCATAACCTGTAAGACAACAATTTCATTTTTAGCTTAGGAGAAAATATTTAACATGTGCACAAAGAAGCATGTAAAAGAGTGTTCAGAGCAGCATTATTTTCAATAATAAAAATAGAGAAACAAGCCAAATGTCCATCAGTGGAGTGAATAAAATAGATAGCAGTGTATTCATTCACAGCATGGAATATAATTCAACACCAACATAGAAGAGAGCACAGCTTCAATTATTGTGGTTTCTATGACAGTCCTTAGCATGTCAAATATCAACCTTCTGCCCAGATGCCAGCCTCTGTGTGCTGCAGTCCTGCTCATCTGCAAATGATGATGATTAAAGGCAGTGCACTATTCTGATGTAAGTTAGAACTGATCAGATACGTGGAGCTCCTTCTTACTGCTGAAAGAGATCTGGAAAGTCTGCTATTTCTAAAACAAATATGCCTAAAAGATAGTTACAGTGACAAGTATTTAACCCTAGACTACCTGTGAGAACATCAACTGTGGTGTCTTTGCCTGATCCACACTAATTAGGATCATTCTGTCTAACTGGACTCAGACCTTCATTCCTAATGTTTGTTTCAGATGTTTTCTTGGACTAGTGCCCAGACCTGTCCAACAGTTCTTCCTGCCTCGCTATCCCTAAAACTGTTTCTATTATTCTTGTAGTGTGTGTGTGTGTCGGTGGGGGGGCATGTCAACATCACTGATGAATTAATCTTCCTGCTATCACAGCCTCTTCTATCAGCTCAGTCACTCTAAGTAGTGACGTTAGCTTGAGTTGTACTCAAGTCCAAATGTGTCTGTTGATCTCACTGATTTAGACATATACCCCCTTCCTGGCATGTGCCAGGCCTTCTTCCCAGGTCATTGCCTATGCTACATGTATTCAGCCCCATCAGATTTTGCTCACCTGCTGCCTAGTAGGACTTCCCAGCAAGTCTCATGGTATAGCCTTGTGGCTTATAAAACTAGTATCTTCCAGCCCTCCTGGAGAGTCCCTCCATGATCCATTCTCTCTTAACTTAGTGTCATCAAATAAACTCTTAATTCTACCCTAAAAGACTGAATAATTTTATCTTCGATTTCCACCAATTGTAAAAATTTAATTCAATAATATTTCTCTACAGATAGATTTTTTTGCATTTCAATTTGTTGTTCTTTTCTGCTATCCTACACACATACACACACACACACGCACACACACACACACACACACACACACACATTTTGAACATAATACAGAACTTCCTTGAATAATTAATTCCCTATTCATCACTATAGCTACATCCCTTGAACTGCAAACATCTTAAAGGTAGTTGGTTTGCTGGTTGCCTAAGATTAAAGTCAGAATTACAGTATTAAAACAGAAACTTTTCTACCAAGGCTCCAGATAGAATGAAACATATTAACAATGAAGCTTTGTTTTTTCTCTGTAATCACTACCTCTGGAAAGGGCTTCCTAATGAAAACATGGAACTAATTAAGTCCCTTTGAAGCCACTGGCTTCAGCTAGAGTGGAGAAAAAAAAAGTTAAAGAGAAGAATCTCAGAAAATGGTTAGAAGAGAGGTATCTGTGGAAAGGATGTCAAAATAAAAATAAAGAGGGGCACCTGGATGGCTCAGTCGGTTAAGCATCCTACTCTTTGATTTTGGTCGGGTCATGATCTCTTCATGAGTTTGAGCCCTGCACTGAGCTCTGTGCTGAAAACTGGAGCCTGCTTGGAATTGTCTCTCTACCCCCCCTTTGCCCCTCCCTGACACTCCCTATAGATAAATAAATATGCATTTAAAAAAGTAAAGAAAAATAAGGGTTATTGAAATCAGAACAAAAAAATAACCAAACACTATGAAAAACAAACACATTGGTTTGCTACCTCAACTGACGGAAATCTTAATGCACAAATGCAAAGGACACCATAAGACTTGATGCAGCATTGTGAGGAACTGTCATGGGGTGGGAGGCAGGGACACAGTTCCAGTACTTTTCCTATCCTTTGTACCACTTCAGCTCCATTTGGTAAATTAGAGAAGTTGTCAGAAACAAGTGGAAAGAAGATTCAGAAAGGAAAAGAACAAAAAAAAATTACTTGAAAATTCAATTAGTATTTATTGAGCCCTGACTTCGGCCACAAACTTTCCCAGCCACTTGGGATGTACCATTGCACCAAACAGACAAAAATCTATGTCCTCTTGCAGCACTTTGTGGTAGGGAAACACACACAATAGCACACACTGTACAACGTTTTCAATATTTTGTGCAGCTGAAAGGGCCCACGGTGAGCAAGGAGACAAACATTGGTGTGCTATTGTTTAAACAGTATTTATAAGATCATCTTATTGCTCTAGTCTTTCCATATTTTTACTGCAGTGAGTGCTACTATATGCCAGAAACCAGTGGAGGCACATGAAGGCAGCCAGCAACAACCTTCTGCCCATTGCATTCTCCACAGAGCAGTCAGAATGCTTACAAAGTAATAGACAGACAAAAAGAAATAAAAGAAGAAAGGAAATGTAGGTAGAAAGGGTAGGAGAAAGGGGAAAAGGGAGAGAGGGAGGACGGAAAGAAAAAAAGAAGGAAGGAAGGAAGGAAGGAAGGAAGGAAGGAAGGAAGGAAGGAAAGAAGGAAGGAAGGAAAGAATGGAAGAAAGGAGGAAGGGAGGGACAGGAGAAAGGGAGGGACGGGGAAGGGGGACAAGAAGGGAAGAAGAAAGATAAAAGGAAAAAGGAGTGACCAAAGGAAGGTAGGAGGGAGAGAATTAAGAAACCAAATCTGATTGCATATTACCTTGTATGGGGCCCCTAGAGATGCTTCTCTTTACTCAGAATACAATGCAAACTCGTTGTCTTGGTTTACACAAGGCTACGTTGTTTGGTCCCTGTTCCATTCACACTTCACACTAGTTCACCCTCCTTCTCACCTGAGGTGCACCAGCAACACAGTCTTTATTTCAGTTCCTCTACCACCAAGTGTGTTCCCGAAGAAGGCCTGGTAAGAGGTGTTGCCTACACCCAAAAGACTCCATGTCTTACTGATGTCATACTGATCTGAGCTCAAATGCCACCTCTCTGACCACTTGCAAGCCACTCTTTATTGTGCTACCTTATTTTCATTCTCTGTGGAGCACTTCTCAATATGCTATATTTCTTAATTACAACTTTATCTACTTGATTACTAACCCCCACTGGAATCTAAACTTCAGGAGATCATAGGTGTGATCAAAAGATAAGCAGATATCATTATCCCATCACAGATTCCAGTAGACTATGAGAAATACACCTAAATAACATCATTGGAAAAAAATACCATTTGATAGGTACAAATAGAGTTCAATGAGGCATATAAAATGATGGAAAAGTCATCTACTCTGGGACAGTCAGAAAATACTTCCTGAAATAAATAAGCAGTTTTATGATATTTAAAGGAGTAGTAGACTGTGGATATAGGGCACAGGAGGGAGTAAGTTTATTCTGGGTTGAGAGATCAGTGGAAAAATTCCAAGTCTTGGAAAAGCCCACAAAACTGTTCCCTGTTACCAAGACAAGGCTCTCAGGAGGTCATGGTAGACAGTCAAAGTTATGCAAAGTCCATGATTTGAACTGAGAACATCTTTCATGAGTCAGAAGATGCACTCTCCTTCATAGACACCCAAGAAAATGGCATAATCCTGGCACCCACTAGAGGCTTCTCTAGGGGAATAGTATTTCTCATGATCTAGGAAACAAAATGTGTTAGAGAGGGATCTAACTACTTCATCCACTAAGTGAAATAACTATTGACAGCTTCCAGTTTTTGTTTACCGTGTACAATGGGAGGACCATGCTAACGAAACTAAAAATAAACCTTGGCAGTAAAAGGAGGTAGTGAAGCAAATTGCTTGAGCTACTAAATGGAGAATCAGAGTATCTATTGTTTAAAGTAATAGTTGTAAAGCACCTGCGGTATGCCACAAGGTGATCTCCAGTAGTGAACAAGGCAGTTAAAGTCCTTGCCACAGCATGTACTTTTTGGAGTGTAAAGACAAGAAATAAACACATAAACAAGTAAATATACAGTATGTCCTTATGTCCTACATTGGTAAGTGTGATTTCAACCCCTCTGCTCCATGACCAGGTTTGTTCCCCACAGAACTCATGTGTTGCTCAAACTGGAATAATCAGAATTTCTAGGAACATCTTTTCCAAAGTTGGGAGATTTATTTTTTATAAGTTTTTGCAACTTTTAAAAATTTACCTCAAAATCTGATGAGAATCATTGTAATGCTTGAGATAGTCTTACTGTTTATATATTTATAGCTCAGGATGAGATATCCAAGCATATTTCTAATTTCTCTTCACTGCACCCCCTTTACTACTTACCAGTGTGGATATTGGACACGTTCTAAGGGAATTTAAAAATGTTTATATGGGGTGCCTGGGTGGTTCAGTCGGTTAAGCATTGTCTGACTTCAGCTCAGGTCATGATCTCACAGTTCATGAGTTTGAGCCCCACATTTGGTCTCTGTGCTGACAACTCAGCGCCTGGAGCCTGCTTTGAATTCTATGTCTTCCTTTCTCTGGCTGTCCCCTGCTCGTGCTCTGTCTCTATCTCTCAAAAAGTGAATGAATGTTAAAAAATTTTAAAAACAAGAATGTTTATGTAACCTTAGTCCAAGTTTCAGGTGAAGGACACGGAAAGTACCCACTCTCTTACAGTATTTCCTCGATTATACTGTACACTTGGATCAGATAGACTATTGTTCTAGCCAATAACATTTCTGACATTTATATCTTCAATTTTGACTCCAGAGGTAGCATTCATGGAAAATGAGATTTTACCCTGAAGCTAATGAAGCCCTCATTTAGAACACAAGAAGTTAGACCATGAACAATTAGATCTGAAGTAAAATATGTGATTGTATTAAAACAGAAAGTCTGTCTGAAGAACAGCCTAGAAAATTATCAAGAACTCTTAACATGGAGGATGGGCTGTGGAAAAGGATAAATGCATTTATCCCTATGAAAAAATTACTTCTGTCTTCTTAGTCTAGATTTTGCTGATAATATACAGAGTTGTCTTTGGGCAATATGTCTAACAGCATCATAAAAATAGAAAACTTCCCAATTTTCTCATTTCCATGCTGTTTTTGCCTCATTTTAGGCTTCACTTGCTTCCAGTGTTAGTGCATATTTACTTTCTGTGATTACTCATGCTGAGAAATATGACACTGCGTAAGCTCTCAGTGTGTGCACTTGCTCATAAGGAGAGAGCCTAGAAAGAATTGAATATCTTAAGCAAAAATAAAACGTATTTCTCTTTCTCCAAAATCCTTTGACTTTTGTGATTCTTTAAAAGTATTTTCTTTCTTTTGTCCCCCCAATAGACTATTTTAACTATATTTAAGGATTTTGCTAACTATAACATTTAATGAAGCTGGACATAAAGCATTATTGTTTATGGAACTATACAGAACACGTATACAGCAGTTCACAGTTTCCCCTTTGTATTAATAATTCAATGGGAAAATATGCAGTCAAAATTGAAATCATTAAGTGGAAACAATGACTGAGGAGTTAATATTTCAAAGGAAGATATTCCTCCGAAAGAGCAGTGAGGATGGCAACCATTTAGTTTTATATGGACATGACCTAACGTCTTTTGTTGTCTTCATAAAGTTGGAGTCAAATCAATAGCTACCATATTGCTACAGGGAACTATATTGGCAAAGAAATCACAAACTAATATTTGGATGGGACTTTCTAGTTCTGAGAGATGTCAGAACTCATAATTAGCACTCCTACAGAAAAGTTCTGAACAAAACCACACTTACTCGTTTGCCTGATCCTGCAAAGGATTGTGATCTCAAAGGGCAGACACAGCTTCTGTGGAATAAGATAGTTAAACAAATTACAAAGAAGTGTTGAGAAGATTATATATGTAAAGCAAATGCGTTTCACTTATGACCATCATCTAGTACTGTTACGTGGGCAGTTCTAATAACAAATAAGTTAAAAGAAAAGAAAAAAGACAAGGGGAGAGAGGAAGGAAAAGGCAGAGATAGAGAATGAGAACCACACCAAACTCATTGACCCATGAAGATAACATCCACGCGTAAGTGAATACATTCCAGGGAGTTGTAAGATTGTGAACAAAGCCGCTCTGAAAACAGTGAGTTGTTAGATTTGTTATCACCTTTATGATCAGGTTAACAAGTGTCTTTTCTCATGGACAACAAAGTCTTGAGCTCTGGTGTAGTAGAAAGGACAACAGACTTGGTATTTCAGGAGATCCATTTCAAAACCTACCCTGACCCTTACTTTACCACTGTGCCCCTTATTTCCTTGTTTGTAAAATGATGCGAATAGAGCAGCCCGGGATTCCATCTCTCCCACATCTCACTTATCTGGCTCTACTGCAGTCACACTATTACTGCTTCATCCTTTCTCACCTGGTTTACATAATAGCCTCCTAGCAGGACTCTGCATGTTCTCTTAGCATATTCTGCACTAACTTTCTAAAGCAGAAATACGGACATGCCACACCCTCCATTCTTTACTCCTATCCAAAGTTAAGATATTAGGAATTTTAATCATCTAAACAGTAGTTACATATTGATATGGAGAAAACTCTTAATCAAGAGTTGGCACCATATTAACTCTGAAAGACAAAATTTTCTAGCTTTGGGAAAAAAAGCCACATTGCACGAAGATAGTAGTTCTCATACTTTCTTGTATTATGAGCCTTGTCCACTTAAAAAGTATTGAGGACCCCAGTGGGCTATTGTTCCATTGTGTTATACCTATTCATCTTCACTGTCTTCAACATTAGTCCTGAAATTTTTTTAAAAACCAAGCAGTACAACCAAACATTCCATTCCCGTGAGAAGGATGCTGTCTGTCATCTCATGTCTGTAGCACCTAGAAAACTCCACTTCGCCCTCATGAGACAATGCGAATGAAAAGGCACATAATTTCTTCATAATACAATGAAAATAGTGTTGACCTCGCAGTACCCCTGAATGACCACATTTGCAGAACTGCTGTTCTGAGTGCAAAAGAATCCCAGGAATTTGCAGGAAATCTGGGGAGGGTTTCAGTCTTCCACAGGCCATGGACTTAGCAGTCATCTGGGTACACTTACCACAATCTTACAAGGCTAGAAAGCCCTCAAATGGCATAGGGGTTCGGTTTATGTATGATGATAATGTATTGGAAACAACACATAAACCGACAATCATTGGATGATGAAATAATTTTATGGTTAAACCAAATCAAAATGCTAAAAATTATGGCCTCAACAAATATTTAATGGAAAGCAAAAGGCTAATACATTAAGAGACTAAAACAAGACCTAAATGATTTAATTCATATAATAAATGTAATATATACCATATTAAGTACAAACCAAAAATATGCTAGAAGGAAATATATGTCAAAATTGATTTTCTCTGGATGTAGGTTAATGAAAGATTTTTCTGTCTTTACAGTTTTCTGTATTTACTTACATTTCTACAGCAAATATATATTAGAAAATTTATAAAATTGGCAAATCATGTTTAAGGATCTTTTGGTAGTTTACGGTTGCTTTGGGGGTATAGTCCAAGCTGTTTAGCACTGCTCACCAGGCCACTATGGTGGTTGCCTATCTTCCCAGCCCAAACCTCTCTGTACCTGCGATGCATTCATCCTTAGCAACACTGGACTGCTCAAAACTCAGGCAATGCTTCTTCATGACTCTGTACTTTTGCACCACTTCTCTAGATACGTGGAATCCCCTTACCTCTCTTTCTGTGGGGTTAAACACTACTACCCAGCACTTGGCTTATCATTCCTTTTCTTTAAGAAATTTCTCCACATAGCATTTCTCCTGTAGCAACCTTTGCATTCATGTGTGCATTTGCATTAAACTTTCTGTCTCTCCTAAATGGAGAACTCCTTGTAGTCAGGGATTTTATTTTTGTTATTTGTTTCCTATTTGTTTGGTTGGTTTTGGTTTTTGGCTGTTTGCTTTGCTACACCTAGTACTGAGAAGCAGATACGGAGAGAGCATGGGGGAAGCTCCGGGGGGAACAGTGTTTCTCTGGAATACATTCTCCCAATGGCTGCCTCTTCAACAATAGTTGAAATAACATGTTGACACTATTGTTGTTCAAACCTATTCAGGAAATAGATGAAGCAGTTTGAGATCCAGAAGTTGAGATAAATAAAGATTCAAGAGTTAAGGCTTTTTTATGTGTTTCTGATAAGACATTCTAGTGATCTTCTCTTCTACCCCCAAAGGTTCAATTCTGCTGATCTTTAAATCTGGCAATGCTTTGATCAAGAATGTAGAAGTCCTCACGAGGGTTTCTTTTCTCTTAATGGCTGGGTAACAAGTGAAGGAATGAGTGGTAAGGGAAATGTATACTGTAACACATGATGGAAGTAAAGCCCATTGCAATAGTATTCTACTGACATAGACATTTATGAATAATAGATGGCTGGGGACATTGAGGTAGCTGCTATATTATGAATAAAGTAGATCATCAAATGGAAGGAAGACGTGCAGAGAGAAAAACACTGTTTAAAGAAACACTGAAGCACAACTTCACGTTCTGGGCCATAGTTGAAATCTGCTGAGAATCTACAGCTGGAGACCAACCCAGCACAGAGCAGTCCAAATTTGGATAGCCCAAAACATAAAATTCAAAGTAGGAAATAATGCCAGAAACCAAAGGATTTTCTTAACAATCTTCACCATAATGAGGAAAACACTTCTGAACAGTGATCAAACCCAGTGTGTCAATCTCAGATGCAAAGAGTAATGTGAAACAAATACATGTATTTGTTGATAAGGCATTCAAATTTTTAGCACCATCTTTAGTTTTCACTATAATGGTAACCTATTTCTTCAATGAAATTTTAGATAAGACAAGGTTTCATCAGTTACATTCTTGGCTGGAAAGAAAATCCCAAACCACTGTTTTAAAAGTCCATGATGAAAAATTTTAATAGATAGGTATAATATATATGTATTGAGTGTGATAGCATAATTGTTCAATTCAACTTGTATTTGGGTCACTTAGCCACTTTGAATTTCATTTTTTTTATCTGTAAGTTGAGGGGTTGGTATAGATGACCTGTAAGGTAACTTCCAAGTCTCAACTTAGTTTCTAATTCAGTGATGGATTTAATCATTCTTAATTCCATTTTGTTATGGCATGTTAAGAATTTGACCTCTTGAGGGAAGAAAGATAATTTTCTAATAACATTAAATCTGATTTAAAATCCAGACTCCAGATAATTTATAATATATATATTATGTATGTATATATTATATGACCGTATCTCTATCTTTATTCAATTGCTCTTTTATACTGATTGGCTGGTTGTTTCAATATGTAAGCCTAATGGGGTTAATTAAGGACCTCAAATATAATTTGAAAATGTTTACAGACAGCACATTTTAGGTTGCCAGTCCCATCTGCGGACACTGCTATATTAATGACACAATATTTGTTTTAGAGGTCATAGTGCTATTTGCCAGGTTAAACATTTGTAATCTGGATCCAGCTTTAATAAACCCTTTCAAAGAAAGCCACAGGCTGCTATACACTACATCAACAGTACTCTTCAATCAAATGGTTTGTCAGGATTACAGACGCAACTAAGCCAACAATAACAGGCACCTTCCATGTGGATGCTAATTAGAATGTTGACATTGTAAAACTCCTTACTAGGGACAAGTCGGCGTTCAGTAGTTGCAACCCAACATCACACTGAAGGCAAAGCTGTTAATAGAATTTGTCCCCAGAGTGACCAAAGGCAAAGCACAAAGAGCTTCAGCCCTTTTTGTACCCTGTGCTGGCGGTGAGTGTGTGGTATAAACTCCTGGCTGCACACTGTCTTCTCATGACCACACAGTGGTAAATTTATATTTTTCCTCTCAAATATCATTTTTAAAGGTCATTCTTCTGTTTACTAAACTATACATAGGTAAGCAACATCAGAATAGAGACCTAAGTGTGCATTTGAGGTTTACTATTATCACACTTTGAAAATGATTTCAAGGATGTATGACTTTTATTGTACTTTCTATGAAATTCTACACCTTTGTATTTAAATAGGGTCTCACTCTTTTGAGCTTAACGTAATTTCACATATATCTCTCTATCTCATCCACATTTTTAACACTCTTTTGAGCTTAACATAATTTCACATATATCTCTCTATCTCATCCACATTTTTAACATTCCTATAAGATAGGAAAGAGATATTTTCAAAAAATTTACAATGATATAGACTAAGAAAATAAGACACAGAAAGATAGAACTTGCCAAAGTTCAAAGATGAGTTTTAGCAAGATACGATAGCAATAGCAATAAGAAAAACATAAAGATAATGAAACAGAATATCTAAGGAGGTAACTGGCTTTTAGACTATGCCTACCAGATAACCTCTAAAATCTCAGAATTACAACACAGAAAAACAACTAACCAACAAACTATTATTAGGCATTTATGACATGCCTGGCTGTATTTGCTACTTTTATAGTACATTATTATTTTACTTATACTGAAAATTTAATCTGACTTGGGTATTGCCAAAAAGTAGAAAGAGTGTAAAATAGCTTTCCTTTTATAACAGTATGAAGTAAGTTTTATCTTTCACTGTCTCTATGGTGATCAGACACTAAGATGGTCCCAGAGGATCCCAATGTATAATCCCTTACTCTGGAGAGTGCACTAGCCTAATGAGTTTCTTCTCATAAATAGGCTATAGCAAAAGTAGCAGAATGTCACTTTTGTGATTAGATGACATGGGATAGTAACATCAAAGCCTTGCTGGCTTTGAAGAAGCTAGTTGCCATATGGAGAAGCCATATGAAACTGAGGGTGGCCTCCAGCCAATGTCCAGTGAGAAACTGAGGCCCTTAGGTCAGCAACCCTCAAGGAACTGAATCTTGCCAACAACCACATAGGCTTGGAAGTGGATCTTTCCCTAGGAGAGCCTTCATATGAGACCACAGCCTAACTGATGACTTAATTGCAGCCTGTGGGAAACCCTGAAGGAGAGAATCCAGATAAACTATGACTGGACTGTAGGATAACAACTGTGTTGTTTTAAGCCACTAAGTTTGTGTAATTTGTTATGCATCATTAGATACCCAATACTGTCTCTGATTTAGAGAAAATGTGTTTCAGTTTGAGATTTATCATTTACTTCAAAGATGCTTTGGCTTAATTGTTAGTACAGGATAATCCACAAGAATTTCACACCCTAAGGATATGCTAGCAAATAACCAGATACTAGAAATCAGTGCTTATATTCACATCTGAATTAACTTCACAATAATTACTTATTGTCAACACCACTAGATGTTACATAAAATGCATTAAAATCTTCTTCATTTGTTAGCCCTTCACAGAAGCTTTTATCTGTATTGAAATTCCTATTCAATTAGAATATTTAACTTGTGAAAAAATGATGTTTCCCATCTGATTATAGCATATAAAAGTATAAAAATTACAGAGCAGATCAGTGAGTTCATTCTGAGAATGTTATTTGTAAGAGTCAGTTTGCATGTCATGATGTCAAACCTTAATCAAAACTATTCTACAGATTTAAAACCTTCAGTGAAAGCCCATGGTACTGTTTGGAATAATGAGGACACCAATACTATTAATTTTTATGTAATATAATATTCCTTAGATGTGGATCCAAATATAAATTCTCAAGCTTTGTCTTAACTCCTACATTTTAATTCCAATATACAGTAGTGGATTTGGAAAAAATAATGTTTACATTATTCACAAGTTTTCTGACTTTATAGTCTTGGATTATATCAATGAACCACTGTAAGTTTTGTACCTTGAAAGCTATTTTTTCTTAAGTTTATTTATTTATTTTGAGAGAGAGAGAGTGAATGAGCCTGAGCTGGGAAGGAGTAGAAAGAAGGAGGGACAGAATCCCAAGCAGGCCCCACACTCAGCACAGGGCCCTATTTGGGACTTGAATTCACAAACTGTGAGATCATGACCTGAGCCAAGATCAAAAGTTGGATGCTTAACTGACTGAGCCACACGGGTGCCCCTAAGAGCTCCTTTTTTTAAAAAAAAACCCTGTTATTGCATCATACATGAGGACTCTTTAAACTTTTTTATACTAAGCACATTTCCCTAAAATGAATATAGTTTCCTTTTAATGTTTATATTTTTGAGAGAGAGAGACAGAGACAGAGACAGAGCATGAGTGGGGGAGGGCCAGAGGGAGAGGGAGAGGGAGACACAGAATCTGAAGCAGGCTCCAGGCTCTGAGCTGTCAGCACAGAGCTGGATGCAGGGCTTGAACACAAGAACTAGGAGATCATGACCTGAGCTAAAGTCGGATGCTTAACCAACTGAGTCACTCAAGTGCCTTGAATCTAGTTTCTTTATACCACCGATGACCTCAATATATTCCAGATGCACATTAGAGAGTATACTCCCTTCCAGAGTCCTGTCTAGGGAGACAGCCTATTTGACTTGGTCATGGCTTTGCTACATGGTGCCATTGAGTTCAGGTCAGGCATTGACCTTAGGAACAAATAATCTTAGAATCCACCATGTGGCCTTGGGCAAAAAAAGAACTACTTTACACTTTAAATGTCTGCTCTGTAAAACAACAATGAATAACGGTAATTTTTGTTTTGAAGAGTTTTAGTACGTGTATGAGAAGGAAAATTATTTTTAAAACTCAAAACTGACAGTAAAAAAAAGGAGTGTATAATTTCTTTCCAGATGACTTTATCTATACCTTTATATATGAACATATGAAAAACTCAAGGGATAATCACAGAGAGAAAAATAAAGAGAAATCTGAAATTTTCTGCACAAGAAAATAAATGGAAATTTTAGTGTGAATGAGAGCACGTAAGAAAGGAGCTGACAAGACAGGAGGGACCAGGAACACAGCGTTCAGGTGAAGAGGTGGATGGCCATGGAGATGTGCTGGGAAAACACAGAGATCAAACAATTCCAGTGGCGAGCACTTCTAAAAAACTGTGAAGTGATGCAAGTTAATATTATTGCCCCCAAATTTAATAGGTTATCTTGCACACAAAAATTCCTACTGTGGGTATTGTCTGGGGATCATATCTGGCCATGGGAGCTGGGAAGGAGGGCTGGGGAGGGGAGAGAAAAGCTAATGGGATTCAATGAGCCACAACTGGGAATGGAACCTTGGAGGAGACAAGAAGCTGGAGAAAGAACTGAGGGAGATCACAAATTCCCTAGAATTTGGGGAGATCAGACACCCCCAGGGAATATAGGAGAAAGAGTTCAAACTAATTGTTTATAATTCTCAAAGGATACAGTGACCCCAGCTGACACCCATATTACTTAAAGATTTAAAATACCTTGCATACAGCCTATTTCAGCACTTTGTTTTTGACTAAAACAAAAGTTGAGATAGTCTAAGGAAGTTTAAGAAATTTCTTTCCCAGGTTGTTGAAAATAAATCAAACAAAATTAGAGAAATTGACTTATTAAAGAAATTCATGGGGTGCCTAGGTGGCTCAGTCAGTTAAGCGACTGACTTTGGCTCAGATCATGATGTTGTGGTCTGTGAGTTCAAGCCTTGAGTCAGGCTTTGTGCTGACAGCTCAGAGCCTGGAGCCTGCTTCAAATTCTATGTCTCCCTCTCCCTCTGCCCCTCCCCCGCTCATGCTCTGTCTCTCTCTCTCTCTCTCTCCCTCTCTCTCTCAAAAATAAATAAACATTAAAAAAAATTAAAAAAAAAGAAATTCACCTGTTTGGACTTGAATCGTTTCTAATCATTAAATGCATGTGTTAATTAATTCAACATCGGGGAGTCCTATCATAATGTATATCAGATCATCACACTATACACTTTAAATATCTTATAATTTTATTTGTCAATTATACCTCAATAAAAAAATAATAACATAAAAATCAATTTTAATTATAGCAGTGTATTATTCAGTTATGTTCAGTTTTATGTCTATATCTACACACACATATAAGTATTAAGCACAAATTAAATGCATTGAGATTCTGTTATTAGTATATTCTTATCATGGAATTTATAACAGTCTCCAGCCTGTGGGCACTACCTGTTCCCTCTTCTGGAAAGGCTTCTTCTCTTACTCCCTCTCCTCAAATCTTGTCATGAATGTGAGGCCTTCCCCAATTGTGCTCTTTAAAATTGCAACTCTCGCCTTCCCGGCATATGGCTCACCCCACCACCCACTTAATTAATTATTTTGTTAATGCTCTTCCAAAGCATTTATCACTACCCAATATACTATATATGTTACTAATTTATTTGTTATTTTTTGACAGTTTTCTTCCCACAACATAAGCTTCATGACATTGAGAATTTTATTCTTTTCTCTTTTCTTCAGTGTTGTTTCCTTAGCAGTTAGTACAGTGTTTGTCACCTAGTAATCATTCAATGACTACTTGTTGAATAAACGAATGAATGACTGAATCCATAACCAGGAGTAATGTTGGGAGATTGTGTGCCCTTTGTTCAATCAGCCCTATTTTTGAGTTACTGTCATAGGTTTTTTTTGCTTGCTCACCTGCTAAGATACCTTCTATCTTTTTCTGCTGCATTCCTCACATTTTTGAAACAAGGCTGGCATTCTCATCATTTCCATCTACTTATTTTAAATTCACATTTTATTTTATTTTTATTTTTATTTTTGACAGAGACAGGGAGAGTGAGAGAGAAAGAGAGAGAGAGAGAGAGAGAAAGAATGAGTGGGAGAGGGGCAGAGAGAGAGGGAGAGAGAGGATCCGAAGTAGGCCCTACACTGAGAGCAGAGAGCCAGAGGCGGGGCTTGGACTCATGAATGGTGAGATCATACCCTGAGCCAAAGGCACCACCGTCTGAGCCACCCAGGTGCTCCTAAATTCACATTTTAAAGACAAAGCCTTTTTGAGGATTACCACTTTTAAAGATGTTTTATATGTGGTGACAAAAGTTATTTTTTTTAAACTGGGAAATGGTTATAGTTGCTCAAGTTCATCCATTTTATTTTAAACATATTACAGGAGAATTTCTGTGGCAGGGAAACAACTCAGGTGTTTATAGTGTCAGGAGACTTTTTCTGGAGGGAATGTTTTCTCCCTGCCCCTGAGAAATTCTCAGCTGCTGCCCTGGACCTTCTCTAAGCTGTTGTTGCCTCCACATCTTTCTGCTCAGTAGTCTCCTCTCTCTAGGACTATTCTGCTCAAAATTCTCCTCAGGATCCTCCCCCTTCTACTACCAAGATTACATTATCAAGGTGACATTACAGCAGCTTAAACTTCAGGGAGCCTCCTTAGCACATATCCCTTCCAAGACCTTGTACCTAATTTTATATTTATAGTTTTTGTAGTCTTTTGCTTATACCCCACACCCCCACCTCCCAAGCACACACAAATTGTGTAAGCTTCAGACCCCATGTTTCAGTCAACTCAGGCTACTATAACAAAAATACCACAGACTATGTGGCCTAAGCAAGACATTTATTCCTCACACTTCTTAAAGCTGGGAAGTCTAAGATCAAGGTGCTGGCTGATTCAGTTGCTGCCATGGGCCCTTTTCCTGGTTATGTCCTCACAAGGCACAGAGAGAGAGAGAGAGGAGAGTTCTGTGGGGGCATTGATCCCATTCATGAACTCTTCACGCTATGACCTAATCACCTTTGAAAGGCCTCCTAGTACAATCACATTGCAAATTAGGATTTCAACATATAAACTTTGTGGGGGGGGCACAAAAGTCAGACTATAATACCTCACAAAACCAGATCTGTCTTGCTATTTCACCACAGAGCTTCGTAGAGTCTAAAGAACTGACCATACTTTATGATAAATACTTCTCTGTATGTGGATGGTGTCTATGCAGAGTGTGAACTTCTTGAGTCCAGGGTTCATGTCATATTATCTTTCTATCCTGAGCATGTAGCCTACAGCTGGGTGAGTCGTGGTCACTCTGTACAGTCCTGGGAAAATGATTTGCTGAAAAAGAAACAGCCTCAAAGTTCCATGATTCCATCTTACTACCTTCTCATCCAATGGTATAGGCCTGCACATTTCCCTCTGCCACCCATTTGGATGGTTTCTTTTGGTTAATAACTAGCTTGGTAATGAGAAGTCACATTTCTCATTTAACTCTTTAAGTCAGAGTTATTAAATTGTTTATACACTGACAGGGAGCCCAGTGTCATGGAAAGCAGGATGAATTTTTTAGGTTCAGATCTCCAGCACCCACCTCCTATTTGCACAACTCTGGAGGCATCAATTTCCATCTGTAAGCTTCAGTTTCCTTATTTATAAAAGACAAACAAACAAGCACACAAACAAACCAAATGGGGTGAGAAGCCTGGGGGAGAGCAATATTTGACCTGGTAGGATCCCAAGCTATTTGGTAATCAGATGAAATTATATATATGAAAGCCCTGACACAACAGAAATGTAAAGTGTTCATATTATTTTGAAAAGTACAGGGATAACTTTATTTATGTAACTTTATTTATATATACACATGGGTTAGCATTACTATTTAGTTAAATGATTATGATCCCCCAAGTTCACAAATTTAACCTCCAGAATCATAAAGTGATTCAAAGATCAAAAGAAAAAATACATAAATGCACTCATAATTAAAATGTCATAATAATAAAGCTTACTTGCTCCTTTTGATTTCTCAGGGTTTGGAAACAAACAACTTGCTCAGCATATTTTGGCAGAACTTCTTTTTAAAAAACAAGAAGGTTAACTACCCAATTATGAGGACAGCAAATGGAAAAAAACAACCGTAATGTTGCTAAATAAAGATATGAACACAAATTCTATATTGGAAATCAAACTAGTATGTTTTAAATTGAAGGTTGTGTGGGTTATATTTTTTAATTTTCTTCTTATATTGGATAATTTTTCCAAGAGTCTTATTATACTTAAAAAGGAGTTCCATTTTTTGGTTCTTTCCCCAAAAGTATGAGCATTTTTTTTTTTAAAACTCTGTGATGTCTATTGACAGAGAAATAAATATGTTCCTCTATTTTAGTCTTATTTAAATACATGGGGTACATAAAGGTGTGATTCACACTAAAAATACATATTCCATGTTAAGAAATTGTATCTTTAGGATATAACATGCAAAAATGTAGTAAGAAACTTAGTTACACAGTGTGTGTGAAATAATATTCCACAGCTATATACTTTTTCACTCAGGATATAAGTGTGCAGTTGGCCAACCAACTAGGGAGAAACATAAAGGGGATCATCTGCTATGGGCGAAAGACAGATAACACTTCTTAATAATTGGAATCTGTAACATTTGCCTCAAGTATATCCCAAGGTTCTACCAGTTTGGGGGGAAATCAAACTGGTATAAGTCCACTGCTAACACCACCACACGTTAGTATTTCTGAAGTCAGTTTATTAAAAAAAGTATATCCCTTTTATTACCTGGTAGACTGGTAGTTTTCAAAAGATTTTACTAGCGAAGTCAATGAGAAAAACAAATAGAAATTAAAAAAATAGTAAAATAAAACAAACAAAAACAAAGCACTGGCTTACGGAGCACAAAATTGCTATGCTAAGATAATTTTAAAGTCTCCTCAGGCTTCTTGGCTGATATTAGACAAGCACTTGAGGTCCAATTCGTTCAGTAGTTGACTTGACTTGGTTGAAGCTCAAGGATATCAAGATTACCAGACTGAAATAGTTTCTGGAGCTGGTGTGAATCACAGACCCTAGCAGAAGCTTCTCTGGGATTACTTCGCTTTGACACTCTGGTTCCAGGGTTAAGTGTATTTCTCCATTCAGCTTCCTTAGCTCCCTTGGAGATGGAAGGTATTCCCATTTCTGGTCCCTCGTTTCCACCACCAAGTTTTGAATCTCTTTTTACTGAACCCACAGGCAACTCAGCTTTCACCCAGTTTCTCTTATTCCCTGGGTCCTCCCTTTCTGCTATTTTCTGCTTTCCTGTTTGGTTTATTTGAGATGTATTTTTAGATTAGTAGAATGTAAAAAAAAAATGTTTACATGAAAAAAAGGATTTCATGATGAAATAACTTTGAAGAAACTATACAGACATTTTATCAAAGGAGACATACAGATGGCCAACAGGTACATGGAAAGTTGTTCAACATTACTAACCATCAGGGAAATGCAAATCAAAACCAGAGTGAGATGTCACCTCACACATGTTGGTTTGTCTTTTGTCAGAAAGACAAAAGACAAATGCTAGCAAGGATGTGGAGAAAGGGGAACTCTTATACACTTTCGGTGGGGATGTAAAGTGGTACAGCTACTATGGAAAAGGGTATGGAAGTTCCTGAAGAAATTAAAAATAAAACTATCATTTGCTCTAGTAATCCCACTTCTGGGTATATACAGGAAGGAAATGAAGTCATTGTGTCAAAGAGATACCTGTGTCCTCATGTTCATTGCAGCATTATTCACAATAGCCATGGCATGAAAAATGTGATATACATATATAGTGTTCATTTTAACATTCACATTATAACAACGATGTATTCAATCTTTATTTAACAGAAAAAAAGTAATATAATTATTTTGCAATGATGCAGGAAAGGGAAGTGGTTCCGTAATTGGAAGTTGCTACATAGTGTTATATTTTTAAAAAATGGAGGTAATGGTAGTAATAACAGAAAAGTTAAAGTGACTCTCTCTGGGAGCAGGATTGTGGGGATGCTCTTTGCTTTCTGTTTGTTTTAATATAAACCTTTTAATAATGTTTGCCTTTCAATCAAATGCCTATATCTGTTAAAATAAAATTTTTGATAGAAATCAAAGTCTTCTTTTAAAAGTTTATTTATTTTAAGGAGAGATCAAGAGCAGGGGAGGGGCAGAGAGAGAGAATCCCATGATGACAGCAGGGAGCCTGACTTGGGGCTCAAACCCACAAACCGTGAGCCAAAACCGAGTCAGACACTTAACCAACTGAGCCACCCAGGCACTCCTAAAAATGAGAAAGTCTTTAAAAATTCTATAAAACTTCAACATACAGTCACTGTAGCTAACTGTTAAATAAATGGAACAGACAATGCAGACAATTAGCCATGGAGAACTCAGAGGGTCATAAAAATAAGCCCTGGTGTCATGAAAATAGGATTTTTTAGACAAAAACAAAACAAAACAAAACAAAACAAAAAACAATGGGAAGTTCCTGTGGCAAGATCAAAGGGTGTTGATGGGGGAGCCTAGCTACAGGGCCGGTGGTGATGAGCCTTGAAGATCACAATGAGTTGTTGGAACCATGCACTGTGGTCAGTAAGAAGCTAGCTGGGGTTGTAAACAGAGGAGAAAGAAAAGTAAATTAATTTTTTTAGAAAGATACCTGGCACCAAACTACAGAAGAGAATTTTGGAATGCAGAGTAATAAATCGCTGCTGCAATCATTTTGAGACATGATGAGAGTCACAGAGACAGTGGAAATAGAGAAGGATCCAACTCAGGAAATATTTCTGAGATAAAATCAGTAACACTTCATGAAAAATTGGATGCAAAGAATGAGGGACATAGTCCTTGGTAATTCTTAGCTTTCTAACAAGGGAAGTTGAGAGGCTGGTGACCCGTATAACGGGACTAGAAAAAGAAGAGATAATTCTGCTGCTGGAGATATCTGAAGGAATCAACAGAACACGTGGTTCTCTGAAGAAGGTGGCACACCCAGAGGGTTGGGCATGGGCCAACTTTACGCAGTGAAAAACTTAAATGTCCTAAAAGTAATTTTCTTCATTTGTCCATAACTGAAGTCACCTTTGTTCATAACATTTCAATTCTAGTCATAATAGAAAATGTAACATTTCTATTTTAATGTAACTCAGTTGGACCCAGTTAGAACTCAGTCACCTTTGGGTAACTATTTGGACTTTTGAAGAATTTCTTTAGCTTCCTCTTCTGTTTTCCTTATTGCCAGGAGAAGGGAGGGATCTAGGTTCTTGGTTCAGGATATCTAGTGAGGAGGCAGAGAGGTAGATGTGGTGGCTTGTGAATTGTCTTGGCACCGAGGGAACTGTGTCCATTCTATGGCCCTTACATGTCCTTGCTGGCCTCAGCTTGTCTCCACTGTCTTACACAGTGACCTCAACTCTTGGTGCGTTTGCTGCCAATATCCATGGTCTTGCCACAGCCCCCACTTCTTAGAGCCACATGTTATTCATCTTTCTCTCCCCCAGTGAATGGTCACTTTTTCTCTACTGGCCCTCAAAGCTATTTCCACACCTTGCTCAAAGGGTTTTAGAATTCTCCAGTGTTTTCCCTACACCATAGGCTGAAACTTGTAAGCCCACACTGCAGACACCTCCCACAGACTTAAGAACTCTGGCAACCATGTTGAACCCTAGGCTTCTCCATAAAAATCAATAGCGATCTACAAAATAACCCACTTTTCTCTCTTAAACTGGTGGAATTGTTCTTTATTTTTCTCTGATTGAAGCAGACTTATTTCCTAAGGATTTATGAGCTCTCATTTGTTCTAGTTATGGAGTTTTTTATAGAAATATTGCATGGCTACTAAAAACACTAAGTTATGTTTTCAGGACAGAATGATTAATTGTTAATTATTGTATTTAGGTCTTATGGATCTATACTTACTTTTCTTTGCTAATCCACTGAGCCAATGTTTTTATTTCAATTTGTGGTATATAGTCTCTCTATACATATATTTATCAATAGATAAATATAGATACAGATACATAACTATTTCAAGTAAACAAATAACTTTCAATTATATCCTTTAGTGGGGATGAGAAGGTCACAGTACACATGAATCTGACAAGTGGAGGCAATGGCAAGCAATGGATATCAACAAAAATGCACTAAGGACTAGGGGCACCTGGATGGCTCAGTGGGTTAAGCGACCAACCTCGATTCAGGTCATGATCTCACGGTTCAGGAGTTCAAGCCCCTTGTGGGCCCCTTGTCGGGCCCCATGTTGGGCCCCTTGTTGGCCCCATGTTGGGCTCCATGTTGGGCTCCTGGTGGGGCTCTGTGTCAGGCTCCGTGCTGACAGCTTGGAGCCTGGAGCCTGCTTTGGATTCTATGTCTCCCAATCTCCCTTCCCCTCCCCTGCTTGTGCTCTGTCTCTTTCTCTCTCAAAAATAAATGAACATTTTAAAAAATAAAAAAACCACACCTTTAAAAAATGCACTAAAGGCTGAGACTAATGGTTAAAATTTGGAGGACAGAGTTCACTTTACCGAAGGTCAGCAAGAACAAATGATGGCATACATATCATTCCACTCATGATGATTTCAGGACACATCATGATTCCCTTATACTCCATGGTGAAGGAAAATAGAAGGATGTTTAGGGGAGAATTCAGAGTTAACTAAGTAGTTACACAAAACAGAGAGTCATAAAAGAGACCATAAAACTTGGTCATAAAGACAATTTTCATTTTTTCAAAGAGTAGAAATAGTATGCATATTCTTCTAACAAATATATAAATATATGTGTGTGTATATACATATACATACATATATATATATATATGGAACTAATAGCAAAATGAGACAAGACATACAATGCACAGCCTTCCACCTGGAAACTTAGAAGAAAATGTTTTCTTAAATAATACATCAATGTGAAAATTTACTAAGTGAAAAGTATATCAAAATATGTATGAAGTTAGATAATAATGAAAATTCTACATATCAAAACCTAGCAGATACAGCATACTAAGATTAAATTAATAGCTTTAATCATTCACATAAACAAGTGAAGCATAAAAATGAATAAAAATTCAACTAAAGGATTGAAAAAAATAACAAAATCAACCCAAAGGACAAAAGACAAAAGTGATGATAAAAATAGAATTATTTAAAAAGCAACAAAAATATAATAATACCAGAGTAGTTGTTGAAAATGCGAAAAATGTTAAAAATGTAGATAATCTAAACAAATGTAGCTACACAAATACACAAAATGCACATGCTGAATGTGTAATCACAGCTCCTCGGGGATGAAACAAAGTACAAAATATTGCTGTTCAAAGTCATGTGGTAACATTTGAAAGTCTAATTAAAGTGAAAATTTTCTACCAAATCTACCTGAGAAGGGCCAGAAAATGGAAAGATATAACAGCTACAGAAAAAGTATTTAAAAATCTGCTCCTCACACACAACATAACAGGCCCAAATGGCAAAGTAGACAATTCCTACCAAAGCTTTATTTACATCATTTCAGAATATTGCAAGAAGGGAAAATGTTCATATTTTCCCATAAATCCCATACAATGTTGGCACGAAAAGCTATTAACATATAGAAAAAGTCAATTTTATTTCATAAAAATTTAGCAAGTTCTGCTTGAAAACAATGCTAAAAAGAACTTCAAAAAAATAAACTCTGTGAAAAGAGCGATTTTAATAGGTATTCCATACAAAATGCTAATATATTTGGTAATCAAGAGGATATTCAAATTCAGAAGCAAAAAACCAATAAGCAAATAGAAAAACAGGTAAACATTTGAGATTACTTCAAATTAATGTTAAAAAGCACCCACAATATGAAAAGCACAATTTAATCTGTAATAAGGTATCATTATTTTCTAATCAAATATGCCAAAATTGAAAATTACTGATAAAAAATTGTATTTTGGCCAGGGTGTGGATGTGAATTAGAGATAAATTAGGCAATAGCCATTAAATTTTTTAAAGCCTTTTCTCTTTGACTTAATAATTTTACTTTTATGCATTCAACCTGTAGATAAATGCCCAGCATGCATTTCAAAATACATTTTAGCATTTTTATAGTAATGAAAATCAGAAACAACTAAAATGTTTATCAAGAAGTTAAAGTATGTAAATTCATATAAATGTGTACATTTTATATTCCTTAAAAGCAATCAGTCAGGACTGCGCTATTGGTGGGGACTGATTTCCAAAATATATTAAAAGAGAAAGCAAGACGCAGAACAGTCTGTATATGTACTTGCTGGTGCCACAAACGGGTAACACACATACATACATCCTTTCATTTGCATCTAATGTCTATGGGAGGAAACACAAGTAACTGGCAAGGACAATTGTCTCCGAGGAATTGCTTTGTATTGATTAATTTTGTTCGTAATGTGTGCATGAATTATCTGTTTAAATAAAGAAAAAAGGAAAGAAAGAAAGAAAGAAAGAAAGAAAGAAAGAAAGAAAGAAAGAAAGAAAGAAAGAAAGAAAAAGAAGGAAAGAAGGAAAGAGAAGGAAGGAAGGAAGGAAGGAAGGAAGGAAGGAAGGAAGGAAGGGAGGGAAAAAGTAGCCACTGGAGGAAGGCAATGAGTTAAGTTTTAGACCAGCTAAATATGTGCTATGTGCCACCTCCAGGGATAAATTTTCAGTAAGCAGATACAATTCCTGTCTAGCGAATGAGAAAGAAGAGAGTTAAAAAAGTAATGATTTTTCAGTGTAGGGGAATTGGGAGGAATAGGTAAGATCATCTTGAGAGAGAATAGAAGTAATACAGGAAACGTGAGAAAAACAGCAATTAAAATGCAGGCAGAGGAAGAGAGGCCAATAAATGTCACAGATGAATGGCCAGAGGAAGGGACACTACAGCAAGAGGGATGGAGTTTCAACAGATAACACACACACTTCCACATGTTTTAATGCCACTGAGAAAACCACATGCTGTACTGTATGAACAGTGAATGGAACCCAGACCAGAAATTCTTTTGTATATATGTTAAATAAGACTACAGTGGATCCATGCTTATGTACAGATAGAAAATACTACATTTTGAATTGGTGAAGTAGACTGTATCCCTATTTATTATAGTTATTATTTTTGCTTTGTTAGGAGACTAACAAAGAATCTTACAAAACCTGGCATTGGGTCTCATGAATCAAAGGGTGAATAAATTCACAATGTATGACATATAGGAAGGATATCAAGAGGTAGCTGTGAGTGAATGTTGAATAGCACAATCACTTTGTCAGTCTCAACATACAAAATTTTCATAGTTCAATAATTATGATATATCCTGTAACCATAAATTAAATCAAGTAGCTATTAAATTGACAAGTAATTAGCTATGAGACAGAGTTCCACTTATATCCCTTCCTCTACCTAAATGTAAGCAATGAATTTAAGACACATGTCAATTTTCCAGCTGTGTTGCAGGACAGCCTGGGAGGGGGAAAGGGAGATTGGGATTAGGGGAAGGGCTGTTTGTGAATCACTACCATTGTGTCACACATAGATAGTTGTGCAATTCACAAAGAAAGATTAATACATTTAATTGAACATTTTCAAATTTCCATATTTAAAGTGATTTAAGATGGCATTTAATAAGTAGCTATCATCAAAGAAAGGAGGCACTTTGAAGACATTTTGGCAGATCTTACAGAAGTAAACATATTCTCACCACATGACCCAGTAATCACTCTGCAAGGTATTTGAATTGAAAACGTACATTTACTTAAAAACCTGTGTACAAATGTTTACCGAAGCTTTATTCATAATTGCCACAACTTGGAAGCAACCAAGAAATCCTTCACTAGGTCACTGAGACAACTTTAACAAGGACTTGAAAGCTGTTCCTTTAAAATGGAATCATTAAGAAAGATAGTGATCAATCAAAATACATTGAATACTTAGAACCTGACATCATTCTTGAGCCTCTAAGTATGAAAAGAACACATTTTTTTCTTTTTACATATTTAGGCAATTTTAAGAAATATTTGTTCTTTTATTTATTAGTTTGTGTTTTGAATAGTTTGATTTTGGACACTTAAGGTACCTTACAACTGACTATATTTCAGGTGGATATGGACACAAATGATTTGTACAAAAATGTTTCTTTTTAGATACTTCCTTTTTGTCACAGTTTTTATTCTTACATGACCAAAATACATCATAGACTGTGAATTCAAACAAGGCCATAGTCCATTTATAGTTTCCCCCAACTATGCCCACTGTAAATTACCCAGTAGTTGATTGGCTTTCCAGTTTTAGAACTGGCAATGTTAGGACAGATCTTGTGCTTTGTGCGTTGGGTGCTGTTGGATGTCAGTGAAACATGACTTCCTCGGAAGGGAAAAGAACTTTTGGCCATGAGATAACCCTTACCAAAGTTTTGATGAGTTAAGTGTAAATGAATCGGAAATGTATCATATTTCCCTTGAAATGTTCAAGGATTTAAAAATTAAGGAGCAAACGGCTTGGTAAAAATGTGTTAGGAGGCTTTGCCAAGCCCAAAACATTAAAAAAAATAGTCTGGATATTTTCAGAATTCTAACTGCCACCAGTTTTGCCTATAACTGATGTTTATAGTTTGATATTTAATCATGGAATCTAGTGGAATAAGATTGAAAATTTCTGGAGAAAAGTAGGTTTTACTTTTTGCCATTTATTCAGCATTGTGTTCTCTTATAACTAGTTTCTAATACATTTTAAATCTACATTCAAAGCAAAAATTTTCTATTCCATCTGGGTTCGCATACTGCCTCCTCCAGTTACTAGCTGTTTGACCTTGAGCAAGTAACCTAACCTCTCTGTGCTTCAGATTCCTTATCTTTAAAATGAACATATTTGTGATGAACTTTCGGTATTCTATGTAAGTGATAAATCACTAAATTCTTCTCCTGAAACTAATATCACTCTATATGTTAACTAACTGGAATTCAGGTAAAAACTTGAAACAAACAAACAAAAAGAAAATGAACATAATTATACAGTATTACTTGTATATATATTTAAGGCTCCTAAGCAGTACCTGGAACATAGTATATGCTCAATAAATATTTTTAGATTGTACAACCACTTTGGTTACCAAAGATAAGCCACTTATAAATAACTTTGCTTCCCTGATCCCTACTGAAATTGGAGGAATTAAATAATCAGATTCTGGTTATGGTATTTGGCTTCTAGCCCCTACCCAGTTTTGTTTATGAACTCTCTAGTTCCTTTTCTCCTCTCTATACTTCTTCTGTGAGGTTGCTCTTGGACATTCCACCTGCAAGAAGGAGTTGTGGCTATTAGATGTGTACGGGCAGTTGGGACCATGTTCCATTTCTCTATTCCTGCTGTTCCGAGATTTATAACGTGGCAGTAACTCTATCTCTGGTTCCTTCTGGTGCTCTTTCTGGGGAAGAGAGGTGCCATCATAACACAACCCCCAACTCCTCCATACTCTCCCACCACAACCCTTGACATTGTTAGTAGAAGCATTGATACCAGAAAGTCATAATCTCATCTTGAGGTGATAGCAGTTCCCTGAGATAGTGCTCAGAGCTAATCTTTTGTCATTCATGCATTTATTTATTAAATATAAATACTGAGCATAAATTAGTGTTTGATCTATTAGAGGAACTAGATTTTATGAAAGACAGGCAAGTCAATTTATCCTTGCCATTCAGAAATATGCTGTGTAACTGAAGAGATGATACACCTGTAAATCATGGTGTTATAGACAGACTGAGAAGAACAGCCATGTAACAGAAGACGACAAAGGCTGGGAGCTCTCTGCAAGCTGAAGGGGTCCAGAAAGGCTTGTGGAAAAGGTAGACTTGAAAGCTAAATCTTGGGAAGTCAGACAATTATTAAATAGATTGAGGGAGAAGGCAAGGAGATTCTGAGAACTGAGAAGACACAAACTTGAGATTAAAGGGAGGGAATTCATGTGGGACAATAGTAAGGCACAACTGCTGGAAGAGGATATGGCATACAGTCTAAGAGTACAGACTGAGGTCTTTGAGGATAGTCTTCTTTGGGGAATACACACAAAATAAATCACACTTGAAGTATACATAGTCCTAACTGAAGCAATTAGCTGGTGTCAAATGACTAAGAACACCCAAGGTTCTGTGTGCACTGAAATTCCTAGACTTGTGTCTTTCGTCCTCTGGGTAATGTCCAACAGCTGGTAGAGTCTAACATTATTTTTTTATTTTTTTAAATGCTTTTATTGATTTTTGAGAGAGAGAGAGAGAGAGCACGAGCAGGGAGGGGCAGAGAGAAAGAGGGAGACACAGAATCAGAAGCAGGCTCTAGGCTCTGAGCCGTCAGCAATCCAGTGTGGGGCTCAAACTTGTGAACTGTGATATCATGACCCTAGTGGAAGTCAGACACTCAACAGATCGAGCCACCCAGGCACTCCTGGTGGAGGCTAACTTTAAAGCATGCTGTCTGATCAATGACCGCAAGTAATGTATTTGGGTAGTCTGCAATGACCTGCAAGCTACTTCTCTGCCTGTCCAGCTGCCTTGCTAGTCCGGGATCTGAGTGAAAGCACTTAACCACTGCCGTCTCTTCTCCTTTTAGGCTCTGAAATTCCTTTTTTTCTTTCTTAGTCCATATACTTTGTTTAACAAGAAAAAAAATGGAACTGTAACTTATACTGAAAACTGTGTATCTGAGTTTATCTACCATTATGTTGTGTTGCATGTTCTGTTTTTTAGATCATTGCAATTTGTACCCCTTCCCCCCATATACAGATCATGCTTAGTGCTGTGAGAAGGAAGAGTGAAGAGACGGACTTAAAACCTCAGTGATTTTGTAATGAGCTCCCATCAACCCTTCAACACACACACACACACACACACACACACACACACACACACAATTAGTACATATTCATCTCATTCCATTAATACTTATCAGGCACTTAATAGTGCCAGGCACTACTCTAGGCACCAAGAATGTAGCAGTGAACAAAACAAAGAAACTCCTGGAATGTTCATTCTAGAAGGGGAAGGAGAATAGAAACAAACAGGATTATATCTTTTGTCTTGTGACAATAAGTATTATGAAGAAAACAACCCTGAGAAGGTGGCGTGGGGGGATGATCACCATCATATACTACTCTACCATTACTTTGCTATTCTTTGTTTACAGGATAATTTTTTGTCTCTATTCATCTAAAGGCTTTCATTTCACCCAGAGATAGGACTGCAAAAGATAGATGAGTGACTCATATTCAAATGTTTTCCTTTGTGGATGATAAAACTGTAGCTCATGACAACAAACAAGTATTTCAGGTCCATTTGAACACAGGGATAATATATATATATATATATATATATATATATATATATATATATACACACACACACACATATGTATATATATACATGTATGTATATATATACATGTATGTATACACATGTATGTATATATACATGTATGTATACACACACACACACACATATATACTTCCTAGTGGAATTAAAATGCTCAAGAGTCTTAATTTTGGTTCTTTGAGAGTCTGAATATTGGCCTCAACTCTCCTGAGATTTTCATCCACAGTACAAGGGTGTTTGTATGTAAATGAAAATCCAAATGACCCCCTTGACACACCAGGGTTCCTCACTTTCAAGGCAGGAATTTCACAAATGTGTGTGATTAAATACAGGGAGGGAGCATGTGACAAAAGTATCTAATGTCAGTTGGGTCTCGTCAACTTTTCTAGGAGAAAAAGATATTTTATTAATGAAGAAGTGACATATACCACTTGATTAATAAAAGTGCTTTTTAAATTCTGGTGACATAAATCTAACTGTAAGAAATGCTAACAAAAAATTTACAAAGGTTTACAAAACAGGCCCAGGAAGAATTGTGTTACTAACCAGGAGAATTTGTTCCATAAACTTTTCAAATACACTCCTTGTACATGCTATTTCTTTGGCTTGGGATGCCCTTCCATTTAATTAGTGAAATTCTTACCATTTACAATTCATTTTCTGATTTACTTCTGCTTAATTGATATCACCCCTATGTAGATTTCAGTGCAATTCTGTGTTCTCATAAAACACTAAGATTTTGTCTGTTGCTGACTTTTTTTTTAGTTTTATTTTAGTTTTGTTTTGTTTTGAGAGGGAGAAAGAGAGAGAGAGCGTGAGCCGGGGATGGGGCAGAGAGAGAGGGAGAGAGGAATCCCAAGCAGGCTCTGCACTGTCAGCACAGGGACTCGGTCTCATAAACCATATGATCATGACCTAAGCCAAAATCAAGAGGTGCATGCTTAACCAACTGAACCACCCAGGCATCCCTGTTGCTGAATTTTAAATCAGAAGCATAAGAACTCCAACCTGACTCTCATTTCCATTTTTCGTGGTTGGTGGAAGTTGTCCTGAAATTCATTTGTTTCTCAGTTATATGAAAAGGGAGGCTCATTCAGAAGTCACATCATCCAATGTTTCCAAGCAGATCTGGAAGTTATAGGATCAGAAATTATGATCACCATTGTTAGACTGAGGTATAGGCTGAAAAATAATATGAACCTTAGGTTAAGATTGCACATTCACTATAGAAGCAATGAATCAAATGGAGATTAATTCATGCATGCATGCGTGCACTCATGCATTCAGGCATGATATTAAGCAGAATAAAGAGTTATAATTTCTTAAAAATTATCTAAACACATGATATAGGAAGGCAGAATGCCCTGCCATTAAAGAAGTTGAGAATTTTGGTCAGAATTCTCATGGAAAATCTGAGATCATTGAAATGAGATGAGACATCTACAATAAAAACATAAAATCATATTTTAATGGTTTTCTCAAGATGAAAGAGAAATTGCTCTTCCAGGCTTCTAATAGTTTTGCTCACTGGCAGGATTTTACTAAGAATCTTATAAGTCAGTTTCAATATTTGCCCATAAAGAGAAAGAAATTGAAACTGTGACTTTTAATTTTCATTATTCGCCTCTGAGATATTTGGCTAAAGTTGAACCATATTATTATAAAGTATTTAGCTGTTATTATTATTATTGTTTAATGAAGGTGGCTAAACTGTAAAGTATTGAGATTTAATTTTAATCATATCTAAGACATTGGAGAATCCAACTTGTTGATTTTACCACTTGTATTTAAGATTACAATTCCTTTTCCTTCCTAATGTTGTATAATTACTAATTAAAATTTTGAATTTTTCAAAATTAACTGAAAAGATTCATGAAACAAATTAGGAGGTCTTCTTTTGATAAAACATGAGCATAAATATTACCAAAAACTCTCTGGATTGAAAATCTCCTGAAAATACACCTTTTTTTTTTTTTTTTTTGGTCTGGCTTTTTCCATTCAGTATAATTATTTAGAGATTCATCAGTGTGTGTTTATCATGTACAGCATATAATTTCACTTACATAAAACTCTAGTAAATTATACACAGAAAGCCAATAGAGGTGCCTGAGATCAAGGGAGGGGCTAAGGAAGACAGCGCAAAACAACATGGGAAACTTGAGGAGTAATAGGGACATTGTGTACCTTATCTTACTGTGCTGGTAGTTTCATAGGAATACACATATGCCAACGCTTATCCAAGTATATAATTTAAATATGGGGAGTTTATTGTATGCCGACTATAGCTCAAAAAAGCTGTCAAAATGTTGTTTAAAACTCATGTATGTTAAGATTTTCACATTCTTTTTTCGTAAGAGAAATCACTCTGATACTTCTTAAAATTCAAGTCCATTAATTCATTATTTATATCATATTTTCAAAAATTTTGCTTCAGAGTCTATGAATACAAGAGAAAACAAAGATTCAAAACTTTCGCTAAACCATACATGAGCACACACACATCTACATGACAAAACTTCAGTCCAATCTATGGCTTATTTTTAAGAACAAATAAAGCTGAAAATAATGACTCATGCCCTTCAAAAGGGCATAATAACCCTCTAAATCGGCAATTCATCATTATGTGGTCAAGTTCTACTCCTTGTAATATTTGGGGCCACCTGGCTCTGTTCAAGTCCCTTCTATGAAAGCGCCATTGAAATAAAAAACTGAGAGAGACCAATGGTTAACTAACTAGATATTAGAATATTCTCCGAGAATGTCAGTTTTTCTTAAATATCAGTTTTCGAACACCATCTAAATTAATCAATACATAGCTTAATCAATAGTTAGCTTATGATGTCTTAACCCCAAATAAACAAAATCTTGGAGTATTTTGACATGCATTGGTATTGCTATTAAAAATATATTTATTGGGACATCTGGGTGGCTCAGTCGGTTAAGCATCTGACTTTGGCTCAGGTCATGATCTCACAGTTTGTGAGTTTGAGCCCCGCGTCGGGCTCTGTGCTAATGACTCGGAGCCCGGAGCCTGCTTCGGATTCTGTGTCTCCCTCTCTCTCTGTCCCTTCCCCACTCGTGCTCTGTCTCCCTCTCTCAAAAATAAATAAATATCAAGTAAATAAATAAATAATAACATTATTTATATATCAATATAAAATTAAAAATATATTTAAGTACACTACTACTAGTAACCCCAATACACTATTGGCATTCCCAATAGTATCTTATGGTAATACTAGTATGTTTTATTGAAAAATTGTTGTGCAGTCTTAACGCATGCATTTTTGGTAGATAGATGCTTCTGGCCAACAGAAGTTCTGGATTATTTGTCATGAAGTGGCTCTCATGCAGCCAACCCTCGCAGCCTCAGCTCCTGCCTCAGCCTCACGGAACCCTTGCTTCAATCTCATTGTTCTCCTTGCAGTCTCTCCAATGTACTGTGCACCTTTCTAGTTGTCTTTCTTTTCCTATGTGGTCCTTTATCTCAAGCCCCAGAGTACATCTGGAGAAAACAGGTTTCAAGCACCGGATTTAAATGTCGAATGAAATAAGTTAAATAAGAAACAAATAGTGCCCAGAGGCTCTATGCACTGTGTGATAAATGGTAGTTAAGTCATATTTTTAATTGTACTTTCTTGGCTTTTGAATAGCAATGGAATTATCATAATATACTTAGCAATGCGTTTTATTATCTTTTTGGTGTATTTCAAAAAATTTTAATATTTATTTATTTTTGAGAGACAGAGCGTGGGCAGGGGAGGGGCAGAGAGAGCGGGAGACACAGAATCTGAAGCAGGCTCCAGGCTCTGAGCTGTCAGCACAGAGTCTGACGCAGGGCTCAAGCTCACAAGCCGTGAGATCATGACCTGAGCCAAAGTCGGCCGCTTAACCAACTGAGCCACACAGGTGCCCCTCTTTTTGATGTATTTAACAACTCTATTAGACTCTATCCTTGTGAAGTGTAGGGACAGACTGCATCTTACTCACCTGTATCCTTGACAGCTCACTGCATTATGCCTGCTCTGAGGCACTTAATAAATATTAACTGAATCAAGTTGACTTGACATTTAAAAAAGGGTTTGAAGATATAAAGTGACTCCTAGAGCATATAATCTTGGTGGAATGTAAAATACAAAATCATCTACTCTAGCTTGTCTCTTTTGTTACAAGCAGGTAATTAACCCAAGAACAAGAGTATGAAGAAGCTGAGATGCATTTGCCCACTTGGACAAGAACATGCATCACTTATAGTCTGGCTTCATCAGTCCCAAGTTTTCCTGGGTCAGGTGTAGAATTTGCCAACTGATCATATTTTAGACAATGCCTTAAGTACACTGCAATGTGATATCAAGTTTCAGTTCCAGCTCACATATAACAAAGTTAGAGTTTAGATTTCAGAAAGATCAATAAGACTATAAAATACTGAATCAGTGTAGGGTTATTTGGGGGGAAAAACAGGTGAAACATTCTGAGGATTTTCTGAACATCTTCATTTCTCCAATTTTCCTCAAAGAAGCAAGTGTAACGTGGATGTTCTGTTTTGAAATTTCTGATGGTCTTGTAATATTTCAATATTTATTCAGTACTTATCAATATCTCTTGAATCTATTGTTCTATCTATGTAAAACTTGGTCCCCACTCTCATTAAATTTGCTATCCAGTGGAGGAAAGAGACCAAAAAGTTAATTATCAAATTGATGAAATAGGAATAAAGTAAACTGTGAGGAAAAAATAAAGACCAGAGATAGAAAACATGAGGTAAAACTTTAGACAGCATAGCCAGGGACAGCGTCTTTTAAAGAGGTACCATTTAAATGGTGCTATGAATGATGAAAGGTAATTTATGTAAAAGTCTGGGGAAGAGAGTTGCAGGCAGAGGAGAATAGGTCTAGAACTGAGGATGGAAAGCCCTGAAATAACTTTCTGGACTATTGTTAGCTTAGGCTGTGCTGTGAGATGGGTAGATCTACCCAAGAAATTGCTACGTTTTCTTCAAGATCAAAGACTATATAAAATAGCCAACATTTCTTGAGAGATGTCTCCAGATCAGGCACTGTTTCGAGTCCTTTACATATAACTTTCTTAATTATCCCAATAATCCTATGAGGTTGTTTTTATCCCCATTTTATAGATGAGAAAACTGAGACACAATAAGGATGAGCAAATTCCTCAAGACTCAAAGCCAGATTCAAACAAGTCTTTTGTCTCCAGAGTCTATGCCATTATGCTATTCTGCCTTTTTTGTGTTCTGTAGCTTTTAGGAAGCTAGTATGGAAATAAAATCAGGCTTGCTTGGATAGTAGTGGAATAGACCAGATAGGATATGGTGAGATGAAGTAAAATCTACAAAGGAATCTCTCTCACACATATTCCTCTTCTCTCCTGATTTTCCTCCAGGACTGAAAGAAAAAAAAAGGGGGGGCATGAGGCTTAGTCCATTAGTCCACAGGATATAAATCTGAAAGGAGATCTAAAGTGGGGATAGTAATTAAAAGAGGAAAAGACATGTGTACACAAACTGTTAGTAAGTCATTTCACATTCTGGTACCCAAAAGTTCATTTATCTAGCAGTGGTGGATTGAACCAAAAAGGCAGAGCCAAACTCAGGGTTTCAAGTTTAATTGTATATGCATGGTTTCACAGAATTTTTCCAATTGATAATGGCTGAGTAATGACAAGATGACTGGAGCTGAGAGGTGGAACTTTATTCAATGGGAGAACTAAATTTTTTTTTTACATTTATTTATTTTTGAGAGACAGAGTGAGACAGAGCACGAGTGGAGAAGGGGCAGAGAGAGAAGGGGACAGAATCCAAAGCAGTCTCCAGGCTCTGAGTAAGCATTCAGCAAAGAGCCTGATGAGGGGCTCGAACCCATGAACCATGAGATCATGACCTGAGCCAAAGTCAGACACTTAACCGACTGAGTCACCCAAGAACCCCTCAATGGGAGAATTAGAAGGACAAATTAGGAACTGAGTCAAAAGAGACCTGAGGGTGAAAAGGGAGACCCAGGAGAAAAGATGAGCTCTAAAGAACTGTGATACCAAGGCCCTAGAATATCTAGTAGTGTGAATGGAAGTTAACCTATACTGATCTAAGTTCCTTTATGGTCTTCTTGCTTAGATAGAAGGTACCAGACCCTCACTGTTACTCTGTATGTCTCCTGACCCAATCTGAGAGTCATGACACTTGAAGACTGAAAGGACAGTTGACATCACAGGCTATCCAATCCACACATCTGTTCTGAGACCCACCATGTGCCCACTAATGGGTGCTCCCTTTGTAGCTGTCTCTCCAGACAAGCCAGTGGAGAGACAAAGGCACCCCTTGGACTTTCTTTGGCTGTCTTCCCCAAGCTGGATCCTTACAAATAGGAGAAGTAGGCACAGTAAATAAATACTAAACTAAAATGATCATTGCACACAATGTGTACCTCTGCCAACTAGATGTTCCTGAATGGATCGGAGCCAAAATTTGGGGAATACAGAGCAAAAAGAGAAGCCAGCAGCCCAAGAGCATTAGAGACCGCCAGGACAGGGGGATATCACAGTGTCACAATATCTTACTCTTAACTCATCCCAACTCACTTTCCAGAAATCTGCAGTCTGTTCTTCCATCACCTTGGCCTGCCACAGGTGCTGAATCTATGTAAAGGAAGTGCAAAGTATTCAAGAACATACCTTTTCCCACCTATTCTCCTGGACAAAGTAAGTGTGACAGACTTCACTGGAAAAACCTCTCCAGCTCTCTTTATCCATGACATCCAAAGGAGCTATTTTTTGCGTTGCTGTGAGCTGAGACTGCAGAAATCTCCACAAAAGTGTCCCCAAGACAATTGTGTGTGCACAAAGACAGAATATAACGGCAGGGGTATTCTGTAGTGTGTGGAAAATCTCATATACTTCTTGGAAACTGTACCAGTATGGACAACAATACCAAATGAGAAAAGGCAGATGGGATAATTAAAACAATACACAGTGCCGAAGCAAAGCCTAAGCATTGTGTTTAAACTTAGAAACAGTACAAATCATCTAGTCACTGAAACACTTTTCCAATCACCGTTTCAATAAAGTAAATAGCTCCTTAAAGAACATGAAGAGCTAATACAACTTCAGAGAGCGGGAGCCGTCCAGTTTTCCATTCAATGTGGTGGAGAGAGTGCAGAGAGGGGGAACTAGTATATTAAAATCAGGTGAGCCCATAGACGGTAATTGGAAGATTGAGGGCGAATCCCCAGCTGTTTAAATCCTCAAAGAAATAATGGGCTAATATCCTGTATGCACAGATATGTTATATGTAGGTCAAAGAGAGGGTAAACTTTTTTCCAAAGCTTCCCCTAAGCCAGAAGCTAGCTCTCTACCTTTTGAAACAGTGTTGTGTACAAGCAGGCACTGAGATCTCTGCTCAAGAACCAGCCAAACTGCCGGCCGTGGTTAGTGAAAATGCTTATTTGTTCTGGGAAGCAAAACTAGTGGGAGAAAAAAGGCAACTTTTGAACAAAACCCTAAAAAGAAACAGATCTGAGGAATCTGGTGAAATTGAAACTTTTAATCCAAGGAAGATAATAATGACTGAATGGAAAATAATCTTCGTACCCTCATATTTTGATTTCAAACATTAGAAATTATTTTACAGTCTAGAGTTGCTGCCATCACAGTGGATAATTGTGCTTGATCCGCAGTTGCTTATTGGAATTATTTCTTCTCTTAACCTCAGGTTAACTGACGGCAGCAAAAGAGTTAGTTGGGGAAATTACTTTAAAGATAACTGTTTCAAGTGAAAGCCTGAAAACTAATTTTAGTCTCCTTTAGCTTCCACTGGAAGAGTGATCACATTGTAAATGAGGAAAAGAACTATACATAGGCATGGCTAGTTTCTACATGGAGCAGCTAGCTCTGTTCACCAGGATCTCTTCCAGGTACTCACATGATCTTATTCATGAACAGACTGGCTTACATTTTGGGGAAATATCAGTGTAGATATTTGTCCATTCATAGTCCATGTCCAAATGTGCCATGCCCCTTTTGGCAAATGCAGGTGGGGAAAAGATAGGTGCCACAAATTAGAACTGAAAAAAGCGCCTTTCCATTTATTGCTCATATTGAGCAAGGTGCATACTCTGTTTTTAGTTTAATGAGCTTTTCTTCCCCCCATTGGATACAATTTCTTGTTTAAATATTTTTAGCAGGAATTTAAATTTTTCTCTAAAATCCTCTTAATCCAATTCTCCATGGAAATATATCTTCTGTCTCTATCTATCTATCTATCTATCTATCTATCTATCTATCTATCTATCATGTGAAGACCTTAAGTGGAAGTGTAGTGAAAATTGTATCCACTTTTTTTAATGAATTAATTTTTTAATAACATGAACTGATAGCAGTAAAGATATCTTGTGCTCACTCCTTACATTGTTTCTCATATCATTCACTCTATCAAAGTGTTTGTTTGAATTATTCATTTATACGAAATGTAGTGCCTTTAAGGCAAGCCTCAGATTCAGATCTTTCTTTAAGTAACTGTGAACCTGAGATAGCCAGTAGAAAAATTCTATTTCATGATGAACGAAAAAGTAGTCTAGAGAAAATGTGAATCCATCTGGCAGAGAAGGAGCTAACATTAGTCTTCTTTTCTTTTCTTTTCTTTTTTTTTGTCATTATAAAAATGTTAACCTTGCATATTCTTTGACTTCTAGTTAATGTTCCCCAACTCTCAGTCTACCCTTTGTCCAATCCAGATGTCCAGTTAGTCTTCTGGAGTAACAATATAGCATTTAGTCAAAAATCTAAAGCTATGTATATTTTATTGCATTGTGCTTAAATTACATATTATTCCTATTTTTATATTCCTATTGGAATCTGGTTAGTTCCAGCAACGATGGGAAACTATTCCTACTCTCTTGAAATTTTAGAATGGAAAAAGGTATCCAAACCAACTAAAATCAAGTTCCAGTTAAGTGCTAAAGTCTTTTTAACTGTATTTAAATGTGAATGCACTTTCATTATCATGTTAAAACATTATGTTTGGGATTGTTTCTCAACCATCTGTTCATGAAAATTCAGATTACTGGAACATATTCTCTTTTAAACTTGTAGGGGAAAGGTCTGTTTGAAAAGAATATTAGAAATATGATGAAATCTCTAAAATGGAAAAATTTTAAGGGGAAATTACCTACTAATATTTCAACGGAGAATGTGGGCAAACTAGTAGTTTCATAAATGTTTTACAAAATTAAATCTGCAAAAATGAAAGATTTATTTTGATTTGGGAGGAGGAAAGTCAAAATGTAAAAAATGTTTTATTTTACAAATGATATGATTATACCAGAAATTGAATTACACAGAGCAAAACTCTTGACTTCAGAAGAGGATCAAAAATATTAATGAAAAACTGTTTGATGATTTAGAGTCAAATAGTGGATCCAAAGGCCAGCTCAATTTTCTTGATGTGATTATGGGTGAACACAGCAACACATGGAGAATATTTGTAAGACATGGTTTTTTGTTTTTCTTTATGACAACTATTTTCGCTTCTATAATCACTTGGGTGTTACTATCTATGATAACAATAGTCATTATTTACAACCAATTATTCGATGTTTAACTAGGGGCAATGTCATTTTTCAATATTTATCTACTTTTTACTAATTTACTAGTCTTTCTGTCAAGAAATCTACCTATGAAATTGAGTAATGGTTTAACAACACAGTCTGGAATTAATTTGCCTGGGTTCAAATCCTGACTCTGCCACTTACTAGCTAAAGATTCTCAAGGATTCTTTCAAATCCTATTTGAGAGGGGAGGAATCTGAAGAATGTGATAACCAAAGAGGAAACAGGTGGTCAGTGGGCAGTTTCCTAGGGGACTTTACATAAAGCTGGCCCCCATCAGTGTAAGAGAAGATGAGAAATAAACCCACCACACAGGAGGGGACAGCTTGAAAACTTGCCTGACTTCATCTTGGCACTAGGTGGTAAGAAAATACAATCGTCCTTGAGAATTGCAACCACAAACAAGCCCTTATTCGACAAACGTTTCAGGTCCAACTCCACTCTGTCTTTGTGGTCTGAAAAATCTGAATCAAGGAACTTAATTTAAGGTAGTTCAAGATTCGTAGTGTCCTAGGAGACTAACTGAGCAAAGGAAGCTCCTATTGGAGGAAGTTGGCTTCAACCCAGGCCCCAAATAATCTACAGATAACATCCCTGGTTGTATGCATGATGTGGTGGAGAGGATCAGCAGATACAGAGTATAAAATAACTACACTTAATTCCTACAAGAAATAAATGAAGCCTAAAATACCCATAAAAGGAATAAGATGCTTCAAATAATAACCAAGAAATTTTGAGTAAATGCCAATTGTATCTTTGAAAATAAAAACTCAAATGTTTTGTTACTTACAATTATGCCTTTTTTTGTACTGATTTACTTAATAGTTCTGTATACAAAAACTTCTAGAAGTGCACTCTAAACTGTTTCTACCAATTCATGCTTTGCCTTTTTATTCTCTTGATACCATCTTTTGATAAGCAGGTCTTAATTGTAATGAAGTTCCATTTATCAATCTTATTGCTTATTTTGTTCTGCCGAAAATGTCTATCCCAAGGTTATGAAGATAGTCTCTTTTCTTCTGGAAATATGATTGTTTTACTTTTTGCTTATATGTCTATCAATCTATCCCAAGTTAATTTTTGCATATACTGATTTTTGATTTGTCTATCCTTGTACCACTGTGACCTAACTCTACTAATTGTAAAATGTTAGTACTGGAATTTTAAGAGGGATATCATTGAATTTGTAGATCAATTTGGAGGGTTTTGATGTCTTTTTTTAAAATTTTTTTTAACGTTTATTTATTTTTGAGACAGAGAGAGACAGAGCATGAATGGGAGAGGGTCAGAGAGAGAGGGAGACACAGAATCTGAAACAGGCTCCAGGCTCTCAGCAGTCAGCACAGAGCCCGACGCGGGGCTCAAACTCACAGACCACGAGATCATGACCTGAGCCGAAGTCGGACGCTTAACCGACTGAGCCACCCAGATGATGTCTTAAAAATATTGGGTATTTTGGGGTGCCTGGATGGCTCAGTTGGTTAGGTGTTGGACTTTTGATTTCAGCTCAGGTCATATTCTCATAGCTTCATGGGTTCTAGCCCCACATCAAGTTCTCCACTGGCAGTGTGGAGTCTGCTTGGGATTCTCTCTCTCCCTTTCTCTGCCCCTGGTGCTGTCTCTGTCTCTCTAAAAATAAATAAGCTTAAAAAATTATATGTTGGGTTTTCCAATGCATGAGAAAATATGTACATTTTAATTGACAAACTCTTACAATTTCTCTCAGCATTTTTTATGCATTTTAAATTGAAGTCTAACGAACATGCCATGTTATATTAGCTTCAGGTGTACAGTATGATTCAACAATTTGATCTACATCTTAGTGCTTATCAAGATAAGTGTACTCCTAATCCCTTTTATCTGTTTCACTCCTCCCCCATTTTTTGGAATTTTTAATAGTAAAAATAGTAAATTTTTTATCTTGCATATATTTCTTTAAAGACTAGACATTTGGTATTTTGGTACGATTGTAAATGAATTTTTCTTTTAATTTTTTAATGTTTATTTATTATTGAGAGAAAGTGAGAGAGAGCACAAGTTGGGGAGGGGCAGAGAAAGAGGGAGACACAGAATCTGAAGCAGGCTCCAGGATCTGAGCTGTCAGCACAGAGCCTGATGCGGGGCTCGAACCCACAGGCTGTGAGATCATGACAGCCTGTCATGAGAGTCGAAGTTTGACGCTTAACTGACTGAACCACCCAGGCGCCCCTGTAAATGAATTTTTAAATTTTTATTTACTTTTGTTGCTAATAAGAAGAAATTCAAATGGACATCTATGTGAATAGTGACTTTTTATTAATTGTAATTATTTGTAAGTTCCTTTGGCTTTTCTAGGCATGCAAGCATGTCTTGCATTAATAATGACAGTTTTGGGGTACCTGGGTGGCACAACCACTGGGTGGTTGAGTGCCGAACTCTTAGTTGGGCTCAGGTCAGCTCGTATAATAATCTCAGGGTTGCTGAGATGAAGCCCCTCTTCTGGCTCCCTGCTGACAGCACAGAGCCTGCTTGGATTCTCTCCCCTCTCTCTCTACCCCTCCCTCTGCTCACGCTCTCTCTTACTTGCAAAATAAATAAGTAAACATTTAAAAAAACAGTGACTGTGAAAAGATTCTTTTCTATTCTTTTTATCTTTTATTTCCTTGTCATTTTACACTGGGTAAGACTCAAGTACAACATTGAATAGAAGTGATGGTAATATACATCATTGTTTTATTCTTAGTAGAAAATTGTTCAATATTTAAGCAGCTTAAATATGATGATAGCAGTAAAACATTTGTCAATAGCTTTTATCAAATTAAGGGAAGTTCCCTTCTTTTCCAAACCAATGAGAAGTGTTTTGATTTTTGTTTTTTATAATAGTGTGCTAATTGTTATCAATGATCTTTGCGCCTCTATTCAGGAGATATATGAATTTTCTTTTGTTTTAATGATAATAAGAATTATACTGATTGATTTCTGAATGGTAAATAAACTTTAAACTGTAAAACTTAATACCTATTGGTCATAATGTCCACATATACTGTCTTTTACATATGTTACTGGATTCTAGTGGTTTTAGTGTTTTGTTTCTTGAGAGGTATTGGCCTGTAGTTACTCTTTCATGTAATGTCCTTGATTACCTTCATGTATCAAAGGTTATACTGGCCACATAAAACAAACTGGAAAGTGCCCCTCATTTTACAACTTTTTGGAAGAGTCTTTGGAATTTTACTATTATTTCTTTTTCAAATGTTTAGCATAATTCACTTGGGAAATCATCTAGTCCTGAAGAGTCCTTTGAAAGAATGTTTCAAAGGAACATTAATTGAATTAAATGTTTAATTACAGATTCAATCCATTTAATAAATATGCTGCTATGCAACTTTTTCATTTCTTCTTATGGTAGTTTTGTTGATTTTTTTCAAGTAATTTGCCTATTTTACTAGAATTTTCAAATACTGGCATAAAGCCATTTATAACATATTTTATTATTTTTTAATACTTATAAGATTTATAGTGGGTTCTAGTTTTTCATTCTTGATATATCTTGTTAAGGATATATCACATTTATTAATATTTGCAAAGAAAATTCTTTTTGATTTATCTATGTTTCCTATCATACACCTGTTTTTCTTTTCATTGATTTCTGCTCTTACATTTACTTTTTTTTCCCTTCTACAATCTTTGAGTTTACTTTGCTGTTTTTATTAGCTTCTTGTGATAGAAGCTTAAGTCATTAAAGTTTGACTTCTCTTCTGCTACATGCATTTAGAGCTGTAATTTTATAGTGAAACACTTTTTTGGTTTTTGTTGCAGCACCCAAGTTTTTATGTCATTGTTTCATTATCATTCAGTTTTAAAAAATCCTATAATTTCCATGTGATTTAGTCTTTGACCCATGATGAACTCCTTAATTTCCAAACATTCGGGATTGTTCTCTTTATATTTATCTTTTTTTCCTCCTAGTTTAATTCCCTTGAGACAAAAGGACATACTCTGTGTTATTTCAGTCTTTTGAGATTTGCTAATTCTTGCTTTCTAGCTCAGCATATGGTCCAATTTGGTAAATGGTCACACGTACAAAACATTATTCTGCAGTTGTTGGATGAAATCTTCTGTATGTAGCAAATAAGTAATCTTGGTTGATCAGACCTTCTATGTCCTTCCTAATTTTTGTGTGCTGATTCTGTCACTTGAGACATGTGTTAAGCCCTCCCTCCCCCCATGATTCCTGAATTATCTACTTTTTCTTTTAATTCTATCATCTCTTGATATTGAAGCTATGTTATTTGGTGCAAAAAAAATTATAATTCTTATATCTTTCTATAGGATCAAGAATAATGAGTCTTTAATGTAATTAAAGACTGAGATAATTGGATTTTAAAATAAACATGTAGCTATTTATTTCCTATTTGTCCAACTCTTCTTCGTTGAATTCCTCCTTTCTTGACCTCCTTCAATTAATCACTGTCTTTCCATTTTCCTTTTCTGTTGGGCTCTTATTTTTATAATCTTTTATCATTCCTTAAATGATTGCTCTAGAGTTTAAAATATGATTTCATAATTCATTACTTAAATTAATACTGCTATCATTTCCTCATGATACTGCTTACATTTCCTCAATGCAAGAAACTTAGGACAGTTTAATTCCATCTATCCCTGAAGGGGAACAGAATACACCACATCCAAATATACCATTTGGTATATTGATTATTTTGAATAAAAGCTACTTAAGCAAAATCCAGGGCAAGAAAGACACTGTGACCCTCCTTTGTCTTCCTGAAAGTAGTAAATAAATGTCCTTGTGAAAGGTCCCTTCTCTGTCTCAGGAGGAAGAGACACCCTTATGATTAAGGGTAGCGAATTTAGGGCTAAGAAGGCTGTAAGCCTTGTTACTTCTTTACTAATTTCTTACTCCAAGCCCAAACCCTTCTGTCTTGTCAATTCTTCACAAATTTATTGTTTCTTTGTTTAAATGATATGAAAACTGCCTACTTCGGCCACGTTTTTTATTTCCATATTTTAATGAGCTCCCCTATGTATGAAATTAAATTTGTTTTTCTCCTGTCAATCTGTCTGGTGTCAATTTAATTATTAGACCAACCAAAGAACCAAGAATGGAAGAAAGGAAAGTTTTCCTTCCCTAGACTATTTGCATTAGTACATTATTGTCGCATATATATTATTGTATATATTATAAACTACATGAAACATTATTATTATTGTATTTTAAACAGTTAACATTCATTTACATTTATTCCAATATTTACTTTTCTGACGCTTTTTATTTCTTCATGTAGTTTTATTTTCCAGCCAGGATTACCTTCTTGTATTGTATTTAAAGAACTCCCATTAGTATTTCTGAAAATAGAGGTATTCAACAATAATTCTCTCAACTTTGTTGTCTTTTAATCTGCAATTTTGTTCATTTCATCTTCATTTTTGAAGGATATTTTCCATAGGTATAGAATTCTAAGTTAGAGGTTTTCTACTTCTAATACAATACTTTAAAGACAATATTCCTTTGTATTCCATCTTCTAGAGTTTCTGTTGGAAAGTCACCCATCTGTCTTATTGTTGCTCTATTAATGACAATGGGCCTTTGCTTCCTGTTGCTTTTAAGATCTTTTATTGTCTTTAACTTTTAGCAATTTGACTATGATGTCCTTAAGGTAATATATATATATATATATATATATATATATATATATATATATAGACACACACACACATATATACATATATATACATATACATATACATATATATATACATATACATATATATGTATATATATAGTATATAGACACACATATATATACATATACACACATATATATATACATATACATATATATACATATACATATACATATATATATACACATACATATATATGTATATATATAGTATATAGACACACATATATACATATACACACATACATATATATATCACATATTATATGAATGATATAGGTAATATATATATGATACATATATGATATGTATTGAGGTTCTTTAATCTCTTGGTAAATGTCTCATATCACTTTGGGAAAAATCTCAGTAAATCAGAGGAATGTAGAACCTGCATTATTATTATGGATCAGAGAACAGGGGTATAGGGAGAGAGGACTTAATTCAGATATCAGATCTTTTAGAAAGTCTTTGGACAGTCCCATACCTACTCATAAACCCTATGTCTCCCCTAAGTGTTATTTCCTAGAATGTTGCATTATAGCACATTTAATAACGTACTGTGCCTGTCTATCTCTTTCACTAGAAATGAGCAGAATGCAAATAATATGGACCTTTTTTTTCCCCAATATACACAAATGTGTGTGTATGTAAACATATGAAAAATAATTTTTATTAATCATATAATCATATTCATAAAAATGACTTTATTATGTCATCATTTATTTATATTTTTGTTTGTGTGTTTTGCTTGTTTAAAAATTTTTAAAACTAGACGATTGAATACGTACTTTAAAATGCCCTGAATAGGGGAGCCTGATTGGCTCAGTCATCTAAGCATTTGACTTCGGCTCAAGTCATGATCTTGTGGTTTGTGGGTTTGTGCTGACAACTCAGAGCCTGGAGCCTGCTTCAGATTCTGTCTCCCTTTCTCTCTGACCCTCCCCCACTCTCTCTCTCTCTCTCTCTCTCTCTCTCAAAAATAAATAAATATTTTTAAAAACCATTTAAAAATAAATAAATAAAATAAAAAAGTTAAATGCCTTGAATAGTATTTACAATTAAGAGCTACTTATTAAAATTGTAAAGTTATGTTTTCCCCTATATCATTGAATTTACTGGATAAGGAGATCAATGCTTACATTGTAATTGATTTCTAATTTTTTAGTAAGTATAAAATGCCTACAGTAGATTCACCTTTGAAATTACTTTTAATTAAGCATAAAGTATAACACTAAACCATTATTTAATATTTAAAACTCTATATCAATTATTCAAACTCTTAGTCAGTGTTTCTCTTCAACTACAACGTCAAATATCTTCAAGAAAATCACCATCCACTTGCTTGTCCACCTGTGGAATGAATTACATTATTTTGTCAATGGCTGGGAATCTCAAAATCATTTGCATATTCTTGGCATAGATTTTATTAACATGTATTGATCATTGCTTCTATATTTAATATAAGTAACAGAAGAGAAATACTAAATGTCCTATGATTAAATTCTTCTAAGCTGCTGTGAGTTTTTTAACAGAAGTATGCTCCTACAGATAGTTACAAGAGTGGCATCTGTAGGTTACTCATGTATATCTGCAGATATGGGACTGTAGCAAAAATAATGTAGCACCTTAACCACAGTCTTACATAAAAAGCGTTAATTATCTAAGTAGTGAAAGGCTATTCTGTGCTAATACTTTGTGATACAAAGATGACCCTACCATAGGCCTTGTAGCATAATAAAATAAGAGTTTTGGAATATTTTTGAATATGCAATAAGGGAGGCTAAGAGGTAATTGCAGTATTGAGATGCAGTTCAGTGCTATTGGTGCTTAAAGAGAACAAGCTTGTAAGGACAAGCTTGAATCCTAAGATTGCCAGAGGAGGTATTAAAGCTATGTGAGAAGGATGTATGTCATGGAGGGCACACACATACATACACACACACAAGCATCCAGAAAATGTTAACGATACAAGACTAGACAGAGATGTTGAGAAGTTTAGGTTAGTTCATCTATAGGAAATGTGTATGAAGCACAGCAGGAAAAAGCTATCAACAAAAAGTCATCTCCGCATAGGGGAGGTCAACTGTAAGGAAATGTTTGCATTTATTCTATGGGGGCAAGAAGCAAAGGAAAGTATGTGAACAGGGATGTTATGTGTCAGGGTTGGCCTCAGAAAGACTGATTTAGCAATAAGATGTGCCATGAATTCAGTTCCACATCATATTTAAGAACCTACTTATTCCTCACTTGAACCACAAAAAAGTACCAAAGACAATAGAGGTCAAAGAGAGTACAGAACCCAAGGAGAAGAATTAAAAACAAAGAAATAAAAACAAAACAGAATGAAGAGTGCCTTGAACCCAACAGAGTGAAGAAAATAAGTACTAGCTCTTTTCAATAAATAGATCACAGATCTTCCCAGTCAGTTCCAATTTCACCTCTTCAGGGAGACCTTTTTTGACTGCCACCATCTAAAGTACCCTGTAACAGTTGGGGAGAGGGGCAGAGGAGCAGAGGGAGAGAGAAAGAGAATCTTTAAGCAGGCTCCATGCTCAGTGTGGATCCAAGCAGGGGGCTCAATCTCAGGACACTGGGATCATGACTTAAGCCAAAATCAAGAGTCGGTGGCTGAACCAACCGAACCACCCAGGAGCCGATACTTTTGATCCTTTTTTTTTTTTTTTCTATTTGAACGTGTTTCTTCTTCAAATTGGTTTTATGGCTTCAGTTCATGAATCCAGTCAAAATAGAATTCTCACTATCTCGGTGTTTTGTGTACAAGAACTCCCTAAGTGCTTTGGGGAAAAGACCCAGGTTTCACACACAATTAATTCTGTTATTTCCAGATTGTTCTATTTGATTCACATGGCATTACTGAGCAAATGCAGATGTTGACATACTTCTTTTTACTTATTGCTTCTTTCTCTTTTTCTGTAGCCTACTCTCATTTTTAAGTACAAATAGTGCAGGAAAAAGCTGAAGAATTTGGTGCTGTTCTCTCAGAACTAGCATTCTTTGCCTCATTCTTTCCCATATAAGGGTGAAATCAGGGGTAAACATAAAAATGTTTCTCTAGGCAATCTCTATCATAAGTTGACTATTCATACTACATGGACATGTTCCCAAAAGGATATTAATTTAATTCTGATTTCAGCTACAGATTTAAAAAAAAGGTAACTTAGATGAAAGATATTGGTTTTCTGGAAAAACAGGCTTGGGTAACTGGTTCTGTGGTAAATTAATTCTGTTAGCAGAGATTCTCTAAGGATATAGATCCCATAAAGCACAAATTTACATTTATGTTGGTTTAAAAATGTTTGCTAATCATAAAGCTTCGCTGTCACCAGCTAATATATCAAGGCAAATGTTCATTATTAATGAATATTTAATAGCATCATCACCATTCCAAGTAGGTTGGAAAATTTTAATTCTTTGGCCAGTCTGCCATGTGTGATTGGATCATCAACATTTTTACATCATTGTGCGGTTGACAGAAAGCCTATTATCGTAAGCGTGGTAGTTACAACAGTTGAACTTCCTTAGGGTTAACTTGGGCTTTCATTAGTAAATTATTCTGAATATTGGTTCTGCAGGAATTTTCCAAGAACATTTATTAATGTTCAGTAAAAGTTAGATCTCAAAATTAGATAATTCTCTACCTGACTCACTAAAATGCACTGAAAGGCCCTGAGAGCAAATAGCCAGATAAGGAGCGTGGCAATGCTTCCTTGGACAGCTCCTTATTCCTTCAGGTCACCCCACTTTCCTCAGAAGACATGCAACCCTTATATGTGTGGACCTGGGTAAGGGGATGCTGTCTACCCCATTAGCCTGTAGAAAATCTTAACAATATTTTTTTTCCTAGGTAAAATTAAATACAAATAGAAGTTCTTGATAGAAGTTCTTGTGTTTTTTAAGTACTTTTCTTAATGGTTCTTCTTGTGCACACTCTGGGAGCACAAACCCCACATTGGACACCATTAATCTATGTGAGAAACCATGGTGACTTGGATTAGGCCAATGAAAGTTGAGCTGATGCCAAGCATTACGTCTAGTGGTGAATGGTGTCAGAGACAACAATCTGTGCAGCAAATGGCACTTATTGTTATTGGATTGCCATATAGCATCTAGGGCTTTTTACCATTCAAAACTAAAAATATATTCATTTTCAAAAAGAAGATGCCTTGAGTTAATAATTCATATTTAATATTTCAAATTCTTATTTAACATTTTAGTGTTTCTTAACTTTTTGGAAAGTATATTTCTTTTCTCTTACATTGAAAAACTGAAAAAAAAGTACCCTAATTCCTTATTTGCATTTTTCTCCCTCAGTTCCCCACTAATACTACTATGGATGGACTACTGAATAAAGTTAAGTGCTTCTTTGCAGCTCTGTCTTTACAATATATTCTGCTAAAGATATACACTCATTGTGGGGTTCCTGGGTTGCTTAGTCCGTTAAGCGTCCAACTTTGGCTCAGGTCGTGATCTCATGATTCGTGAGTTTGAGCCCCACGTCGGGGCTCTGTGCTGACAGCTCAGAGCCTGGAGCTTAGTTCAGATTCTGTGTCTCCCTCTCTCTTTGCCCCTCCCCCCTCCCTCCCCACCCCCCCGCTGTCTGTCTGTCTCTCTCTCTCTCAAAAATGAATAAATATTAGAAAAATAAAAAAGATACATGCTTATTGTGTTTCAAAGTTATTTGATATGTTTTTGTCCTCTCTGTCCTGTTCCCTTCTTATTCCCATAGGTAATCATTTTTATTCTTATTTATAATTCTACCTCCATTTTTGCAAATAAGAACAAATGTATATTATAACTGCATGTGTATTTAAGTGTATTGTTTCTGCTAATATTTCTTACAAGGGCAACATTCTAGTTTTATAATTGTGTACTATGCCTTTTCATTTAGTATCATATCCTGGAAGACAACTCTCTACCAGTATACAGAGATTTTTCTCGTTCTGTTTTTTATTTGCATAGTATTCCCTTATGTGGACGTACTATTCAGCCAACCCCCTTTGTAACTTTCCAAATATGTGGATGGGAAACTGGAGGCTTAAAAGATGACAGAGTGAAGTAAACAGTCAGGACCAGCAGGAGAAAGAGAAGCAATTGACAAAAAGCCACAAGACTCCTGGGGAGACCCTCTGAAAAGGCTTAGGTTAGTGAGGCTTTCTTGTCTTGGGTGAATTATGGTAAATTGGTTGTAGTACCAATGCCAATGTATGTGTGTTAGGGGGTAGGAGGCTTCCCATACATCACCAGTCAATTCTCAGGCACCGGCAGGGTATCCAGGAATTCAACTCAATTCTGACACTGTCTAGCAGGAGGTAGAATCGGATCCCACAGGTGAAGGTTCAGTCCTACAAGATTGCCCCCCCTCCCCCGACTTCAGATGCCAGCTGGGAGCCCTATGCTTCCAACCCACCCAGCTATGGACTGGGATTCCCATGACTCCCTCCTTGTAGTTCAGATGCCAGTGCAAATCCAGGTTATTACCTGCACTTCTAAGCAACTGGCTATAAAAAAGAGGTTCCCACCACTTCTTCCTTGTGCTCAATTAATTTGCTAGAGCACTTCATAGAACTCAGAGAAATTTACTTACTAGATTACCAGTTTATTATAAAAGTATGATAAGAGAAGACAGGACTCAGTAGGCAGAGAAGGAAAGATTAGGGACTGAGGTCCCTGGGTGGGGAAAAATGCCAATTTTGGAACAATGCTGGGAGTGTCTGACCACAGCAAACCCCCCCCCCAGGCATAAGGTTTCTCTTAAGAATGTAACAGAGCCTACCTATTCCCCCTCAGGTTTCCCCTCAGGAATTTTACAAAAGACCTAAGTCTGGCCATAGACCACCCCTCATACAATGGAAATAAGCCAATCAGGAACGGACAACCAGGGGCCTAGAGCTGTCAAGCCAATAAGGGTAGAACCTCAGAAGGAACACGGAGGAAGGGATGGAGGAGGGCTGACCAGAGCCTTATAAAACAGTGACCCTTGCTTATAGTCCTCAGGCATTCATTTTCCAATGTCCCCTCTCTGTGGAGAGAGCTTTCCTACCATTCTTCCTTTCTAATTTTATACTCTAATAAATTTTTTCCTGCTGCTCATTTTGTATCCACCTCTTCATTCTTCTGAAGCTGCGAGACAATTAACCTCAGGTATTGTGGTAAAAAATCCTGCAACAACAGGATATAACGCAGGAACAGACAGATGGATGCGATGCATAGGGCAAGGAATGTGGAAAGGGCAAGAACTTCCATTCTTCCATTCCCTCTCGTGGTGTGCCACTCTCCTAGCACCTCCACGTGTTCACCAACCTGAAAGTTTCTCAGAATCCTGGTGTTTTTGTTTTTTGTTTTTTGTCTTTTTGTTTGTTTTTCTGGAGGCTACAACAGATGGGCATGGTTAATTACATCATTGACCATTGGCTGTTGATTCAACTCACAGTCCCCCTCTCCACAAAGGTCAAAGAGTGGGACCAAAGTTTCCCACCCTCTAATCACATGGTTGGCTCCATTCACAACCAGTGCCCATTCTTAAGTGTTTTCCAAATGTAACTTCATTAACATAACAAAACACACCTTTGTCACTCTCCTTCCACAGTTAGGAAATTCCAAGGATTTGGCAGATGTGAGCCAAAAACCAGAGGAAGACCAAATATGTATTTCTTATAATAAATCACAATATCACACATGGTAAGGAGAAATTTAAAGTCTTAGATTCAAACCCTTCTCAGTGAACTGGCCTGTCGGATCTACATCTCACCAGAGTGAAAGGAATCACCCTTCTACAAGGCAGAGCCACCCTGGGAATCACTATTCTTGGGCCAGCTAGTGGCCTGAGGTGTGCCTTTCTGGAACATAAAATATGTTCTGTGTGGGGAGCATAAAAATATTTATGTTCAACTGCTGCAATTTCCCTCAGCCGGAACTTCTTGATATATTGTTCTTTTCTTCTCCCTCCATGGAAATGTCTTTTGTATTTTACTTCCAACTATTTTTTGGAAAAAAAGGAAAAGAAAGGAAGAAGGAAAGAACTAAGCAGGGAAAAGAAGAAAGGGGAAAAAAGGAAAATAGAAGATTTTTGGTGTGTTTCAGTGATGCATTAAAGGTATAATCATTGTTGCTTTAGAAAAGTAGTTCCTAATACACCTTACCAAAATTATCATGCCATCTAGTTCTAGATTTATTTTAAAAACTCTATTGAAAATAAAAGAATTAGGTATACTTTTAAAACAAAATTATTAATTATAATGTTTTATTGAAAGAATAAAAGTACAGCAGAGCTCACAAAGCTACAGTTGTTATCCTTTATAAGAACAGAGGTTTACACAGGTTTTATGTATGCACACATTCATGACATTATATCACAACATCAGAGCACCTTTCACTGCCACAGTGTTAGGAAGTGAATAAAACATCCAAATTAATCTTTTAAAAAATTTAAAATGATATAGTATATTTTAGGATTATGTACATGTTTGAAACATTTAGATGCTTTAAAAATGCATTATTTTCATATGTGCACCACAATTGTCTCCAATTCTCAAACTACTATGATACCAAAATTCTGTTTGTCAAATAACAAAACACAAGATCCCACGATCTATATCCAAGCACCAGTTAAAGTCAGCATTTAATTCTTCATCAAACCAGAAACTTCTAACATGTGCAAAGTGAAGTGGTTATTTAAAAGAATCATTGAAATAATTAAGTGCCTCAAATTTTTTCTTGCTTTAATTAACTGATTATATTAGAGAAAAATGGGTGGGGGGGAATTGGATATTTTAGATTCATGTTTTTCTAACTGATGGAATCCTAGGCCTCTCAGAAGAAACTTCCCAGGCACTGGGGAAGGCTTGGGTATAAGCAGGTTCATTTTATGTGTAGCATATGTTAGAGTTTTATATATAATTGAGATCATAAAAAGTATTCTCTTGCTTTAAAATAAGTTTGAAAATACTAACATGGAAAACTGCTTCAAAATATATCTCATTTGGTTGTACTAACATAGTTTAAGAAATATTTCCGTCAAAACAGATCATCACAATTATGTGATACACACATATAATGTCAATGACATACCTCAACCAGAAGTTTACCTAAGAATTTTGTCTTCATTAATTATATCAGGTGATAAACTTCTAAGCTTTTATGTATATTTGTTAGACTACAAGGACTTTGAAGGGAATAATATAATTTTATCATTAGCTAAATACTATGACCAAAGAACACTATCAAATTTTAGACCAACAAGTAAAAATGGAGAGATAATCTAATTATTTTAACACATCTCCTTTCAATCTTATGTACTATGCCAAATAAAAATAAACACTTCTGAAATGAGACACACTTATAATTTTGTTAATTTTAATTCTAATTGTATTTATGATGTAAACTAAATGAAAAATATACTTTAGCAATACTTAGTTAAAAAAAAAAACACTTCGATAAGCACCTCAGAACTAAAATATCATTAAAAAACATTATTTAGGAAAGTGAATGCCAAGATATATTCTCTCTTTTATCCTCTTAGAAAATTATGTCAATAAAGGCAATAATTTTCAAATGCTGTCAGATTTAAGAAGTATCCAAGAATTCTAATACTGTGCAACTTCAAATTTTTTTGAACAAAACACTGGCTTTTTCTTGCAAGCCAAGCAGCCATCAAAAATTTATTTTCATAATCACCAGAGGGCGCCAGTGCCTACAGCATGGTTGATGTAGGTGTGATCTAACCTTCAGGTGGTATTTGGACTTGGATGTGGCCAAGCTAAAAAAGGCCTTAAAAAGAAAATTGATAACCTCTAAAGATATGTATTTAAATTCTGTAAAATCTAAATAATGTTGGACTGTCAGACAAAAAAGAGTTCACTGGCCTATTTATGGGTAACAGGATTTTATTAATATATCTGAATCAGGAATTAAATGGATAATACTTTTAACAGTGAATAAAAAGAGCATTACTGAAGCTATTAACACTAACAATTCATTTAGCACCATATATTTAGCACCAGAATCGATATTGCTAGTTCACACTTAATAAAAACTTTAACTAAAAAGAAATCTCAAAATTGTAGTAAGGATATGGTGGTTTAACAAATTTTCAGCACCATTAATGAGTGAATTATTAAACTTCCTAAGGTTTTGATTGACTTCTCATAAGTCAAAATTATATCATGACATAACTTTTAAAAAGTCATTTTGCATGGGTTTAACTATGCCTTTCCCCACACATATAATGACGATACAAAAAAAAAATATATATATATAGTCAAATATACTGTTAGACATTGATAGAAATCTAACTTTACTCTCCCTAAACACTTTGGTAGGTAAAGGCTTCCATTTATGTCTAGATTTGCATCCTATGATACTGAGGAACATAAGGAATGATGTTATACAAGGGGGAGAACATATACCACAGGCTGAGCATTACTTTCCTTCCTGGACACATTCAAATGATCTGTTTAGCTTCTATATTCATTTCATAAGCATTTCACAAAACACTTCAACTGGCCTAACTGTGTGTTAGATTTGCTTAGGTGAATGTTATAAGTTGATTTAACACATGTGTTAATGAGAAAAATGCATGTTGTTTCAATTCAAATAGTCGGAATAAATTGTAGTAGTTGAACTTGCCTTAGTGTTTGGTCAGCTCTGTGCTGAAGTTGCACAGAGCTTCCAAAGGAACATTTCTACAAAGGTTTCAAGGGAACATTATGGCGCCACAGCCAAACGAAGCCAGTAGGGATCCCCTCAAGGACCACAGAAGTCCCAATGCGTAGGCTACTGAACAGAAACAAAAATGATAATAATAAAAACTGTTCCCACCACATTGGAAAAGCAGATTGAAAAGGTGATCTGTCCTCACCAGGGACATTAAGACTGTGCCTACACAAGTCCTCAAATACAATTCTATAAAGAAATCCATCAGAGTAACATCTAAAATTGTCATTTTCCAGTCTTCTGATGACATGAAAGCCAAAAAAAAAATCTATACTGTGACAGAAATTTTTTCCTTTTTACTGAATAAAGGGTGATAAAAAATCTATACCATAGAGGATCAGAAGAATACGTAGAATATGTAGGATGTAGAATATGTAGGATGCGACTTCTTTTGAATGAAATCATTTGAAATGAAAACCTCAATATTGACTATTTAAAGCTGCTCTTAAGAAATATCTTCTACCCAGACTCTTTCTGCCCCTGGGAATTACAGCGAGAAATAGCTCTCTTAGCACCACGGTTGAATGCTGTGAAAAATATGACACATGGTGTTGACACCAGCAAATTTTCATTTGCTTTAGCCTGGAAAATGAAACATTTCACATGGCTAACTTTAAAAAGTACAGATAGCATAACAAAAATACCCGTTACATTTTCAGCTGAGTAGTTAAATTATAAATAAATGTCTAGCTCTAGTTGTGATTTGGAAAGGACTGTGGTATGAGTTATACATGCAGAGACCCTAGTCTTCATCTGGTATGTTTGATGATTTATCTGGATTTTTGATGCATTCAGAGCTTTGTATTTAAGACATTTTTTTTGTTTTAATAAAACATGGAAAGGTGGGACTCCTCTACACTGTTGCAATTCTAGACTTTTTAGTTAATTCTAAAAATATATTTGTAGACACATTCATTAAACACTTACTGTATTATAGCCACTATATAAGAAACTGGGATGAACACAAAGAATCAGACAAAATTTCTGCCAAAGAGAAGCTCATAAGACTTAATTTTATCCCAAATAAGTTTCATAATGTTAATGATGCTTTTCATATTCATTAATTTCTATTAATATGGTAATTTTAGCCTCCTAGGAATCTCTGTGAAATGTGTAGCAAATATCATTATTCTTTTTCAGAACTGAGAAACCAAGCCACACAAGTAGTCCAGCAACAGAACTGGAACTAAGAACAGTCTTCTTTGTTTAATAGTACTTTTGCTACTTCCGTAGAACTAATATAGGAAAATGAAGGATGGAAATACTTCCTAGATAAATCAAGTAAACATCCCACTAATTACTTTTTGCTCCAATTGCCCTTAGTTAGATAAAAGTTAGACTGGGGGCCGAGTCTTACAACTACTTCTGTTCTCCATTTTAGTCTCCAAACATATTTATGTTTAGTAAAGTCTACATATGTGCCCACAAAAGCAGAATATTATGATATGAAAACATTTGGTCACCACATTCAATTTGTAAAAGGAATCAGGCCAATTGTTTGTCATCATGTAAACCTAAACTCCAGATGGTGGATTTTTCCCTCATTGAATGGATTTAATTAACTCATCTTTCAGTGCATCCACCCTAAGAAACTGCAAATGTGTAGAGAATTTTAAACAAGTAGCTTCCTTCTGTTATTTGCACTCTGGAACTAATGCTGTTTGCTTACTCTGTAACTCTATGGAAGCTTTACATAACTTGAATCTCTTTCTCTCCCTGTCTCTCTCACTCACTCACCCCCACCACACACATGAAATTAATATAAGTGTCTTGACCCAGATGTTGACTTTTTCTCTCTAAAGCGGTTTCCTGAATGAGGAAACACCGCATTTCCAAAATCTTATGAGTGAAATTTTCATAGTGACTTTGATTGGACTTCCACAATCAAACTTAATGGAGGACTGAAAATTATTCTTCTTCACAGACATAGAAATAAGATTTGGTAAGTAGTCCTTAGCGAACCATCTGAAGAGGGCTACTCTGCAAAGCCATAACTATGGTGTGCGTGCAGGATCTTTAATGTGATGCTCAAAGGCTCATGGTGATTGGATTGATTCTCACCAAATAATGACATAAAGAGACAGAAGTGTCCTGGCATCTCTCCAGTTTTTGTTTTTGTTTTTGTTTTTTTTCTGGCATCCTTTACCCTCTGCTGACGGGCCTCAAGATATGCTACACTCTCAGGATAGGCCCTTCTGAAGCTCTCCGCCTATATTTTTTTGTGCAGTAACTGTTTTTCTGTGACTTTTCATACCTTAATTCTCTTGGGCTTTCTCAGAATTTTTTTCGCGTTTTGTTTTCTGTCTTCCAAAGTCACAACTATTTACTCTAATACAGTTATCCCTGGGCAGTTAATTCTTGTCCTGCCTCTTTTAGTTCCAAGCATTGTAGCTACATTTTCATGCTAATCAGAAGCCTCACATATTATAGAGGGTGTCTTATCACCTATTCCCCCAACAGGTGAGCATGGTGGCATCTACTTCCTCAAACTTACATTAAAATCAATTTAAAAAAAACTGTAAATTTATAGCAAAATCATTAAACTGCATTATTTTCTGAATATTTTTGTGAGCTTCTTGAAGGCAGGAACTGTATCTCGTTATCTTTGCATTTTCAGAACATAACGAGCAGAGTGCCTTGCACACAGTAAGCACTCGACACATGATTACTGATTCAATAAAAGTGATTAAACAAAAACCATGATTTGACACTTACATAAGTTGAGCATATCCTTTGGTGAACCCAAATAAGACAAAATATACCTCCAGAATGAAATCTTGGGTGATCAATTAAATTATTATGTCCAGATATCACTGAGTATTATTTGCAATTTATCACTTTGTAGGAATTATAGAAATGGGTGCTGAAGATGTCCCACCACCTCATATATATTTCAGAATAGTGTTTTTAAAAATTTCCCTCAAGTTAACTACTGAATCACGTTATTGTCTGCGTTACATAATCTATTATATGTGTGTGCATGTATATAAATATACATATGTGTATATATGTATCTATATACACGCACACATATAAGTCAAGTATATATTTTATTCCTTACAAACATAACATAATTCCTTTGGAAAGCAAGTTTTGGGATTGGATGCATCAACTATGTCAATACTATATCTACAATATTTTAATTTGGGCTTAGAGATCAGAAGATAGAAATGGATGTTTTGGTTACTTCAAGATGAAGCAAACATACTAGACAAACACAAATTTATACAATGAATAATAAAAGGAAAACAAGATTATTATAAAATATGTATACTATGTGCAAAACTCAATATATATATATGCCTATTCCCAGAAACCATTCTATTTCCTGAAGGAAAAGATAAGCTTATTTAAACCAGTATAGGTAGTTTGATGTTACTCCTGGAAAACAAAGATTGTCAGTACAAGATCCTCCATAACTTGGAGGGCAAGCTGAACATGGTACCCCTACTTTATATGGTGCTTCTCCAATCCAATTGCCCCTAGAAAGAAGAAAAAAAACATATAAGTGCTATATTAATGCCCATTTAGAACAATTTGATTGTCCTTAAGCACATGATCACATGTATTGACATGTAATGATCTTTTTTGAGAAGTTTAATCAGTTTAGGAAGGCACTGAAAATTGTATCCATTTCTTATTTATACAGCAATGTATTATTCTCTAAATCTCACTTTTTAAATCTTTCTCTCTGCAAAAATTAATATTATCTTAATTTACAGACTAGAAGTAAAGCACAACAATGAATAGTGACATAATTAATGTCAAGCAAGGCTCGATGCTTATTCAGTCACCACATCTGTCTCTGTCCTATAACTAACTGCCTTCTAGAGCACATTGGCAGGACATACTCCCATTTTCAAAACTCCCACTAATGTTAAGGATGATAATATATACATGTACTTAGTATTTTCTGGGAGGCTTAGAAATGATGAGGTGAGCATGAAGTTGTCATAAGCACAAAAAATAGAGGTTCACAAGATTCATTTCTAAAGTTGTAAAACATTTTAAGTTCTCAACATTTATAAAATGAGATACAGAAAACTCCATTCTCATGGTAAGAGATTAAGGGCTCAGAGAAGCAATTAAAGGTGATTTCAAAACCTTTTGTCATGTGTAAACTCATAGCTTTCGTTCTTAGTAATACAGTTTGTTTTTTGATAAGGCTAAACAGACTAAATTGTTTTGTGTTATCAATATTTTTATCTGTATTAATAGCCATGATAATAGTAATACATTAAAGTCATCACTCATGACAGTTAAAAATAGCCATAATGCCTTACTGTTCATTTATGAAGAAAATAATAGATTTATTTTCAGTAGCATGGTACCTAGAGTACTAAGAAATAGCAAGATAGCCAGCAATTTGAAGGAAATTGAATGGTCAGGAGAAAATTTGGTTACCTGTCAATAGTAAAAATCAGGGTTAAATATAAGACAACAGTAGGTAAGAGGCTAAAATATGAAACAGGTGGTTCTCATCTTCTTTAAGACCTAAAGAAGACCAAGCAGTGACCCTTAAAGTGTACCTACATAAACTATCTGCTGAAATCAGTCATTTAAAAATTCAGGCTTTGATCTATAAAATATTTATAGAGGGAAATTTATCTATAAATATAAAAAACATGCTGGTTAGCTATTCATATTACAGAATGTCATCAGATTCCAAGAGTGTCCACCTCTGTTTAGTTCTTTCTGTACTCTGCCCTCTGGATAAGCTTCCTCGAGTATAATTTTGACAATGTCACATGCTTACCCAGAAACACTCAAGAAGCTCGTGCTCTTATGAGTGTAGCTCACCCTTCTATCCTAATCTCTCCTATTTTATATTCATAATCTTATTTCCCTCTGTATCTTTACCCAAAGCTATAAATGTATATGGACCAAGCATATGCTATTTTGATTTCATATCTTTCTCTTTATTATACATACCTTTGGAAATTATATAGCACATATTTTTGGTAACATAAACTTACAAATATAATTATATTGCATGTAAAAAGTATTACATATTACATTACAAACTTTTATATAAATCACAGATTTTTATCAAATAGAGGATAATTACATTCAATAGTAAATCAGTCAACTAATAAACGTATATTATTCATCCTTTTATTTTTTGTTTCCTATTCCATCTAATTAAATTCTTCCTCCCTGTCTCCTTCTCTCACTCCAACTCTCTCTCTCTCTCTCTCTCTTTCTCTCTCTCTCTCTTTCCCCCACCCCCCAAAAACAGGCATGAGATAACTTTATATTGGCATTGGAAAATTCACACTCAAATATTAGGAATTTACAACTTTCTTCATTGCCTAGGTTTCAAAATAGTGGTTCTTATTTATAACAAAGCATATTAACACGATATATTAATCTCTTGTACCCATAAAACAATCAGATATCTCATCAGTAATACTAGAAAATTCTAAAAACAGAACAGTCAAACAATTGAAACACAAATCTCTTTTACCATATGAGCACTACTTGGCCTATTTATGTCAGGAAGAAGGGTAAAGGATTAATAGGAAAATATAAAGTGTGAAACTGAAAATATCCAGCAAATGCACAATTTTAATGCTTTTGGTAATGCAGACACATTTTACTTTCCAAACCTTATTATTCTAATAATTGTGAAGGGGGACCATGGGGAAAATCACTATTTTTCTAACTTTGCGAAAACACTGCAACTGGCATACTACCATATAAATGAGTAATGCAGTTATTTGTGAAACGTTTTCTCATTCCCTCCCCATATTGGCAAAGTCAGAAAAAATCTTTGTTTGGAACTTACTTTGGAAGACACCAAGAGTGTCATAAATCCTTTGCACATTTTGGTATTTACTCCAAATGGGAACAGACTCATGTATAAATACTGGAACATTTTATCATCTGAAGAATTATTGTTATCAAGAAGGCATTTTATCAAATGTTAACAAAGGCTTATTTATTCTCATCTTGTAAAGAATATTTATAAATATGACTATATTTTATAATCCTTGATCAATTTTCACAATACATTTTTATGTATTCCATAAGATAGAACTAATGAAAAAATTTTAAACTTTCAATATTGAAACTTAAATCATGACAAAGCTTTCATTTAAAAAGAAGTCATAGCATTTAAATTTTCCCTTCCAGTAACAAATGACTCCTTAGCCATCTATAAAATTAGTAAACCGTAACTTTTAGTTTTATTCTTAAAAGAAAGAAGGAAGAAGGGCTTTCTTTTGCTTTCCCAGTTAAAAAAATAAGCCAACATTCTAGTACTGATAGATGGGAATATTGCAGTGTTGATAAAGTCCCTATGAGATTCTTTTCTGATAACTTTTATAGAGCTATCGAAAGCCTGGAAGTACAGTGTTTATTTTACAGTTATCATCACTAAAAAAAGATGGTGAAGGGAATTTAGTGAATCTCCATACTTCAAATTACTTTGCCTACAATTTTAGCCCCAAATACCAGTCTTTGTGAAAAATAATCGTTCATCTCAGTATTTTTCAGATATACTGGGGTGAAGGGAGATTTGAGAATTAGAGGCTATTGTAGTTAAGTCTTATTCATATTAAAACAATTATCTGACTGGAGATATTTAACATCATTAAAGGTTCCAGGAAGTAGAATCCAGCCTAGTACTCACTTTGGGGCATAGTTGCACACCAGGTAAACTGCGCGTCGCCATACAGCTCCCCAAACATTCATGTTTTGGCAAGTATGAATTGCACATCCTATCCGATTGGAGGTGGCCCAGACCATCTGCAAAAATAAACCAATATGTCATTACTGAAGTTAAAGCTAAGAAAAGGCATATTCCCCAAAACAGCAGAGCGTTTTTAAAACTATGAATCAAAACTTAACAAGACAATTGAAATAACCTGCGTATAATGTGTGCACATGGGGCCAAAACATCTCATAGGACATCTGGGGTTGCAATCCTGAGGATATGGAAAAGCATAATCTTTCACTTCATCATACCATGGCTTGACCAGCTGGAGAATAGAGCGATATCTAGATATCAAGAAAAACAATGACAACTTAGAATATAGTAGTGGTAATATATAGTGGACTCATGTTAAATTATAAGTTATTATTTTTTTTACTGATTATTCATGCTGAGTGAAGAGGAAATCCATGTCTCATAATTACCATCACCACCTAGCAGAATCCTCTATTCCTCCAAGTAGGGCCAAGCATGAAAATACCCGGGACCAAAGCAGGTGAGCCCATACTCACTTAAGAGTATGTCTGGTTGTTTCAAAAAACGAAGTACAAATATTTCAAGAATCTTCATCTTTATCTTGTTTTATCTATATCAAAAATTTCTCCCACCAGAATCATATATATAATTAAAAATTAGATATGCAAATGTAGTTGTGATACTAGAACTTAGTGCGGTTTTTTTTTCCCTTAAACTTGAATTACTTTCATTGTAATAATAGCACACCTGATTTTTCTCTATATGGAAGAGAATGGGTCTTTGAAATGTTGGATGATGGCATTCCACAGTGGTGGAAAAGTTATCCTCTCACTGGGGACAGCCTTTCTCATAGCTGCACATACTTGCATATATATATATATATATATATATATATGTAAATATAAATATTTTGTATAACACACACAGGCATACACATACAGATATATGCAATCATGGGAAAGTTGCATAAACACAAAAATTGCTTCTGCCACAGTCAAAACTTTTCTTGAGGATATAGGATATAGCACACATCTAATCCTTTCAAAGACTGTGTGAGGTAAGTGAAGAATACAGCCAAGGAATGGTGTTCCAAAGGTGAAATAGGAAACTGGTCTCATTAGGCCCTTTAAACCAAATAAATAATCCTTGAAGACATCTGAAACAGTCATAGGCCAAGCATCATTGCTTGACACATAATGAGCACTCAATAAATATTTGCTGATATTACTTGAAATTGGTGTCACTACCCCTTGGGATTCATAAGTAATAAACCATGTGGATGAACTCTATCAGTGAAACTGCTTCCTACCTTCCAGTTCGTACCGACAGATTTTGGCCCAAAAATCTCAGTAAGTAAGAAGGTCCATGGTCCCAAATGCAAGTAGCTGCCCAAGCCTCTGCAGATTTTGCAAGATTTTCATCCCAAACCTGTGAAGGGGGAAAAAAAAAACCTTCCATTTTACCAGTTTTGCTAGTAACTGACAAAAAGTAAAAGGAAGAAGTGGTACTACTACCTCCTAAAGTCCTTTCAATTCTGGTTCTTTAGACTATTTTAAATAAAAGGAAGCAAATTGAGGCCATTGATATTCAAAATTCTGTAATGCAATATAATCATATAATGGCATCCTCCAAATCCTAAGTACAAACATCAGTTTTAGTAAAGGATAGGTGAACAAAAATACCCTATCTGGTTGTAACTGGGGACACTTCATACTGACTACCGAAACTGTAGTCCACCATAGTCCATTGATTTTCCTAGAGGTCATCTTCACAGCAACAAGGAGCCATGTGATTAATATACCTTAAAAGCTAATATCACCCAATTATTTATTCAAATCAATTTACCAAAATTAATAATGTCTAATATTGTACTGTAATTTTTAAGGGTCAAACCATATGATAGTATAATAATTCCCAAGGAGTCTTCATATTTTATATCATTTGAGTCTTTGGTAGTAGAAATAATATAATAATATGAGAAGTAAATTTTAGTTGGTATGAACTGGAAACAAACCATGATAAAAAAATAATTTGACTATGCTACATAGGACTGCTATGAAAATATAGCATATGATGGTCCAATGAAATAAATTAAGAAAAAAGTAATTTTTCTCAAAAAATGAAGGTGTTTAAATTGATGATGAGGGTGTTATTGATGTATAGCTTATTCTTTGGAAAGAATTGTGGGATAAAATTTAAATAAGCCTTAGATTTAATATACATTTATATTAGTTACCATATAGATTGACATTTTCATCTTTAAAGCTGTATGGGGAAGTTAAGCCAAGCATCTGTGGACCTGCCAATGATAAATCAACTCTAAAATGATAATACATATCTTTGTGAGAGAGTGTGTGCACATGAGTAGGGAAGGGACAGAGAGGGAGAGAGAGTCTTAGCTGGCTCCACATCCAGCAGGGAGCCCAACACGGGGCTCATCTCACCTCCGTGAGATCATGACCTGAGCCGAAATCAAGAGTGAGCCATAGACTATGAGGTGGAGTCATAGACTCTATGAGATGGAGCCATAGACTCTCTCTATATGAGATGGAGCCCTGTGTCAGGCTCTGCAATCGCAGCGGAGAGCCTTCTTGGTATTCTCTCTCTCTCTCTCTCTCTCTCTCTCTCTCTCTCTCTCTCTCTGCCCCTCCCCCACTCTTGCTTGCTCTCTTGCACACTCTAAAAAATAAATAAAAAGTTGGACACTCAACCAACTTAGCCACTCAGGCATCCCTGAAATGGTAATCTGTTTTATAACAAGTTACAAGGTACAAAAACAGAAAAAGAGAACATTTGTAATTCTTATAAATCAATATAGAAAAAAATTCTTTCAAAATTTTTCCCTAGTGAAATGTCATTTAGTGAAGTGTTTTTCCTTTGTAATGAATGATTTTAATTGAATTTTATAGTTTGTATCATGACATTATTTCCTAAATCATTTAAATATTTACATATTATTCTATCTGAAAAAAAAAGTTATTCAAATTGTGACTAGTGAGTGGTTAGTAGTATATTTTAGAAGGTTAGAAATTACACAAAAAGTGACAATTTTATAATTACTCAAATTCACATGGAACTCCCCACATGAAAGTGTATCGATGTCCCGCTGATCGCTGTGCTCCTGTTTTTCATAGTCTCCTTTATGTTATCATTCTTTTGGTGACTTTCTCCTCTATCAGGTTGGACGGAGCTAAGCAAGACTCACCTACATTAGGGTTGATGGCCATGAGTTCACTGTGAGTTATAAAGCTTTTAAGCAAACTCACAAATCTGCTAAACTTATAACACTGAAAGCCTAAATTTTCCACAAGGGTAATGGGATACATATATTTATTTAATATAACAATGTATTTAAGTGAAGAGAAATTATTTTAGTGACTTTGAAATAAAACATGCAAAAATTAAAATAATGGATGAACTCTTCTAGAAATACTTTTGTCCCATGAGGCCATGGCAGTCACCTTCAACAGAAATTTGTTGGTTCTCAGAAGATGTTTTAAATTAGGAAAACAAAGCCATCTTACATAAACTCATCTAGAATTACGTTAAAATAAACTTACAAAGTTTGTATAAAATCAGAATTATTTAGAAAGGATCTGGAGTAGTTCTATGGTGGCAACAGCCACATCTCCTTTGTCCGTATAAAGGAAAGATTAACTGAAGGAGTTATAGCAAGATACACTTTCCTCAGTTATCCAGACTACATCTGCCAATTTTGAAGATTAAATTAAATGTGGCAAAACATTACACAATGCCATTTAATCAGTCAGTATTCAATGTTACATACAGTATCAAAAATGGAAACCACTCTTTCTATCATGAGATTTTGTACTAGTGTTTTCAGTTACTTAGCTCAGACATAAATATTATAAATTATTACTTCAAACTTCTCCTTTGTTTTATCTGTAAAAATCTGGGCAAAGTGTATCAACAATACGAAATACATTTATAATGAAAGTCTTAATATTCTAGGACTGAAATGAACTTTTAAAAGCCATTTGTTTGACTGATAATGGATTTATCTAGTATTTATTCTTTTCATGTTTTTTTATTGAAATATGGATTTATTAAATATGGATTACAGTTCACTGAAGTACATAATAGCATAATTAATTTACAAAGGAATTCCAGATGGAATAGCACCAAAAAATTATGTCCCCTGATGGGTTCCTAATTAATTGTAATCACTTGGGAAAACAATGCATCTAAATATTATTTACATTTTGAACTACAATGTGCACTCAGATCAATAACTGCTAAAAACACTGAATTATAGTCTTGTCCTAAAATATCAGCCCAGCATGGCACAAGTAACACTGACCTGAAAATCAAAAATCTTTTATTCTAACCCCAATTCTACTGCTAAGATCGTCTGTGACTGAAGACATGTCAATTATTCTTTCTCCCGCTTAACTCATTTGTGAAATAAGATTGGATGGGGTCATTTCTAGGGTACCTTTCATCTTCTCTTCTCATGATTTAATATACCTAAGTAGCCTCAGCATCAAAGTGGCCTACCGCTTGCTCAATTCTAACCTGTTCTGTTCCACAGAGAGAATAAAACTAGATTCCTTTCAAAATAACCAAAATATTTAAGGCTGTTACAAATTTAAAAGTAATTTAGCATATATAATTCTATCTTTATGCTCATTAATATACTTTAAAGCTTAAAATTGTGTATGTCAAAAAGATAAACCAAAAAGTCATGCCTGAAAAATATCTTACATGAACATACTTTGTTAACCACGATAAAGGATTTTGATAAGAAGACAATGTATTTAGCATTACTGATGTCTACATTTTTATGCATGACTTTCTATGTACAAATATTACAATGAAAATTTTGGAGAAGATAGTTAATGGAGGAGGGATAGTCACTTTCTTTCTCTCTGTGTGTTTACTTTTAAGGAACTGATGGGAGGGATTTCTGCCTGTCTCTATATTCCTGAAGGAAGATGCTAGAGGGCATGTTGGGCATGGGCTAGGTCCCCCACAGAAAGCTGGTCATTTTGACTTCCTGTGGGAGACATGGTCCACTGTCCCTTTGATACCTACTGCAGGGGAAGTCAAAGGTGCTATATACACTTTCTTCCCTCTTTGTCCTCAGGCAAGACTCACAGCCATCCCATAGAGAAGGGGAAGATCCAACTTGAGTAGGGAGCTCTGAAATTTAGGAATTACATCAGTCACATCTATGGGAAAGTTAAGATCTGCATTTGCCATCTGTCTTTCTCCATTGGTTACAACTTCCAGGAGAAAATGGGTATATTATTTATCCCCTTAATATCCAGTAGTATTTAAATTTGTTAATATGATGAGAGGTCTAGGAGGTTTGAAAATAGCAAGCAATGATAACTTTACTTAATAACAATAGGAAATTTCAACAAAAAGTTGGGGGCTATAGGGAGTGGTCCTATAGGATCTATTTTTCCTATCCAGAAGCTCTAAATTGCAATGAATGTGCAATGTGGCCAGTGTAACCATGTGAAAGAAACAAAAGTTCAGGAAATGAACATGTAAATTACTTAAGCATTTAACTTAACATAGCTTTCTGGATGCTTGATGGACAATCTATCTTCTGACTTTTTCTGAGTATGTGTAGCATTTATTTGAAATAATTTTAATATTATATCCTACAAATACAGCAACAGAAAAGGGCACACATGTGCACTTACTTAACACCCTATGGAATGCCTAGTAAATATGCAGCATACTACTTGTTACCTTTATGGAAAAGCTAAATATCTGATACTTAGCTCTTATTCAATGAGCTTGAACATTCTGTATTTCTAGTTTTTGTCCTTCTTAAATAGGTAAGATGCAGTCACAGAAAATTTAGCTGTAAACATGTACAATTTGATCTTGCCTCCTAAACGTGAGGCAAAAATTAGGACTATTATGCATGGACACCCAAAAACATTTACAAGACCCAGTAGAACTTAGATATTGACTCAATTAGATAGTTCACAAAATAAAGATTGCTTAAAACACACATATGCTTGTAGGTATGCCCCAGTGCCCCAAATAGTATTCTTCCATTTCTTGTTGTTAGAGCCATTTAGTTGGCCAGCTTATAAATGGATTGATTTACTTTGTACTAAAATGTTCACCATGAGGTACTATACTTGTAAATATTAGCATCCTGTCTGTGGAAATCTTAGTCCTTAGTTGGACTAAGCTATGAGAGATATCCAAAATTCAACCTGATGTCATTTAAATATCTAGAAGAGTTGTGGCTCCAAGAAATAGAAGGGGTGTGAAAAGAATGCAGATTCTCATCAAGTTTGGTGGTCTTTAGAGCCTGAGCTGAAGAAATACAAAATTAAATCAAAGAATGTTGCAGTGTGGGAGAAGTTTGCTGACTTTCATAAGCAGACAGAATTGAAGAGTGATGTGGTCCAGTCCAAGGATGAGGTTGTTTTGCCAGCTATTTCTGTAAGTTTTGGTATCCACAGCACAGTGACAGCCAGAGTCAGGAAGCACACTGACATCTGAAGCACCCATCTTAAATCCCAGTCAATAGCTTGGACAACAAGAAATGTCGTCCGAATGGAAGGCAACCCTAGAAATTACTTGGGAATACATCCCCAACATTGTTTGGGATGACATAGTGCTTTTTTTTTGATGGGTAATATCTTTTAATTCCACACATAAGATTTAAATATAGAAGTGTTTGAAAGAATCAAATTAAAGTGTTAGAAAGAATTTCTGACTAAGGAACTTATGTGAACTTAATATTATTAGTGGTGGTGAAGGAAATGTGCTCATTAAAACAAGAGGTTAGCTTTGTAATTGCAACATTAAATACATAAATGAGTAATTACTTACTTTTGTGATTTTGAGTTCGAAATTATAAAAAAATCTTGTTAAATTTTTAAAGGAGTATTGCAAAATATAGAGCTGAAGAGTCACTTTATTTTAGACTTTGAAGACACTTCAGTATATGAAAATTATTTTCAATAAAACAACTGAAATACTTTTAAAAGTCAAATATATTAAATGTGTAAGTGCAGTTTAGGAAATTTAGTTAATTAAATCTGTTGGTAATAAACATTAAACAAATGTTGTAAAAATGCTAGATTTATGAATAGAACAAAAGATTTATAAATTGCAGCTAAATTAAGGAGGAACCAGGAATATTAATTTTGAAAACAAAAGTGACCTCTTGAAAAATCTATCCTGCTTATGGAAACCATCTTCAAAGACATAAAATGCTAAAAATAAAAATATCACACTTTGAGTTTTTAGAGATACATTTCTAAGTTGGCTATTGTCATGGATGCTGTGATAACAATGCCATTGGAGACAGTTTGACATGTCCCTTGGACATGTATTTTTTAGCATTGTGTGGCCATTTCTTGTATATTCTGATACAAAGTAAAGTCCATTTAGATAGACAAGTGTTGAGGTTTCAAAAAGATAAGTTAGCTAGGACTGTTTGGTCTTCTCCTGAGTTAGTCAAATTGGAAAAGGAGTACTGACTTACAAAAGTGAGAAAGAACCATTAAAAAGACATTAAGTGATGACAAAATTATTTCCTCCAAGGGCAGCCAAAAGCTTTTAAAACACTTCATGGGCTTTTGAAATTGGTGGGTTTATCTCTATTAGGTAGAAATGCCTAATTAAATGGCCAGTTAAGGAAACCGGGAGCTGAACACATAAGGCCCAGGGTTAAACCAGACAGGAGGGTAGGAATTTATTTTGGTAAGGCTGGAGAGGGATGGGATGTTTGGGGAGGGGTAGGGCACAGGAAGAGAAAAGGCTTTCCTATGGGAAATGTTTGGCATTAGACTAATGAAATAATACAAACCTGATTCTACTTTACAGGAGAAATAGGTAGTTAAAGGAACATGATAAAAAAATCCCCTCAAGCCTCAAAAATAACTACAAAATATGGGAACACATTATATCACAAAATATCAAAGTGAGGTCCTAAGCATTTTTTCAATGCTTAAAAGAAGATAATGAAGATTTCCCTCAGGTAAGGTGAGTACTACCTTTCATGTAGGTGGGAAAGGAAAATTTATATAAGATGATGATGTAAAGTGCACTGGTTTTTAATGGGAATCATTGCCAATGACATACATTTCTTAACAACAAACAAAAAGGCCTCTTTTGACCCCTTTTCATCTTCCAATTACTGCATCATTCTCTCCTTCCTTTTACAGTGAAATTCCCTGTCTTAACTGAGAATTACCAATTTTTCTCCCACCCTTCTCTCTTGAGTTCACACAGGCAGACTCCCCACCCCACATCCACACCACCCTGCTCTTATCAATGTCATTAGTGGTCATTTCCTGGTCACCATCTTACTTTCTTTATTCGTAGCTTTTGACATGACTGACACCTGCTCTTCCTGGACACACCTCCATCTCTTGGTTTCATGACCCCACACTTGCCTCTGTTGCTGCTTCTCCATATGTTTGCTGATTCTTCCTCATCTCTCCAACCTCTACTTACGGGAGGGTTCTTAGGACTCAGGCCTCGTCCATTTCTTTTCTTTTTTCTCCCCCTCCTTTGTTTCATCTATATTCATCATTTAGGTAATCTCATCTAGTCTCACAAATTGAAATACCAATTTTATGCTGGCGGTATTATTCCAAATTTTATCTCTAGATCATCAGTTGAATTCCAAACTAACAATCCATCTACCCACTTTAAGTCTTCTATTTAGCATATCCCAAACTGAGCTCCAGATATTCACAACCCTACCCCACTCCCTACCCCTAACCAGCTACTCCTGTAGTATTCCTTCTACTAGTGAAAGGCATTGCCCATCTTCTAGTTCAGGGGTCACCAGATCTGTCCCAGAGCCTGTTGATATATTGTCTATGGCTGCTGCTGTGCTACAAAAGTAGAGCTGAGCAGTTGCAACATATGCCATATTTACTATTCGTTCCTTCACAGAAGAAATTTACCGACTGCTCTTGTAGTTGCTCAGGCCAAAAAATCTAAGTAGTCATCTCTACTCTTTCTTTGCTTCATTATCTTATCTGCTCCTCCCCAAATCTTGTTGACCCTACCTTCAAAATACTGCATATTCAGAATATAACCACTGATCACCACCACTATTGCTACCACCTCAGTCAAAGCCACTACCATATGTTATCTAAGTTATTGCAAGAGACTCCTAACTGAGGCAGGGCTTCAGAGGTATGAAGCCTTAATATATGCATTAATGAGGGTATGGATAAAAAATATTCAGATTTGAGTAAGAGTACTTAAATATGATTGGTGGTTAGGAAAGAAAGTTTCAGTGCTTTAAATCTATGCATGGCTAAATCTGCACTGTGAAACTGTACTTGACTCAAGTGCTTTGAAGACATTAGAGCTCTGTATAAATATAGTCACTCTCAAATGACTGTGTTGGGGGGATGGGCTAATAAGGAAAATGAATAAAGTACTGTTGGGTATAAGATGGAAAAGTACTGTTGCTGCTGGACCTCTGGATAGTTACATGGGGGAAAAAGAGAGAGAGAAAGACTTAGAAATGAGCAAATTTATCCCATCCAAAGAGGCTACTCCTCTCTAACCAATTGCTGACAAGTATGAAGTGGGCTCAATATCTCTAGAACTTTTCACTCCGCAGGATAATCTAGAAATCCTGATGTATAGGTGAAATGTATCAACTTTAACATTTGGCAAATAATTTTTTAAATGTAAAGTTATATACAGTTCAATATCATGCAGAGAAAATATGCTCACCAATTAGAATGGTTGTTGAGACTACAGCTTATGAACTCTGAGTAAGGTATAATTATGTTCACATAGATGTGGCATCTTCCCTCCTAATATCCATGGACACTGTCAGGGAAGAGTGACCCAGGAGCCACCTTTGCCCCAAAACTCCTACAACAGACTTACCACACAAGGACTGCTATTTTATCCTTAACAATGAAAAATGCAAGAAATACAAATTTCTAGATTAACCAGTAAGATCCTAGGTAATGCATTCATCTAGGCAGCCAGTAAATTAATATTCACTGGGAGGCACTAAGTATTGTGGGTTCAGCAGTCAGCAGGCCTGACATGGACTCTATCTTAAAGTTTAGGGAAGAGACAGGTAACAAAAACACTACCAAATAAATAAATGAATAATTGCAAATTGTAATGCATCACATAAATACATTATTAGGTAATACATTATACATATATGTAATGTATATAATGCATCATACTAAAATGCTCCAAAAGAATCATGTGCTACTTAAAAGTTTGCTTCTTTTAAAGTTTCCTTAGCCAATCAACCATATTCTCAAGTGAACCTTGTTTCATGTTCTAGACCCACAGTGTCCACATGATGTTTGGTTTTGAAAGCAGGTGGTGAATACTTTCAAGTGAAATTTTGCAATAATATAGAATTATACTTAGGATAATTCTTCCTTTTGCTTAGCCTATTAATCCTTTCAATATATAGTTTCTTGACAAATAAGTGGATATTTGAGCCACATAATGTTTTCTTCAGCTCACTTTTGTGTCCTAAACCATGATTTAAGAAATTTCTCACCTGGGAAATTACTCCAGGATCTCCTGGGGAACTTTTGAGAAGATAGATGCCTACCCCAATCCCGGACCTATCACATCAAAATGTTAAGACCGGGGAGCTTGAATGTGTGCTTGCAAAAATAGTTCTGTTCTCTTCTGGTTAGAAATAATTGTGTAAAGCTTTATCTGGTGGAGAGTCATTTTGACTGCAGAGAACTCTGGGCCTCCCCTCACCTGTCCCATCCCTACTCACCTCCTTGTCCTGCCATACCACATGGGACTTTCAGTAAGAAAAGGATACTTCTAATGGTTAACATCTCTTAATTGTCACATATAAGCATTTACATCAGTATCCTTCCTCTCAACTGTGCTCTATAACTGATTGAAGTTTAAATAAAATTAAAAATAGCATTTTATCAGAAAAATGTCTCACTGTCACAGACACTGCGTGGTAAACTCTATGAGGATGTTTGTTCTCTGTGTTCACAGAAAACAGAACTATTGGTGAGAGAGGTAGAGATATGGTCGTGTATGTTGCTATACAAATAAGCCAACATCATTCACTCTGAGACTGACAATTTCAGTAGAAAGGAACATGTATTCTATGGCTACACGGATATGAATAACAGAGATAACAGAGGTATTTACAGTGCTTATTTAGAAATCATGGAAACTTTAAATGTCTTTATTAACTAAGATATCACAAATAACATATGGGAAAAACATATACAGAACTTTCTGAAAATCCAAAATCTTGAAAAAAAGATAAAAATTTTAAAAATAAGGCAAACACTTTGCATTATAATGACACTGAATCTGTATTTAAAATATACATCCAACCTACATGCAATTTATGAGAATACGAGAATATTACATGAATCAGAGGAGAAGGTGCCCACTGATTCTGCCAACCTAACTTTAGGATGCATCCACAGAAGTAGAATAAATGGAGAGTGATTTGTCATTGGTACTCTGCACTTGACAGGTCCCATGAATTCTAGGCATCTAATTATCAGAAGAGCATGCACATACAGGAAGTCCTTGCTCAGAGCCACATTGCTTCCATTTCCTGAGACTTTAATGGGCACCATTCATCTGTGTATGTGTGGTAAAAAGTGTGTGGGGAGTACACTGATTTTACATTTATTTAATAATACAGTATTGTACCTTTTCCAGTATTTTCAGAAAGCAAGTGTCTTTGTACAACCTTCTTGATAAGCTATGTTGGAATACTGTGCATACAAGAGGTACTTAATACAAGGGCTGAAGGCTAAGAATGAGCTGAGTGATTTAAGATCAAGAGTCCCGGACATAAATGTTCATGGCTCTCAAAGACTTGAGGCACTATCATAATACAGAGTTTTCCTATATGGTTGCCAAGGGGAGAGAAAGAATACTGGGAGTAAGATTTGATTCCACATGAAGAAATACTTTCTAATATTCAGTGAGGTCCTCAAATAAAACGCATGTAGGGAAATTCCCCAGCCAACGGTCTCAACAATGGGAGAGGAACACATGAAAAGGAGTGTGTATCATATGGTCTTTCAAAGCAGGGGCTTTGTTGTCATCTAGAATGGTGTTCACACCATTTTGATTTACCTGCTTTGGGGCCTGGGGGAATTTACTCACTGCTTTCCAAGTTCCAAGTCCTGTTTCTAAATGAGAAAAATTGTCCTCATCTCTCAAGACTTTTCTAAGGGTTAGACAGGATTGTGACTGAAGAGTATTGAGCACAGCCCTAGGAGGACAAGGGTGTGCTTAATGGTAAACATTATCATTGGAGGTTCAGGCCCTGGAATGGCTGTGATCTCAAGTTAACTAGAAAGCCACCTAAAACCAGAAGCAGCATGAGGTGCACTTTTGATCATGTTATCTGGCAGCCTAAAGTTTAAGAGACCAAGCTTTAATCTCAACAAAGCAGGCAATCAGATAAAGTGAAAACAGACCCTTAAGCAACTAAATAATCAGAAACAAAATTGTATGTAGATAATGAGTTTGCTTCCAGGGGAAATAACATCAGGCAGTGAAAGATAAAACTTAGAGAACATTTCAGATGTCTTAAAACTTATTAATGCCCCTGTGTAAATCCCTCTCTTACATATGTTCAATCTTTAAATTTTAACATCATTTGTTGATGGATTCTGGCAAGAATTCTCCTTCCCAGGGAAATGTAATACCCATCATCTACCATTTAATACTGGAATTGTGAGCCAGGAAGACATTTTCATGCATGGTTAAGTTTTTTCACCAGCTCAGTGTTACAATAATCTAAAAACTGATTTCTTGATTGTTAAACTATCCTGTGATACACATGCAAATCCCAAATCTTGCCATTGCCCACATCGTTAGAAGAATTCAAATGCCTTTCCGCCTACCTACTGCCTGCTGAAAACATGATCTCTCTGGAATGCAGAGACCAATTTGGTAGAATGTTCATATTTAATGAAATTATGAAACGTGAATTTGATGCACTTTTTAGGAGAAAAAATATTGTGTCCTTAAGCAACATTTCTCAAGTGTTTCAGTTTGGAGTATATGGTGTGAAATTTTAAGTGTCATGAAAAGTTTAGTCTAAAACCCCAACTTGTTGGGCATTGTTCCATACTGATGTCAAAAAAAAATGCTTGGTACCTGATTTTAGACACTATGGGTAACACAGACTGGAAACATTCAATTCCCATTAATGTACTTTATGCCAAACATTTTCCTTGACCACTTTAAGCTGTTAATCTTGATTTTTCCCTACCCTCTTCCTACAACATTCTTTAGAAATTCTCGTTGGCAATTAAATATCCCAAGTTCATAACTATTTAATGGCCACTGACTATTACATGCCTTTTAGATATGCTAAGTTCAGGACATCAGATCAGTCAGACTAGTCAACTCCTGTTTTCCTGAAGTCCTCTGATTAGTTTCCAAAAATATCTTATCCTGAATGTGTCAAAAAGACTAGATGGGCTTGGTGCTACCCAGGCCCCTGAAATGGATTTATATTTGTGTTGATTTAAGCCTCAGTACTTGTTAAAAAAAAAAAAAAAAGGTACATGAAACCTTCTTGCAAAAATTCTTGAGTAGATTCCCAGACATAAAATCATCCATCCACGCTGTCTCCATGACACTATCCTACCCCTATTATGCAAAGTAGTCCATGTTGAATACCAAAGCATATTCCTATCCAAACATTTTTATAGTGGAGGAATGTTCCCTCCCATATACTGGCTACTTTTTTCAATCATTATACATGCATACCTTGGAAAATAAATCTGCAGCCACTTCATAACTACCTGAAATCTGATTTTGATTTTGAGTTCTCCAAAATCCAGAGAAACCCTGTTGTCCTGGTAAAAAACAGAGGTAACCCTCTTCACTGCTTCATCATATACATCTTCAATCTCTCTCATAATGTAAATAACTTACTTCTATTGATTTGATCTCTGAATTCACTTTGTCATATCCCTATGGGCTTAAATGTCAGTGTTCAGTTATCTCTTATCCAGACTATTAGAACAGCCTCTGGACTATGCACCCTGCCTTTACTTCTGCCTTTTCTAATCCCTTCCTCACCTTGTAGCCAGAAAGACCTTTATGAAATGCAAATTAAGTATATAACTTCCCTGATTAAAACCTTCAATAACTTCCCTTAATTTTAAAATAAAACTAAACAAGTTTTTGCATGCCCTTTCCAGCCTTATCAAACACCACTTTTTCTTTTATACACTATATCCAAGCCACATTGAATTTTTATCCTTGCTTTCAGTGTACCACTTACCTTCTTAGAGCACCTTACCACACCTACCACACCTTCTCTGCCTCTATACCTCGAGTCCAAGTCAGGGCAAAGTATGTCTCATGTAATCCCAAAGCACCCTGTATTTTTTCTACTTCAGCACTCAACTCGCTGCTTTTCCACTCACTTGTCTGCTCACAGCTCTTCCTATAAAAGAGTGTCTCTTCGCTCCCCATTGAATCTCCTAGCACAGTGCCAGCACATAAGTAAATAAATACTGTGGAATGAGTGATTGAATAATGAATGACTCTTGCCCATCAGATCACCATAGCCATGCATTCTTTACATTGGGTGCCCAGAAAATGTTAAAAGTTGTTCATGAAGTGTGTTAACATTTACATTTGCACTTTAGAGGCTGTATTTAAAATGGTTGCAAAGAAAATGTTCTTAACCTTCAGCTGACTCCATACATGAATAGCTGAACATTCATATATAAGTAACACGAAGTAAGTAATATTAAGCAACATGCATGCACCTTGGAAGAAAATTCCTACAAAATGTGCCCAGTGTCGATTGGAAGCCAAGACACTTAAAAGGCTCTACATGTACGAGAACAGGAATGTGGCGTTCCAAATGTGCTGGAGAAATGCCTTCCTGTCAGCAGTCTTTCTCAGTTCACCGCTGGCTGGCAACGGGTCTCAGGAGGCTTTCTAGTAGTCATAAAAGCAGTCATTGAAAAGATTTAGGTTAGACACATCAAATTTCTCACGTTTATAACAAGAAAATTGAGTTATCCTTCCCAAATGAGAGGAAATGCACCATCTGGGACAATATATGGTTTCATTTAAAAAAAAAAAAAGACATGGATAGACATCATAAGTGTTTGGTCAACTATTGAATAAAGAAAAAATAAGGAGTTTAACATTATCTCCATTCTCTTCCCATGAAGCCCAAATGAACAAAATCAGCATTTTTCATCATTCCTGAGTCATAAATTATTGTGGGCAAATAGTTTATTGGCTGTTTCAAGGATGGATTAATCTATTCTCCATTCATTCATTGCAGTTATGCTTTCTGATACTTTACTACCTGCTGTGACTTGGTAACTAGTATTTTTCTCTTTTCCAGAAAAGTCTAGGAAGCCTTATTCTCTTAGCTCTGCAGATATTTACAGACACCAAACAAATGAAATGGCCCATATTATCAACATAGTGAAATTATATTACACTTTTTCAGCTTTAAGTTGTTCAGTACATATCCATCATTGTCTTTTCACTGTCCCTCACCTGCCTTGCCATCACTGTATACTGTCTATGAAGACTGCTATCTCAAGCACCATGCTTCAGTTAGCTGTTCATACCTGTTGCTCTGCAGGTGCAGGTGTCTGACTTCTCTTCACCTGGCCTAAAGGGATGGCACTCCTAACCCAGTGGTTGCCTATTCCCCAGTCAACTTCACTGGCAGTCTAAACTCCATCAACTGATAGGGCCATCTTTCTAAAATGCACCTCTGACCCTGCTCCAAGACCTCTATAGTCTCTCTAATTACTTTTGTATGAAGAAATGATCAGTCTCTTCTCAAACTCCTCAAAAGTATGGCTAACACATTATACTCTTTTGTTCCTGGTGATTTTGTTCATGTGTTACTTTACGTACTATAACAGCCAAGCCTGCCCTTTCCTGAGCATCTATCTCAAATGTTCCTCCCTCAAGGAGCCTTTTCATGATTTTGCCAACAGGGATTATCACTTCTTTCTTTGATTTCTCCATGGTATTTTTCTGTACCTCATTTATTACATCAATCTTATGCAGCAGCGTATTACACTGAATTATATACTTAGTGTTTTCTTTCCTGTGTTGTTTTTTTTTTATGGTTTTGTTTATATTTTAAAGACAAAGATTCTGTTATCGGTGGATCTTATCCTCTCATGGAGGGACCTCATCATTTTTAAAATCAATTTGTTCAATTGACTTGAATTCAAGGAATATCTTACAAATTTTACTCCATGTGTGAGTCTTGCAATTTCATTCTTTTAGGGACAATTCTTATTCTAAGAAACTAGTGTGGTTTGTGGTTTAGAGTCATGGTTTAAGCTGCCCTTAGAAGAATGAAAAACAGCTGGTGTCCAAGGAGCTCTGGAAATTTGTCAATAAACTAATTGTGGAACAGAGGCCAAGAGTAAAGAAGTTTGACTTGCATATCTTAAGCCCTATCAATATTTTTTTAAAAAAAAGATACTATGTTTAGAAAATAAAATTTTTCAATATGTGGTTTTTTTTACTAAAATCTGGCCAAATATCCAAAGAAAATATTATACAACTATAACATGAATGTCAACACTCAGAGTTCAAATTGCTTCTACTTTATTTTGTCAAGGGTACACGGATATAACCAAGTACTTAAAAGATGATAAAATCATTTAATTTTAAGGGGCTTTTTTAAAATTTAGGAAAAACCTTTTATTTAAACTTCAGGTTCATGTGATAAAATATCATATGTGATGAGAATACTTTCATCAAAATATGTAATACCAAAATTGATGCTACTTATAAACATGTAACAATTCATAGACATTTCAACTAAAGTCATCAAATAAATGTTGATCACTGCTATACTCAAGAATTTGCTTAAAACATGGAGATATGAAGGTGAATAAACATGGCCTGAAAGCTTAAAACTAGAAAGTTTGCAAGATCTATACAAATAAGCGTAGACTGAGTTCAATTTTGATGACAGCAGAATAACAGACATGAATGGTTATTTAAAGAAGTTAAAAGAAGGAGAAATCAAATATAGTTGGAGGGTAATATATATATATATATATATATATATATATATATATATGTATATACATATATATATGTATATATATAAAAGACACAGCATTCTAAGACTTGAAGGGCAGAGCTGTAGATCATGGAATAACCTAAGGAGGAGATACAGGGAGAGAGGCAGCATGGGAAAAAGGTTCAGAGAAAAAAGTTGTGCGTAAAAGGGACCCAAATCAGGCCACACAGTTAAAGAAAGCCCTGGGCTGGGGCACCTGTGTGGCTTCATTGGGTAAGTGTCTGACTCTGGATTTTGACTCAGGTCATGATCTCACGGTTGGTGAGTTTGAGCCCTGGGTTGGGCTCCCCACTGGCAGTGTGGAACCTGCTTGGGATTCTCTCTCTCTCTCTCTCTCTCTCTCTCTCTCTCTCTCTCTCTCTCTCCCTCCCCTCACAGTCCCTCCCCATCTTGCACATATGCGCACTCTCTCTCCCAAAGTAAATTAAAAAGAAAAGAAAAAGCCCTGAGCTGAATACCCTCTTCTATGAGGCTCCCATGGCTGCTATCACTCACTGATGAGGATAATCTGAAGACACAGTTGGTGGTCCTAGTGAGCTAAGAATCCTAAAATTTTGAGGTACCTAGTAGAGGTTAGGAACTAAGCTCACTTTCAGACTGCTCACAATCTAAATCAATGTTGAACATGTTAAAATGAAGGTAGTAGTGTTAAATTGAGATCTGTATTTTTCACCTGGCCCAGAGATTAGTCACTTAACAGTTTCTGCTCCCAACTCCAAGCTGCCAATTACATTGTACTTCCCTCAGTGTTTCTCTGAGTCTTCAAGAGGGATCCACATGAATTATTTCAATGGTTCAATTTAGTCAAACCATCCTTCTAACCCACAATTTCATTAAATTGAGCACATTTTTTTTTCTAACTGAACTAATCAATTTTGTCCTACCTCAGGGCCTTCTCCTTGGCTCTTCCTTCCACCTGGGAAGGTCTTCCCTCACCTATCAGTGTGCCTGACTCCCTTACTTCTTCCAGCCCTTCCCTGGCCACCCTATTCAATTTCACAACCTGCCTACAACCTGCTTTATTTCTCTCCTCAAACTTATCACCTTCTAATGTACCATATAGTTTATTTATTTATCTTCTTTTTTCTCTGGTTTTCCACCCAGGGGAACCAGATACATTTTATTCATGAATGTACCCCAGTGTCTACAATAGTGCCTGACATAGAATAAATGCTCAATAAATATTAATTAAATAAATACATGGGCAAATGAAGTGTATGCAGTATTTACATGACAATTTGAGACAGTCATTTTATTTTATAGGATTTACTGTGCTAATTACTGCTTCTCATTAACTTGACTAAGTGAAAGAGGATTTATAAAGCATCCATCTACTGATACAACCAGCACTGTATCTTACAAAACAAATCATATTATAGCTCCCGTATTAGAGAAATATTAATAGAAAAGAATATGCATATTATAAGATTTCAGGTGGTATTTTTAAAGGAGGAAAGATATCCTGACACCTCTAGGAGTTTCCCCCAATGGAACATAAAAACCTAGCAAATGAAAAGAGGCTTCCTAACACAGGCATCAGCTTTGAAATTACACAGATTTAAATTCTAACTCTATTAATACCATTCACTATCAATACCACCTTGGCCTACTCATTAACTTTTCTAGGTCGAAGTGATTTTATTTGTAAAAATAAAGATCACAATCTTAACCTCATAGGGAGAATGTTAGCTATCAAATGAGATCATCTACAAAAACAATTAGCCAACTCGTTGGCATGTAGAAAAAAAAAATAAACGCATTCGGAATGAATTAATTCTTGACCAGCGGGGGAAAATATAACCAGAAAAATGTGGCTTTTTTTCAACCATTTATACTGTGTTGTACCCCAATGTTACTTATGATGAGCCCTCTGCCTTCACTATCATTAAAATAGTGAATTGTATTATATATTGGTTGGTTATTATCTATATTATTATTTTTTTATTCAAAAATTTTTAATGTTTATTTGTTTTTGAGAGAGAAAGAGAGAGACAGAGCATGAGTAGAGGAGGGGGACAGAGAGGGAGACACAGAATCAGAGGCAGGCCCCAGGCTCTGAGCTGTCAGCACACAGCCCGATGTGGGGCTCGAACTCAAGAACCATGAGACCATGACCTGAGCCGAAGTTACAAGCTTAACTGACTGAGCTACCCTGGTGCCCCGGTTATTATCTACATGATTATTCCCATTTTAAAAATAAGGAAATTGAGTCTCATACACATTGTGTAACTTGCAGGAAGTCACAAAGTAGGCAGCAGAGTTAGGGTTTGAACTCAGAGGATCTTGCCTCTAAAGCACTTCAGTGGCCTTGGTCCTACTTTGGTCTGCATAGCCATGTGATTGGCAGAGGAAATCTTTCCTAAACTCACAGTCTACATACTAAGCTTTTCTGATCTCACGTAGAATCTCATGCACATTGCTCTCACAATTTATGCTAAATAAAAAAACGTATTTGTTCTTTTTGCTACATCGGTGTATCACCTTCTAGAAAGTGCTAATGTTTATTGAAGTCTATTTCGCTCTAGGCTCTGGTCTAATTGCTCAACCCCTCAACTCATACCTTCCTGATAACAACCCAAAGTGGCAGATACTACATGTATCCTCATATTAAAGGTGATGAAAATGCAATAACAAATTCATGCATGTTATATTTCAGGACTGAGGTGTGAACCTAAGCATTTAGATTCCAAAGCCCATATTCTTAGTCATGAGACTATATTGCCATTCATAACACCAGAACTGATTATATCCTCTTTTCCTCTTCCTTTAAAAAATCCTAAGAAACTGCATTTTCAGGGAGTCTAAATTGTACTTCTATGAACTATGACTCTCTTATATTTGGCAAGCCTTTATTTTTCCTGTAACTGACATCTACAATTAGTCAAACTTAAAAAGCTTGTTTAAATAAAAGGTGACTTTAGAATCTGATAGAAATACTAAATTTTTGGGTGAGCACTTATAAAAGGTTTTTTTGTGGTACCACCCCCACCCTCGACCCCAACTGAGAAATACCAGACTGGTGATCTTCATTGCCTTAAACAGTCTCCAAGCTGTGCTCTCAGAAGGTGCTGAACTTTAAACCATAACCTTGCATAATTCGAAACAAAAAATAGAGTAACTTTAAAGAGACATCTATCCTTTCAATACCAACTCAAGGGTTTTGTTTTGTTTTTTACTTCCTAAGCAGGATGATTTAAACACAGTGTGCCTATTTTTAAAAGAGCAAAGAATGTGTTCATGGCAAGTTGGAACAGTGTGCAAGTGTGCTGGCTTCACTGTTATCTGAACAACAAGGCACTAAATCACAAAGAGGAAAAAGTCAGCATGTTCTCTGAAAATACAAATAGATCCGTGTCAGGAAGAGCTTTGTCCAAGAAAGGGAAAAGACACCTACCCAGAGGACAAATCATGGACACAAAACCTGTAATTTAAAAAAGTTAGTTTCAAGAAATGTTTGAGCTTATAAATATGATTGTTAGATAAACAAAGCACAGAAAAATCCCATGTGAGTCTTCCTTAAAAAGTGCACCTTTCAAATGTGGTCAGTCAACATACCCCGCTCTTTATCTTTGTTTCTTATATAAGACCGATTCATTAGTGGTTATGGGACTCACAAAAGAAAATGAGAACTGCCCCCCCCCCCCACCTACCTCCTTTAATTCCATGATGGAACAAAACTTAAGCTTACTATGCACATAAGAACCTAAGTTAAAATGTGTGCAGGGCTCCATATCCCTTTACACGTAACCACTGTTTAGATTCTTCAACGAACAATCGAAATACAGCGTCCTCACCCAGAACTTAAAGGAAACAAACTCCTCTTACCATATATTCCATGTTCGCAGCTGGTGGGAACACTTTCCCCCGAACTTGATTATGGTAATCAAGAATGGCGATCATGTCATTCTGCGAAATGTAGCGCTTCCGCCTGGCTTTAGGGATATCCGCAGAATCTAGTTGTGCTTTTAGTGCTGCTTCAATATCAGTGAAATTATTGGTTGGCGGGGATGAGTCAGTGGAATTGAGTAAGACGACTGCACTTGCTTCACAGAGAAGGGAGAACAGGAGTGCGCTGCTGACTGCAGAGATTGCTATCATTTTGAGGGGTGGAGAAGAGGCCACCGAGTTTGCTTTAAAGCAGAAAGATAGAGTTAGGGTCTATGAAAAGAAAAAAAAGGGGGGGGGTCCAGTGGGTATGAATTTACAAAGCCATCACTTGGGAGCATTTATTTGATTTTCTCTGAAAAATTCAAACAAATGTTGAACTCAAGCCTAGGAAACAACCTATATAGTAGTCGTTATACATTTTACTTGGTGTTACGAGTCAGATACCTAAAAGAAACTGCCTATAGCAAGAGAAAAATAAACAGTGTGACTACAAACCCTACAATGAATGTGAACCGCTTGCCCCAAATGCCTGTACCACATAATGCATTACTGCACATATTCAGAGGGAACTCTTTAGGAATTGAGATTACTCTTGAGAGTGAGAAGGAAAAATGCATCACAGTTAACAACAGAGAATGTGCTGATAATGTGTCCCAGACATATATGGACACCAAGTGATAGAATACATACCAAAAAAGTTATAATAAGCCAATCTCATTTCTAAAAAATAAAAATGTGAGCTAGTATAAAATCAATGCATGCAAAATAAACTTGTCGAGCTAAAGAGCTTACCTCTGCACAATGCCAAAATGAATATACTGTTCTTCCAAAAATTTAAAGTTCTTTGCTAGGTTGTAGCATGAACTCTTGTAAGAGTGTGTCTTATTACAAACTCAGAGAGCAAAACTCTGCAAGGTTTGAATGCTGCTGGCTGCAGGAGCAGCTAACAGCTTTTATATGTCACAGTCTGCAACTTCCAGAAAGGGCAGTCTTTCTTAGGGTCTCTCCTAGCCAAAATCAAAGGGGAGGGGTTTGGGATAGAAAAAACAGTGATTGGGTGGCAACCTTTTTATGTGGGTGGTGAGGAAATTGAGTCACACCCACAGCTTACAAAGTAGAAACCATAAAAGACAAACCCCTTTTTCTCTGGGCTTCTACCTTTTCTGTGAGTGGTTAATTTTCCTCATTTAATGCGTTCTAGTTCCTGGTTCCCATAAAAAAGGAGAGAAAAAAAAATAAAAGAAGACTGAGTTCTTGAAAACAGAGACGGCTGAGTAACAAGCAGTACATTTTTTTTAAGACAGTAAATGACATGGGAGCTGAAAAGAGCAAGCTGATATTAAATCAAGAGATCAGCTCACATCATTAATCTGGGTGGCCACAAATATGATTCAAGAGGAATGCCAGGCAGATCAGTAGTAGCCAAACTATAGCATATGATATTAGGATAATAGATGCTCAAGTGGTTGTACTTTCTGTCTCCATGTGGCTTTATTCTTCCAGTTTATGTGTTTATTCTCTCCCTTTGTTTTGTTTCACCCTCTCTCCCCTTTTTCTTTCCCCAAAGAGTGAGGCAGCAAATTGCCTGCCTTTTACCTGCCTTGTATATAATGCAAATAGAGAAGCTCCTAACAAAATGACAGCAGCCAAGATCACATCTGTTTCAGGTTTAAAAACATATAGTTGAAATCTAAGCAGAGTGGGGTTCAGCCTCTCAGGAAGCATAGTGGAGGGCATAGCACAGAAGCAATGAAGAATTTAACAGCAGCAACTGACTGACAACAGTTAGAAGTTCCTTCTCAGAAAGATGGCATTGGAGCAAAAGCCGTGCCCAGCAAGACAAGTGCCAAGAATGTGAATGTTAGGGCAATCTGCAATGGAAGGACCCTCAAAAATGCCATGTGTCATGGTATCACTAGTAAAATGTGGACAATTCATAGTCAGTGGCAACAGGAATCCTGGAAAATACACACCATTCAGTTTAGGAACTTACTTAACCTGCACTGACTTGTCCAGTTTGCCAATGTGATTGTCTTCTGCATATTTCGGCAGGAAGAGTACTATGTGAATTTACAGTCATCAGAAATGATGGTCATGTGGTTAGAAACACACCGAACTGGGAGCCAAATTTCCTGGGCTATATTCCCAGTTGGGTCTTCAGCAGTATGTGTGGCCTGATGCATATTGTTTAACTCTTCATTGGTGCAGCCAAAAATGGGAGGAAAAAAGGTACATATCCTATGGCGAGATTGACGTCATCAAATTCCTGAAGAGAACAGTAAGGCATTTGAAGCCAGAAGTTTCTCTGAATTTCAAAGTACAGTGATGAGATGCAGTCTTAAATGTTAACATGTATCAAAGTTCAAGTTTCACTATATTTTAGCAAGTATTGAGCTCCTACCTAAAGTGAAGTCATTTAGGAGAGCTTAAGGTGCAATACTGAAAGCTGTAAACAGAAATTAATTAACACTGTAGAATTGAAAAGGCAAGAATATATAAGCACAGGAGGTAAGCAGGAATAATAACAAAAATTAGAGTAGCTTGAGACAATGCATGTGGCTGCTCACAGTTACAGATATCCAACAAATGGAGCTGTCCAGCTAGTGTCTTACCCCTTCAGAAGGTACTCATGCATGGCACCTTGAATGAATCTCAAAGACACAGTGTTAAGGATTCCTGAACTAAATAGGAAGTTGGGCAACATACTCTCTGGGGCCATCCATTCAAAGATCCTAGGACTTTTGAGACTTTAGTGCTAGCACTGATTAACCTATACCTTTCAATATATCTCATGTAGCTGTCCAGCATATATAGGACTAAAGGACTCTATTGCCCAAGGAGATGAGCCTTTCTTCAGGATGGCTGAGCTGTTGCTTAGAATCTCATAAAAATCAACCATTGCCTTCAAGGTTACCTCTCTGTCATGTACACAAAAAGGTACTATCTCTTGAAGTTTGACTTGACAGGCTTCCATGGAGATCAAAATGCATTCCTTAAGAAATGTGTCTGAACCATAAATGGGTTTTCTCTAAGAGGAAGTACAGGGATAGAGGAGGAGAAAGAGAGAGAAGGAATTTCTGAGTTGGACCTAAATGGGAGATGACCTCTTAGAGTCCAATTACATGAGGACAGAGCTGATAGTTGCTCAATCCTGAGACCCTGAGGCATGTCGATGATTTCAGATGTCTTTCAACACACATGGATTATATTGTGGAATTTCAGACTATTAAGGAAACCCACAAGGCTATGGAACCATAAAAGAAAAGACCTGTGGGAGGAGAATTAGAAATTCTGCTTCCAAGCAAACGTTATTGCCAGGAGTATTTGAAATGCTTTGGAAGTAATTTTAATTTTAAAATACTTGCAAAATTAAGAGGCATACATCCAAGTTGCCAATAAAAGAACTATTAATGAACAACTAACAATGAGGTGGTTCTTTATGAGATCTCTTCTTGAAAAAGACCACTAACGTGTTGAGAGACCTTTAGGAGAATCCTTGCCAACAGCGACAGAAATGGAATGTAGCTACATTCCTGAAAAACACAAAAACACACATATAATGTATACAATTAGTAGCAATTTTTGTCTGTCTTGAAACCTGTGAGAAAATGATTGTGACTTTTGAAGTGAAATAAGATACAAATATCCCAGAATGGCACACCTGCTTAATCAAAGGCACTCCGTGTGTGTCTATGTGTGTCTTTGTGTCTGTGTGTCTGTACAAATGTATGCGTGGCTTTGGTCTAAATCCTTTCTAATCAAAATTTGTTCCATGGACTAGTAACATAGATATCGCAGGGAGCCTTAAGAAATGCAGAATTTCAGACCCTCATCCCCTGAATCAGATTGCATTTTATTAGGATTCTCTGATGATTCATATGCGTTTTAAAGGCTTGAGAAGTACTATTTAAATCACTTTTTTTTCAGAGACCCAACTATATGCCTATTAAATAAGACATTGTAAAAATCCATTCCTCTAGTGACATGGGGAGAATCAAAGACAATATAGGTGTACACAAGTATCTTCAAAATGGGGAACACAAGTCAACTTCTACTTTCTAAGGAAGAAAGGTCACTGGGAAAGGTACCTGCATATAGTATCTCCCAAAGAAAGTACTTAGTAGTGGTCAGAGCCTTTTAAGATTGTTATATAAACCTTATTTGTAATTTAATTCATATTAATTTATCACAGATGGTTGAAACAATGGAATGCAGCATACATGAAAGTGCTTTGTAAATTGTGACATGCTATATAAATAGAAAGTATAATTGTATTCTGTCACCCCCAGGACAGAAGTCCAAATCATCCTTTGTGCCTCACTCTTTCTCACCTTGCTTCATACATACACTAACTTTGTAAAACATGTGCATATATTTTTAATTGAGCATCACTGACACACAGTGTTACATTTGTTTCAGGTGTACAACTTAGTGATTTGACAGATTTATACATTTTTCTACATTCACCACAAGTGTAGTTACCATCTGTCCCATTACATTATCACTCTTACAATATCACTATATTCCTTAGCTGTGACTTTTATTCCCGTGATTTATTCATTCCATAACTAGAAGCCTGTATCTCCCACTCTCCATCACCCAAACCCTTACCCCATCACCCTTGGCCACCATCAGTTGTAGATTTTATCTCTGGAATATCTCACCAATCCACTTCCTTTTAAATATCATTTTTATGACTACTTTTTTCATTTCTCTACTGTTCAATTTTATTTCTTTAGTTAGTGGTTTTTATTTTAATACAGTTTAATTAACATTCAGTGTTATATTAGTTTCAGATGTACAATATAGTGTTTCAACACTTCCATACATCACCTGATGATCATCATGACCACAGGACTCCTTAGTCTCCACACCTGTTTAATCCACCCCCTGCCCTCCTCACATCTGGTAATCACCAGCTTGTTCTCTATAGTTAAGAGTCTGTTTCTTGGTTTGTCTCTCCCTCTCTCTCTGTCTCTCTCTCTCTCTCTGTCTCTCTCTCTCCAAATCATTATTATGATTTCTTAAAGTTAATCCCATTATCTTTTCCTAGGATTTTCCAGTGTCTCTCCTCTCATTCAGCAGGCATGTTGTTTTTGGTTACCTTCTTAAAAAGCAAATAGAATAATGTCACTCATGTACATGTAACTCTCTGTTGGCTGCCCATTGGCCATAGAGTCAAGTTCAATTGCTTTCACCTGCCTTGCAAGGGCCTTGAGAATATAAATCAATTTACTTTGTAAACCTTACTTGCTGAAACCATTCCTTTCTATTTCTGTACCCCAGCTTTATACCCCAACTACAATTAACCACTTTCTTTTTCCTGTTAGAATCAATAAGTTCACAAGCTCATGCGTGTTCATTATTTAGGTAGGGTAACAGCCTTCTTGTCTTGGATAACGAAATTATTACAGGTAATTTTATGTTATTATAAAAAGAGTTTAGTAAACAGTAAGAAAACATTGCATCAATTGTGTATTAACTTCTCTTTAATAAATTTTTTTCTTGCTTAATGACAAATCTCAATAACATTCTGGGGTCATCAATATTTAAAGATGTCTAGGTGATCTTTGCAAACTTTTTTCACCAATTTAACCATTAATAATTACTAATCAATCTAAAATGTATTTGGGGGCCACTGATGAAGGGTGGAGGCTTTGTAAGAATGATAGAATTTTGGTGTTTAATATGTATGTCCATTTATAATGTCATAGAGGATCATGAATTTATTGGATTCAGAAAATGTGCAGAATAAACCTACAAAATATTCTCAAAATTTGAGCTCTCTAAATAACACTATATATAGACATAATAATACCAAAATACTACATTTCTAAAATAGTTGATAAATTCTATAAAATATATATAGTTATAATTTATTTTGTTGTATTACATGGTATTGTGAAGCCAGATTCAAGTATCTGTATTTTAATTCACCATTATCTCTTTTTTTAATCTTTCTTACAAAAAGTGATTAGGAACTAAATGTATCATAATGATATTTGTGTGATTATTCCAACTTCTGTGTGTTTGTTTTTCTTCAAGTAAAACAAACAAAACCACACCCAAAACAAACAAACAAAAAAAACCTTTTAGATTTTCTGCACTTTAAAAGCATAAAAATTAACAATATTAAATGTGACCAAATTTGAACTTTCTCATTGGAAACAGTTCTGAAAAACAAAGCAGCTCTTTAAGTTCCTGACAAAACTTGATTTTAAAATAAACAAATAGGGGTGCCTGGGTGGCCCAGTCGATTAAGCATCTAACTCTTGGTTTTGGCTCAGGTCATGATCTCACAGTTTGTGAGATTGAGCCATGTGTTCGGCTCCACACTGAGCATGGAACCGGTTAGGATTCTCTCTCTCTCTCTCTCTCTCTCTCTCTCTCTCTCTCTCTCTCTCTCTCTCTTCCTCTGCCCCTCCCCTGCTTTCGTGCTCTCTCTCTTTCTCAAAATAAATAAACATTAAAAAATAAAATAAATAATACAAAATAATAAAGAATTGTTAAATGAATATTTAATATAAGAGTAGAGCAAAATTGTTTCTTATTCATCCAAGATCTTCAAAATTTGCCATTCATCCAAAAAAGGAGAAGCCATTAAAGAATTTGCTACAAATAAACAAAAGAATAAATAAAAGTATTAGATATGTACTCCAAGAAATTGGTTCTACATGAGAATTAAAAAAAGGAAATTCTCATCATATTGGTGAAGGGAAGTATCAGAACACAAGCTTTATATAATCTGGAGAGCAACCAGTCTAGATTGGAAAAAAAACACAAAAAGCCCCAATAGAGAGTGTTTCCAAGGAAAAATAACTGAAATTGATGGGCTTTATAATACTTTTTAAGCATGCTGAAAGTGTGTGTATAAAACACTGTAGGAGGACAAAGAAATATAATTATAGAATACTACATGCTATACATAATCCTATGTACTATGGAATGCTGTTTATTTAAAAATAAATTAATTTATTAATAAAAATTAATTTGGTCAACAGTGCAGATTAAATATGTTCACTGAGCTAATAAACACATGACAAAAGAAGAGATTTAGATAAAAGAGAAACCACACTGGGATTGATTCTGTTACAGGAGCTTCTAACTGACAAGAGCCTCTTATCTTAATAACTCAATGACTGCACTCCTAGAACAACCCTGCTGTTTTAGAGGGTCCTTGTCCACCTTTTTTGTCCTACTGAATTTGAGGCTATGCTTTCATCTTTCTATATAATTCATGGAGTAAATGAGGCCCTGAATGAACATGTATGTAGCAGTTGCTACCGTGGATATTTCATGTTTCTGGAGAAGGGGTGGGCTTTAACTCATCTCAGGGATTCTCTTAATGCTTTAAAACAAAGTGTATGGAACACCATGATCTATGGTTTCTTTAAGGTCAGTAAAAGACAAAGGCACTCTTTCAGTTTTCTGATCAATCCTTAAAACAGGCACATATTTTTCTCTACCTCCCTGAGACATCCTTCAGAAATCTTGGGTAATAATCTCAAGACCAATGTGTCTGGTGGATAAAGGAGAATCTCATAGCTTAACTAGACTTTATAAATTTATGGACTTTGACAGCCCTGAAGGAGGACAAGCATGAAGGAACTCTTCAAACAGCTAGCGTGTTTGTGTTGGTGTCTGCGAAATAGCCAGCTGGAGACCTGTGTTATTTTCCACTAAGAGGCTTGTAGATACATCAGACTTTAATGGGTGTGAAAGATTGTATAGTTAAATTTGTAAACATCTGGCTCCAGGAGATATACAAAAATCACATTCATGGTGAATAGATAAAAGATATAGTTACAGTGGTAAATTCTGGCATGAAATATTAGTTATATCTGGTGAAACACGTGAAGAATCCAAAGTACTTTATAGGCAGATGGTTTGAGTTGGGGTATGTGTGTTGGTTATTTAGTGAAGGGAAAACAAACTCAGATGTTAGGATCATCCAGAAATTGTATGGTTATCCCACAGAGACAAAAAGCCCTCAAGTTCTATTCTAGTCAATAAAAAAACCCCGTACATCTCCACCCCCTAATGTTTAGGAAGTTGATGCTAGAAACAAAGAACTGTACAATGACCCAAAGATAAGATATTTATTTTCCCTGTGCCAAGAATATATCAAAATAAAATCCAAGAGGTTCATGTTGTGGTCAAGTAGACTGAGAGATTTTAATGCACTTATTCATGGCATAATTTCAGACTTTTCCTATAGTGGGCATTCAAAAGATGTTTGTTAAATTTGATAAATAAACAAATGCAATATCAGCATGGCCTTTTCCTAATCCAAGACCTCAGCACACAGCCAGGAAAAACTTGGGCTTTCCAAAAGCCATCTGCACTCCAGCCAGAGTCATCAATTCTCTTTGGTCCTTTCACTCACTATGAAGAAGGTCTGGATAAACTTTGTGGGAAAGTCTCATTAGCTGCCCAGTAAAAATTTAGAAATGAACATATGGGGTGGTTATATTAGGCTGTGTGGAGTCATTAGTCAGATTATGTATGGCAAAGTACTTCATTTGTCATTCACACAGAACATGATTAGAAACGTGCAGTTGGGCACCTCTAGTGAAGGGTGACAGGAAAAGAATTAAATATGTACCATTTGAGACATTTGATAGTAACCTCCGACTATCTGGTAATCAACAGTTATGACAAATTATGCTGAGTAAAATTATACATAATGGGTTAATATTCCAAAAATGATAAGCTGAAATAACTATTATTATTCCCTCAAATCATGTTCCCACAAAGCCTGCCTGCCACTATGGCTCCAAGGAAAGGAACAGGTTAATGAAATATCAAGCATGAGGAGGCTAGCACATAAGAGAAGTACTTTATAGACAGAAAAGGAATAAAAAGAAAGCATTTCTTATTCCAGAGGACAGAAGAAGGGAAACAGGAAGATAAGCACTACAGTTATAAATCCAGGTTGCAATCCTTGGAGATAAAGCATGGATGGCAAAAGGTAGATACTTCATACAGAGCAGGAGGCCAAATGTAGAAAGGCTTTGACTCACTTCCAATATGGGCTTTTACAAGGAAAGTACATTGCAGAGTGCCCCGTACCAGTATGCCATTCCCACTGAATGGAGTAGCGGCATGGATAGAACGGCATATTTGCCAGAGAGAAGAGCAAATATGGTAGATGGCTAATCTCCCTCTGATCACAAGTATCACAGAAAGCAATTTCCTGCATGTCCAGGGGTGGAGAGTTTGGGGAACACAAGAGGGACAACAAAGAATGAGGTAACCTTGTAACAGAGGCCGCAGGTGGAGATGTAAAATCCAAACCAAGAGTGTGAAAGAACAACCAGATTGAAATTCTGAGGACCAATGAGAGCTGAAATGAGAGCAAAACATCAAGGGAGGGCCACTGGACTCCATTCTAAGTGATAGGCTCAAGTTTCACTACAATTTTAAGAGCAGATGTTAACATAAGGCCTAGCTACCAGGCAGTGCAGGGAACTTTGACACTAATTTGACTTTGACTAATTAGCATCCAGAGGACATAAAAACAGACACAGAATTAAAAAGCTCTATAGATTTCATCTACCCCCCAGTATCCTCGTGGCTAGAAGAATGGAGGAGAAACCCTGAACTAAGTAGTACTTACCCCAAAAAGATTGAGTTAATCTGTGTGTCTGAAATTCCTCCTTTTGGCAAATTTAAGGATATATTTGCCCCTAAATCCGACAACCTAGCAGTGAGGGCTTTGGGAGAAGATTAGGGAAAAGAATAGAGCTAAATTGTTTTTGGAACAATCTTGCACTGTGATGTGTAAACTTTCAAATACTTTATAGATGTTTACATAGGGTTGTTTGGAGAACCTATCTGGATCGTCTAGATGTTATCTCTGGATTAAGCTAAATGTTAACAGAGAGCCACACTTTTGGACTACATTTCTTTCAGCCTGCTGCAATGATGCTTCACCTGACCTGAGCATTGGGACTATGTCTCAAGTGTAAGAATGCTAACTTCAAGAGGAATGGTGCCATCTCAGTAATTCCAGGGATATTGTGAAGTGTGTTGTCAGTCACATCATTTAGTGTTTCCACCAGAAGTCTCAGCATGAAAAATTTATTTCTTATACATAATAGGAAAAACTTTATTTCTCCACCAGACTTTGTAAGTTTTTCCTTTATGTCCATTTCAAACCTTGTAATTGATTGTGTTTCCATTCCTGCTATGGTTAACAGAAACTGACAGTCCATTTCAGCGCCCATTGTTGGCCCTAGGATTATATATCTACGTATTCATGTGGTTTTATATTCCTGGTCTGTTTGTATTTTTGCCAGCCATTATTTTAAATTATTATCTTTATTTTATTTACTTTTTAAATTTTTTAAATCTTTATTTATTTTTGAGAGAGAGGGAGACAGAGCGTGAGCAGGGGAGGAACAGAGAGAGAAGGAGACACAGAATCTGAAGCAGGCTCCAGGCTCTGAGGTGTCAGTACAGAGCCCAACATGGGGCTCGAACCCATGAACTGCCAAATCATGAGCTGAGCTGAAGTCGGACACTTAACCGACTGAGCCACCCTGGCACCCCACAAAGCTACATCTTTCTGAGGGCAAAGTCTGATCTCTTGGTTGCTATAGTATGCCATCATTTTGGAGGAAAGTGAGTTTATATAAATAAATTATCAATTATTAAACAATTATGAATTGTTTACTCAATTTTTAATCCTCTGTTGAACACTAAAGTTCACAACAGAAATAATAATAAGAAATCAATCACCCTGCATTCTTAGGGTCTTATATATGTTATGGGAAAATTGCAGAAGATAACTTGTAATTAAATACATTCATGCACAACATCACTCATCATCAGAGAACTACAAATTAAAACTACAATGAGATATCACCTCATACCTGTCAGAGTGGCTGAAGTTACCAACATAGGAAACAAAAGATGTTGGCAAGGATGCAGAGAAAGGAGAACCCTGTCCATGGGAATGCAAACTAGTGCAGCCACTCTGGAAAACAATATGGAGGTTCCTCAAAAAGTTAGAAATTGAACTACCACTAATAGAAATGACCCAGCAATTACAGTACTAGATATTTACCCAAAGGATACAAAAAATACTGATTCTCAGGGGCACATGCACCAATGTTTATAGCAGCATTATTAACAATAGCCAAATTATGGAAACAGCCCAAGTGTCCATTGACTGATAAATGGATAAAGAAGATGTGATTTTATAAGTAGATAGATATAGATATAGATATAGGTATAGATATAGATATAGATGTGGTTATTACTCACCCATAACAAAGAATGAAATCTTGCCATTTGCAATGACATGAATGGAGCTAGAGAGTATTATGCTAAATGAAATAAGTCAGAGAAAGACAAATACCATATGATTTCACTTATATATGGAATTTAAGAAATAAAACAAATGAACATAGGGGAAAAAAAGGAGAGAGAGGCAAACCATAAAACTGAATCTTATCTATAGAGAACAAACTGAGGGTTTTTGGAAGGGACGTGGGCAGAGGGATGTGCTAAATGAGTACTGAGTATTAAGAAGGGAACTTGTTGTGATGAGCACTGGGTGTTGTATGTAAGTGATGAATCACTAAATTCTACACCTGAAACTAATATTACACTGTATGTTAACTAACTGGAATTCAAATAAAAACTTGAAACTAAAAATAAATAAATAAGTTCATGTACTAAGTAATAGAAGAAAGTCATCCAGAAATATTTAAATGAAAGATAAATAGCCAATATCAGGTTAACTGGGGATTTCTTATCAAGGTATAAAAATTAAGCTGAATATAAAATATGGCTAAAAATAAAATTGATAGAGGTGAAGACAGAGCCTTCTCTGTCTCCCTAAGAGGAATAGGTAGAAATTAGGCACAGAGACAAAAATAACAGAGTAATTTTATGGGACAAAGTGATTATATGTAGCCAAAGAATAGGGTTTCATAAGTGGATCATTAATAAAAGTTTCAATCTTCAAAAGTTTTAAGCCTAGAAGCTTGGTGGGGGGGGAACACTCTTACTAACAATTTGGGAAGAAAATCCCATTTGAGTAATAAAAGGGGAAGCTTAATTTGCATGTGTTGAGTTTGAAATGATATCCACTTGGAAATATCAAGCTGTGGAGTTAGAGACACGGTACTGGGAATTGGGTAATGGTCAGGATTTATTATGTCGGGCCAGATGAGCACAGGACACAGAAAATGCTTGCAGGTCAAGTTCTGTCCAGAAACCAATCAACACTAGAGAATTACTTAATATGTAAATAAGTAACTTATCTTAGTCCAGTCAAGGGAGCAGGTGTAAAGTTTGAGAAAATTATATAAATGAGAAAAGTAGTGGAGAAATCTAGGGGAAAACAAAGCAACACCAGAATGTACAATCTCTCATTTGAGGCCTAAGGTATATGTTTCTAGGTATGGATGGGTGGTTAGATAAGAGTGTGTGCATTTGGAAGTAAACAAGGACTAAATTCCATAAAATTTAGTAGACTGTGATTATAAGAAATGGCCCTGGACTTCCAAAAATATTTTGAGAAGACTAGAAATAAATATACTCTTCAAAATGGGGATGCAAATGAAATCCTTGAAATTGTACTAGTTAAAGTAGTTTTGGTAAAGAGAGAAGTAGGTCAGAGAACAGTCTTTGGAAAATGACAGGTGTTAAGAAGCAAAAAGAAGAAAATCAAAGGAAGGAGATGAAGAAATGATTAAGACAAAGAGGACAAGAAGGAATTATGTTGGCTGTCTTTCAACTATAATCATACACATCATGTTTCACCCTAATTCATCTGCATTTAAAGATTATATCAAAATAAGTAAATATAATATATTATATATTTATATATATTATATTTACTTATTATATAAGCTATACAGTCTAATATTACATAAAATAGAGGCCTTGACTAATTTGAAGGTGTCATTGTGCAGAGCTGGTGTTCCACGCACCTGTAGTTACTGATCATAACACATGTTTTGAAGAAATTTCAAGACTCTACTTACCACTTAATCTTACCACTATCTACTGTGGTGGAACTCCATGCCCCTTCTCTGATGTCAATGCCCACATTTAGAGTCTTTAATGAAATGGGCAACAAATGCAAGGTGAATGTGTACAAAAGGCCAATGGTAACAGTAATTTATGATACCTAAAAGCGACTTTTTAATCTTTTATCCCTACCAATTCACTTATATCCCTATCAGATATACCCCTTGAAAGGCTGATGGTCTGCCTCATGGACCTCCCAAATCCCAACCAACCCACTCCCAGCCTCTAATTCACCTTACCTTCCTAATTCTCTTAGACAAGAGGCTCTCAAATATTAGCATTATCAGAATCATCTTGAGGGCAGGTGAAAACACAGGTTGCTGGGGGTGCCTAGGTGGCTCAGTTGTTAAAGCATCCAACTCTTCATTTTGGCTCAGGTCGTGATCATGCAATTGGTGGGTTCTAGCCCTAGCATGTAAGGCTCTGTGTCAGCACAGAGTCTGCTTGGGATTCTCTCTCTCCCTCTCCCTCTCTCTCTGCGCCCCCCCCCCCCCCGGCCAGGTCTCTCTCTCTCTCAAAGTAAATAAACAAAGTAAAAACAAAAACAAAAAAAACACAGATTGCTGGTCTAGGATGGGAGTAGGGTCAAGAATTTGCTTTTCTAATATATTCTTAGGTCATGGTAATAGTGCTGGTCTGAGAACTATGAGCACTATGATTTAGAAGCAGATTGTACTTACTTATATAGCTAGACTTGTTAGTTAATGTTGTACTTATCTCCTTCAGAAAGTAATAAGGTAAAGAGAAGACTCTCTCTTGTTCATCTCTGAACTCTCACTGGGCTGGCACACTACCCAGTACAATAATAATGGACAGTACAATAAAAATGGACAGAATGGACAAATTTATCCTCATTTCTATCTCTCAAGATTTTTTTATGTGTATGCCTATCCTCTAACTTAGTATCCCCCCACCCACCCCGTACTTAGAATAAGAACTACCCCTTCTCTCAAAAGTTAAATCTTCAAACTTGTGACTTTAAAGTCTTACATTTCTGGAAGGGATGGATAATGGTAGAAGTGAGACATGTCCACAATTATTCCCTCTTCCCTTTCCAGGATTTCAGTATTTTGTCTCTACTTGTTTACCGTTTCCTGACTGAAAATTTATACATGACCTGCTAATTTTAGAACAATTTTTGGATATTGTTTTCTAACACGTTAGTCCACTCTTCCTCCCTCTACCTTTACCTTGTAAGTTTGGTATGCCTTCAGTCTCTGGCCTTGGGTCCTCAATCATGTCACAATATCTCATCAAGAAAGCTGTCCAGACGTCTTTGTGTTCAGACTGCACCTCTCACTCACACTGTGACTTCATACTCTACACTGCTTTCTACTAATTTCATACTCCACAATACCAGAATAATTATTATATACTTTACAAAATATTTTCTTTCAACTTCTCTGTCTCTATTCATGTCACTACTGGTCACCTATTCCTAGTATATAATTTAGCCCAAACCTACCAATTCCCCCTTGAAATATCTATTTATTTATCTCTATCCATTTAGACTTTGATTACTCCATCTTAGGCAATCATGGTATGGGATGCTCAAATAAATGCTCAACTAACTACTTGACTTCAGTTTTTTCTAAAGCCTAATAACCCATTTACCAGAATTTCATAAACACCCTTACATCTTATTATTCCTCTGTTTGAAGTTCCAAAAGACTCTTAGTCCACAAATATAAATCCTTCTTTCTCTGTCGTGCTATCGCTTCCTATTTCCCATGAATACTAGGCTAGTCAGGTCAGTTGCCTCCATATGAGAGGATGCCTATCACAACCTTGGTGACTTGGCTCAGGGTGTGTCTTTAGTGGCATAAACTCACTTCCTCTTTACCTCTACAAGTCTTCTCTATAGGTTTTCCAGATTACTTCTACAAATTGTCTCAAATCCTTTGTCTCAAATCCTTTTGGAGACAAAATGAGGAAGTATAAACCAACATTTATCGCACCTGGAACTAATACCATTTTATTCTGTATTTGATTATATGGTTTATTATTCCTTCTCTATCATGTGTAGAATTAATCTTCTAACTGCCGCATGATCATAAATTTCTTTTGGACAAGGATTATAATTTCTGTAGCTTCACAGTGCCTAGAAAAGTAGTTAGCACATAATATTAACTCAATAACTACTTTTTGGCTGGTAAGTTATTTGCACACCTAAAACTCAAAAAGAACACATCTTACCTTAATGAAAAGTACAGATCAGACTATAAGTGAAAGAAAACTATACAAAAAAAGTTTGAATTGTGATTCATATAAACCTTTAAACACTTAAAAGTTATCTTTTAAAAAAATGACTACCCTTGAACATTGGAAGTGAAATTGTCTTACACAAACCACTACATACAATCTTTATCTCTGACTAACAGGAACTAAAGCAAAGAGAACAATTTCACAACATTGTGGTGGGAAAATCATCCTGTAATACCCACTTTTCTTGCAATTTTCAGATGTTTATTAAACAACGTTTTGATGTGTACATACTCCCTGTAACGTCAGCCATGTGGTCCTTCAACTCCTCCAAGTTTGTGTTGTTGGCAGAGGGCCACATCTTCCAGCCAACCTCCCAAGGATCTGAAAAGTAACGAGTGGTACTCAAAAGTTGAAAAACGCTGTAACACAAGAAGTTATATTTTTCTTTCCTGGAAAATGGTGGGAATTAATCCATAAGATACACCCCGAGTCTTCTTCCTTCTTATCACTTCCTAGCCCTAAAATACCCGAAACTTGTACAAGCATAAGCTTCACATTTACCATAAGTTTTTCATAAACTTCAGGAAGAAAAATAAGAAACAAAATAGCAGGGCAGATGAGAGCACTGTACTCTGAAAACATGCACCTGCCCTCCAGCACACATCCTGCACCAATACTTCACAGTCCTCTGATTGTCAGCAAATTACCCAACTTTTCTTAAGCCCAAACTTTCTTCTCTTTAAAGAAGGGATAATAATCTACCCCACACAGTTGTTGTGAGAATAAAAACAAATGACATATGGAAAGCATTTAACACAAAAATCCATACATACACACACACACACACACACACACGCACGCACGTGTGTGAACACACACACATACACACATTCCACAGCACATTTAGGGTGTCTCTGCCTATGTCCAAAAACTCTAGGAAGAGGGAGGAAGTAATCTGTGGGACGGAGAAGGTGGAGGGCAAGAGAGGAAAGGAAGGAGAATGTCCAGATTGTTAACAAAAAGAAAAAGGAAACATGTTCTTACAATATTCTAATTTGCTTTAAGTGGTATCCAGTTGAGAAGATAATCATAAAGAGAGTAATAGAATTTAAATTTAAATTTAATGTGTGGAATTTAATGAAGGAAAGAGAGAATAAGGAGACTCGAAGGAAACAACTATAACTGAGGGGCCCAGTTTCCCACACTGCTCATTAGTGCCTTTCTCGGCCTCATTGTGAGGTGTTCAGACTAGGTGCCATAGGAACAAATGTCAAATCCTGGAGAAGGTTCGGATTGAGAAAGCTGGAAGAAAGGAACTGAAGAAGAGAGTAAACAGGAATTTGTAGAGCATGTGGGCTGTCTCGGCAGTAAAATGATTCAGTTGGGATGTCTGGGAAAACCCAGATGGCTGGACACACCAATAAAGTCTTGGTGTCACACAGTCCTAGCACATTGAGTAACATTTAGAACGGGACAGACTCAACTGTCCTTTGGTCTTTCTCCTTGTTCCATTTTCCCACCAATGCTGATGACCTTTGTGCTCACAGAGTATCTGTGCATCATCCGAGCTACATGAGTCCATTGAATGATGCACTTGTTCAGAAAGAGATACATATGACTATCCAAATGTTCGGGCCAACTCCAGAGGGTGCCAAGCAAGATCCACTTCAACAGATCATAATTTATACTGGCAGCTGGACAAACAAAAGCAGAGTGACGCATGAACCAGCTTAAGAAAATTGCCAATCCTCCACCAACTGCTTGTTATATTACTCTTAAGTGTTTCTAAATAGGTCAGTTAGAATAACATCATGTGGGCCATAGTAAGTCAGAAGAAAATAAATGTCACTTTTAGCAAGTTTAATTCTTCCTCTAAATGCCTTCTCTTTGGTTCTTTTAGTTAACCATCATCTAGTGAAGGGTAAAAAACAAAATTGCCATGGTTTTGTAGTGGTCAGCAGTTTCTATGATTCACATTTCAACGTGGCCCTGTGACAACAGTGGGTCTTTTCCAGGTGGTTTTTGGCATTACCTACATAGCTGGTCATACGATGTATTTTGCCTTGGAGACTGGAAGAATAATAACAATGACCCCATCTCTCAGAGAACCACAACTGCACTCTGGAAGAGGATCTGAGCCAAAAACTCTGAGATTGTGAGCTCTAGGATTGTAAGGAACTCCAGAGTCTTGGGTCATCCAGCTTCTCCTTCCTCAATATTCAAATGACAAGATAATCCCTGGAAGTGTCCCAAATCAGTTCTTCTGGCTGAGATTGGGTCTCACGTCAAAAATGATCTCTAATAAGATTTTAGCCAGATGGGGTTGTGTTGATGGTTATGCACATCTGGAAATGCAACCAGAGGGACTTTGTCAGCAATGATAACTATAAAGTTGTCTTCTTTTTGCTTGTATATGCTCTTCTACCTATAGTGCTTCCAGAGTCTAGTTTTGAAGTAATGAAAAAGCAAAACTAAAAAGGGGGAAAGGGGACTTGAAGGGGCATTTTTTTCTTTGGGTATATGAAGATGATGTATGACAGTCATGATCTTTTTTGAACATAGGGAAACAGAGATCCCTAACCATTCTTAAATACCACTAATTCAACTTTTACTAACAATTGTTAAGTGTCAATTTTTAGGGTGTAAAAATTTTTATTCTACATTTTACATTTTTGTATTAGAAACATGTATGAGTTTAGACAAAAAGAAAGTAAGAGATAAAATTACTCCAGGCAATAATGAAATTAGGAAGACAGTGATATCAAAACAATAATTGCTTAGCTGGTGCTGTTGTGTCTGTTTACTTGAAACTAAGAGTAAATGACAAATTATTATACTTTCAGAGCAAAAGTGAGGAAATTTGCTTTGCAGTCACCTTAAGCAATTATATGTAAGAGTGGAAATTATCTTAGGAATTATTCCATCTCTTTTCACTTGGGAAAACAGAGGCAAACAAACATCTATACCCAATTCAGTTAAGTCTCCCTCCATAATACAAAAAAAGCTAAATGCAATGCATGCTCAGTAATGTTAAAAAATGGGAAACAATCAATAACACAGATACTTGAAGGTTTGTTCCATTTTTATCTATAGATGGGGTATGAATGATAAGATGGCATCAAGTACGTGCTGGATGATAAAGGGACAGAAGAAAACTTGACACACAACCTCAAGTCATGCATGCCAAAGAAGTAGCAGCTTTAGACAAAACAGTGGGACCTGAGAAAATGACAGATCAAGGTGCTAAGAGGAAACTCGATTAATTTCAGTAACCAGGATTTGTCTAATGTCATAGATGCTGAAGTTTAGTCCAGGAATATTTTAGGAAGGAGGTTAATTCACATGCGGTTAAGGTTAAGGAATTAGAGAAGATTTAGGGATAGGTTAAAGGGGACATTCCTTACAGGGAAGATAACATGTTTATGACCCAGATGGATGGAATAAAAATGATGACTAGTGAGTAATAAATTGCTAATTGTTGTTCTAATTTAGAATCTGGAACGGGATGCAATCAGATGAAAAGAAATGATTGCTATAGTGTCAGTATACAGAAAGTATTAGGCAGATTATTGGGTTAGAATTGGAGGGGCACCTGACTGGCTCAGTTGGTTAAGTGTCTGACTCTTGATTTTGGCTCAGGTCATGATCTCTCTATTTGTGAGATCGAGCCCCACATTGATCTCTATGCTGACAGCACGGAGCCTGCTTGGGATTCTCTCTCTTTCTCTCTCTCTCTGCCCCTCCCTTGCTCATGTTCTCTCTCTCTCTCTCTCTCTCTCTCTCTCTCTCTCTCTCTCTCTCTCTCAAAAATAAATAAATAAACATTAAAAAAGGAAATGGGTATGAAGTTCACACATAAATTCTCAGCAGATCCATCCTATTTAATATAAAATCAGGTTAAAATTGCAATTCTGCGGAGTGTAGAAGACCACAACAGGAATCATCACAGGACAAAAGAAAAGGCATATAGAAGGAGGCAAAAATAGAAAAGCAGGTCACTCTTAAAGGATTTCCAAAAAATACTTTGAGTAAATAAATTAAGAATTAAATTGTTGAAAACTAGTGATAAAAGTGTATTTGATTCAAAAACTAAAAAAAAACTTGGCTTTTCCCTTCATCACTGTTATGTTCTGACCTCTTGGTAACTCATCTCAGTCATGGAGAAATTGCTACTTGATGTATTGCCTTTCTTTCCATTCAAGTTGCTGTTATTATCCTAAGGAAGCCTATCATTTCACAGAACAGTCATCCTGGTATTTTTATTTTGTAAAGTATCTTCACTAAATCTAGTATCTCTACTCTGTGACCTTAGCAGCTTTCACCTTCATTTCCTATTCTACAACCCCACCTTCCCAGAGTCACGTTTTGAGTCTTGTCATTAACAGGAACAAGATTTTTGCATGTCAAAAATCTTAATCTCTGACATCCCATTTTGTGACAATGGTTCATGTTGTAAAGACCTCAAAATCTGGGAAACAAAAGTGTTGCTATGAAAATAAAGCTAACAACCTTGGATTGAGCTGTGGATAGCACTGTGTCCAGCCTGAGAAATATGAAGTCCTACCTATTCAGTGACTTAAAATTATTATTATTTTCATTGTTACTATTATTTATTGGTAGAAAGCTAAAATTTTTTGGCGAATTCTGGAAAGCATTTTTTGACTGATTATCCACAGGAGAGCACCTAAATGGTGAGAATGTGAACTTAAAAAACTCCACCCTCAAAGGACCCCAAGAAGGATCAATATAAAGAGAACCACACTTAGTCATATTATCCAGTGATGAAAACCAAACACAAGAAGAAAAATCTTAAAAGCAGTCAGAAAGGGGAAAAAAAGACTTAAAGTGGAAAATGACAATATTAACAGACCAAAAGATAAGAAATGACATCTTTAAAGTGCTGGGAATAAAATTTATCAACCGAGAATTCTGTATCTAGTAAAATCATTCTTCAAATATGAAGGAGGAAGTAAAGACATTTTCAGATCAAAGAGTCTTAAGAAAACCAACACCAATAAACCTGCATTATGAGCGGTACTAAAGGAAGTTCTTCAAGATAAAAGGAAATAGTACCTGATGGAATCTCAGATCCACAAGAAGGGATTAAAAAGCAATGGATGTGTTCCTTATGGTTCTGGAGTTAAGATCTTGTGATAAACAATGGTTGAGAAGTTACAGCATTTTCAAGTCATTTTCCATGGAGTGCATGGAGGTAGTATGATTTGTGTTATGAGTATATATGTAATGAATAAATTTGATATGTGGATGTTCCACAAAGTAAATATGAATTTTTAAAATAGAGATTGAAAAATGGATGGGTTTTTCTTTCTTTTCTTTCTTTCTTTCTTTCTTTCTTTCTTTCTTTCTTTCTTTCGATGCTGTTATTTTTTAAAAATTTATTTTATTTTATTTTACTTTTTTAATTTACATCCAAGTTAGTTAGCATATAGTGCAACAATGGTTTCAGGAGTAGATTCCTTAAGGGCATTTCTTTCTATGTGGATTGGGACAAAGCTGACCAAAAGGATTCAGAAGCCCAAGAACACTGTTAAAGAGGATCTGACTGCTGCCTTCTTAACTTTAGTGTAGATGATATTCAAAGTTTCCAGGATTCAGGCAACCAAAGAAAATAATTCCTAAATCAAGTACATGTTAAAGACTGTAAGATATTTTATTTTGTGATTTGGGGTAACAAGATTAACCTAAGTGACTGTCAAGAATCTATAGGAAAAGCCCAGGTCTGGTGCAGGGACAACAGTAATTATCTTTACTTTGAAATGGATGCAAAAGATGTCAGAAATGTGACATGGACCTTTAAGGAAGCAATCTGAAGAGTTCTTGATACTTAGAATAAATAGGTCATACCCCTTACTTATCAACAGACTGTTAATCTCTACCCAATCCCAAACAGACTTCATTTTATTTTTTACTATTACAGGCTAAAATATATTCTAACCAACTCACACATACCCACCACATAATTACAAAGGAGGATTATATGTTCCATGTATGTTGGAATGTACTATGTACTAATGCAGAAATGTACCATGTGCTAATGTAGTTAAACTAATTTACATTGCTGCTTCATTACAGGGTAGGAACAGGAAAATCTGCTCACTGAATATTTAGTAGGTCATATTACTTCATATTTATAAATTTTAAAGGGTGTCTAATGGCAATAGTTCTTTAATTATCAAACTAGAGAGTTAACAATAGAGATAACCAAAATATTGCTTATTCTTAAAACAAAATATGAATATCCTAGAACAAACTTTAAAAACCCCAGCATATACTTTTAACAGAGAAAGGAAGACTATGTTTGAAATCTGTGTAGATAATTTAGTAGACAGGTCTTCGTTGGAGCACGAAGGCTCATCTGAGATTTTAGCAAGCTTATCAGCAGAAATGGTTTTCATGATGCAGTAAGTGCCCAAGCAATTCAAGCTCACATGCTAATTACCTCCTTCAATTTAAATGGAAAATCCTCAACCTAATTCCATAAGCCTAATCAGTAGTAGGATTTCATGATCATTTTTTTTGCATAGCTTATACTTTTGACACATCTTAAACTTTTAAAATATTTTTTATTTATTTTTGAGAGACAGAGAGTGAGCAGGGGAGGGGCAGAGAGACAGACAGACAGACAGACAGACAGATAGACAGAACCAGAAGCAGGCTCCAGGCTCTAAGCTGTCAGCACAGAGTCTGAAGTGGGACTTGAACTCACCAGCTATGAGATCATGACCTGAGCCAAAGTCAGACTTTAACCAACTGAGCCACCCAGGTGGCCCTTGATTCATCTTATAAAATTGTTCACTTAGAATTTTTTTAGGATATAAAATAGAAGATAAACATTTTTGATGTTTCCCAACAGTGAGGAATATGTGTATCTATACCACTCCATTTCTTCCGGACAACTTGGAGAGAAAGCAGAATGTATAAGGTGTGGCAGTTTTTTCCCACCTTTCTTCTTTCATTTACTAACTAAATCCCAGATGTGGATATTTAGTCTTGCTTTCCCTCCACTGGGAAATTACCTCATGCCTTCCCTGACTCATGAGCTATATACACAGATACTGTAGGTCATTTCCCGCTAAAGTATTATATTTTGGGAGCAGAATACTAAAAAGTTTAAAATAACACAAGTACCACAGTCCAAAAGTCTGAAATTATCTTTGGAAAAGTCCATGATATTTTATATTGAAAAAGTAGAGTGAGAATTTTTACCAGTTAATCAAGACTTTTATTAAATATTTATGTGTATTATTAAGTATGATACATAGACATTGTATTTAAGAGGAGCAAAGCTAACAAACATGAAATAATAATGCAGTAATACATAGAAATATGTAACCAAGTGCTAAGTGTATACACACACACACACACACACACACACGCACACATGCACACACTATTGGTTTTATTTCTCTGAAGAATCCTGACAAATACACATGGTTATCTGGGTAATTTGTCTTAATTTCCCCACCATACTAAACAAAATTGATGAAACCACATATTCTTAATCTTGTTGTCTTTGATACTGCCTAGCATAGTAATTATAGCAAATGATTCAGTCAGTTTTGGAAAAAGAGTAAACCAATGAAGACCCAAAGTTGAGTGGCCCTAAGGAATGGACATATATGAAAATAAAGAGAATATGAAAGAAACATATACTGTAAAAGTCAGTGCAGCATAGAAAGTTCTGTGTATTTACTATTGAAAAATTAGAGGAAATAGGAAATTAGTGAAAGGAAGGAGGGCAGAGAATAATAACGTTGAACTGTATTTGGAGGTTGATTAATTGGCTTCCTTACAATTATTATTCTTCTAGTACAAAGCAGTGATATTGAATTTTTGAGACTAAGAAGGAACAGCAGGAGGAAACGTGTGAAGAGGAAAATGCAAATAGTTGAATAGATATCATGTTAGTACGATTTTCCCATTTGCTTCTTATGTAGGCCTGGTCTTTTAAAATGGCTCTTTCTTCTTTTCTGTTTCAGTAAATAAGACTGCCTCAATGCTATCTCGTGTTAGCAATGTGGAAAATCATGATTCTCACTTTATGATCTCATATAATTATCTTATTAGTAGTACTGGTCCATTTTCTCTGTCAACAACATAGATATAAGAAACAAAAATTACTTAAAGCTTCTAGAATTCTGGAAAAGGTAATGGAAAGGTTTAAAACAATAGAGGTAATTAGTCCTCTATCCAAAGCCCACGGATTTAGATAAAGATCAAACCAATGTTGACTATCTTTAGTTGTACAAATCAAACATGAATAATATTAATTTTGGAATAAAAATAATTTGGGATATGTTTATTTTTATGAAATTTAATATCCCAGATGACTCAAAGAATCATAGTACTTAAAAAATGAGATTACCTATTACTACTATCAGTCTTACTGGATATTTCCACTGTGTCAATTCAGCATCAGACTAAGTTTGGTCTACCATATATTGAGCATCCAATAATGCTAAGCTTATACAAGAAACGTTCTGAAAATCAAATTTAAAGCAAGAAATATTATCCTAAATATAAATGCCAATATACTAAGGTTTCAAAAGGTGAATTAGCTTGTCAACAATTAAATAAGCTAATAAATTTGGGATTCCAGCCAAATTCCTTTGACTCCAAGGCCAGTGCTTTTTCTGATTCCCCTCTGCTGGATTGTGTATAAATTCAAAACTTTTTTAGATGGCTAGGTCTTTTTTGAGGCCAAACAGAGAGACTGTTTTGATATGTTTTAGATAAGTATGAGAAACTTGCCTGCAAATGTATTCCAAACCATCTTTAGAACTCTGGCCACCACTTATTCTAACTCTCTGCTATTGGGAAGCTGCATCTCCCAACTGGGTTTTGTTTGTTTGTTTGTTTGTTTGTGATCACAGAGACAATGGCAGGATCACAGTATGTTGGTTGCCTCAGAAAACTGGTCCTATTGGTCAAAGGACAATTACTTATTTGATAAATAATTATTGCCAGCTTCCAAAAAATATAAATAAATGATGAGGCACTAGGAACATTTGCAATTAATTTAGATCCAAAAATTTCTGTGTAAGAATAATTCTTCAGGGGTTTAGAAATAAAATATTAAGGCCAAACATTTACAATTTGCAAGGAATAATTGCACCAACTTTACAACATGGTCTAAATGAAACATAAGGTCTTTTAAAGAATTAATGGTCATTATATTCAACATTATCTGTAAGAGTAGTGAGATGAGTCTCTAAAAAGCAAACATCATGACCAGGCCACAAAACTTAGCTCAGAAATTCACTAACAAAACAGCAAAATAATCACGCTTATCATAGTTGTTTAGATATGTCAAGTTAATCAATTCATGAGTTCTTTTCTGTGGATTTTGTTAAGAAAATCAAATTGAATTTAAAAAATGTAATTCAGAGACTATAGGAATAAGTGACTATAGGAAAACAAGTGATTGATCAATAAATATTTCCTTACTTTTAAAACCATTTTCACAGAATAACCAGATGATACAACTCGTAGAACAAAACAAAAACCATAATGAAATACAGGAGAGAAGACTAATTCTACGCTTGCTTAAACTGATGTTGTACTAATCTAGACCCATATGTGATATCATCATTACATTACATGAGTATTAAGATGTGTCCTGTGTCTGTCTCTTCCAACTCATTCCCCTGAGTCTCTTCCCCACTTTTTCCCTTTAGTTGACTTGCTTCTTTCCACTTCTGACACAGCATTCTGAAAACACTTGGGGGAAGGGCATACTTCTTCCTATTCCAAAGTCAACTCAGCAACATTAGGAATTCTCTGAGAAATATTTTCCTTAAATACATATGACTCAGGAAACAGTTTATAATGAACATCATTTTTTCCTGAAGGGAGTATCATCTATTTTCTTATTTTGAGGGTAAAGAAATATATGCAATCTATTTAATTCTGAAATATTTACATAATAGAAGTGAGATGTAGCATAGCTAATCTGAACAGTGAATAGTACAAAAATAATTTACAGTAAGTTAATAATACAGTGAGAAAGGTTCATTTTCTCATTTTTATTTCTTATGCAATTAATTACAGTTAATATTTCTTCCTGAACAGGGTAAGCCCAAATAAAGAGATCAGATTATCTCATAGAAAAATGTATTCAGTAAGTAGCTTCATGTATCTGAGTTGAATGTGAAAATTCAATGAAATGGTGGTTGCAGAGCTTTCAAAGAGCAAGTCCTGAAATTAGGAAAGGAATTCAGAGAGGAAAAAACAAAGAAAAGTGATAGAAAACAGCATAAAGCATAGAAAACAGATTCTAGAATTCCAGGAGAGTACATGAAAACTCAAGGAATCAGAAAAAAATAAGGAATCAAGAAAAGCGAGGAATTGTTTAATATTTTCAAAATCTAGCTTGCTCAACTTCTTCTGAGAATTACTGAAAATGCACAAAGGATTCATGAAGGGAGATAAATGATGCATTCTTTTAGCTCAGTTACTTATCCTAAGTGGATTAGCAATGTACACGGGAAACTTTGTAGATTTTAAAGAGTCACAACCAGAGTTTATCAACCCACAGACATCTGATGACAAGATGGGAAAGTTCTCTTGGATCCTAAATTAGTGTCTTTGTAAGCTTTTCAATGCTCCTCAGAACCAGGAAATTACACTAGTTTTCTTTTGGTTGCTGAAATTTGGCTTTTAGTCAGAGTTAAGGGCAATGTTAGGTGTAAATCATAAGAGTACTTGTTCCAAATAAAATATTATTTTTGAACTGGGTCTTAGACTAGACCCTCATATATATCAGCTGTTCCCAGGCAGAGTAGCAAAAAACATCTGTTCAAAAAACATTGTTTATTTTATTCTATCTCCTAATATTGTGCTTAAAAATGATTATAACAATACTGGGGGAAAGACCTGGCTTTTCTGTTTGCATTCATAGCAAAGAATATTTTATTTAAATAATAAAGAAGAGGAATATAGGATCAAAAGCAGTTCTCCAACTTTTTAGTTTCTAGAAGTTGTGGACTTTTAGTTTTGGGTGATGGGAGTCTGTTACACATGTTTCCTTATCTTTGATCTTCCTAAGACTGTGCCCTCTTCCCTCCCTTCTCTTCATTGCTAGCCCCTGACATGTTTCCCTTACTTTTGCCTAGCCAGTTTCCCTCAGTAGGCTCTATTTTTCAGTTCTGTCTATGGACCTAGACACATTCCAGAGTGGGGCATTACATACATAAGAATTTACATTCCAAATCTAATGGGTCTTGAAATTAGATCTTGCTGCCCACAATGGTGAAATCTAGTTGCCAACTCTGTCTCTGAATCTTGGGATTCTGGATGACTTCTTTCCACTCCACTTGTGACACAGGGCACAGTTCCTGTTTTGTGCTCTTAACAAGCTCATTCTCCTTAGGAAGTGAAGACACCTTGGGCCCTGGTGGTTATTGGGTTTGCTAGCTTCCTACCCCAGTAGACTGGATTGATTTTATGTCAATTTCAGCTCCTTGATCCATAGTAGATTAAGAATACAGTAAAATCTTGGATTGTGAGTAATTTTTCTGAGTTCTGAAAGATGAGCAAACATTTATAATAAATTTCAACTTGATAAATGAGTGATATCTTGCAATATGAATAGTATGTGACATCGAATGTCACATGATCACAACTAAGACGATGGTTCTTCTCTCTCTCTCTCTCTCTTGCTGTGAGATTGTGGGTGATCATCTCCCATGCTCAGATGCTCGGTCTCAGGCAGCGGTGTTTGGCAGAAATCAGTGATTTCTCAGAATGTTGGAAGGTGCCCATAACTGGCACTAGTGTATTTTTTGTCACTTCAAAGCACCTATGGACCGTCCTTTGCTTTTCCATACAAGAGTAAGATTTAGGAATGCTTTGCTTCGTTCTAGGTCCCTTCATAGGTTCCTTGTTAAAGTTGCACGAAAAAAGGATTCCATTGGGCCAATAGATAGCAGTGATTCCATCCATTAGTGATAGTGCAAGTCATCCTACACAATACCCCTCCTCTCTCTTATCTCCCTCACACCAGCCACGAAGGTTTTCAAAGGTAAGCGCAGGTTAATTTGTTTATTTTTCCTTATATTTTGTATTTTCTTTACTATTTTGTATTATATTACAGTATGGTAATCATTTTTATATGAATATTTTTGGGTTGTGGAACAAATCATCTGAGTTTCTGTTATGGTGAAATTTGCTTTGATATACAAGTGCTTTGGGTTACAAGCTTGTTTCTGGAATGAATTATGCTCGCAAACCAAAGTTTTCCTATACATTCTAAAATCTTCCACCAGAATTAGCCAGTTTTTTCTTTATATTTTAGGTTTGTAAATATTACACACCACAAAGGAAAATTTACATTGTTAAGGAATTTCAGAGAAAGAAAGGACTGATCTGGTTCTCAAGGATCAGGAAATTCTTTGTGATGCTAATGTCTCAGCTGGCTGGACCTTGAAAGATGAGCAAGTTTTTAGACATATGGAGTTGAGGGCAAAGAAAATATGGGAAAAGGGAATAGTTTAAATTAATTCAAGCATGGATAATATACAGGTAAGTGTAAACATACCTGATATACTTAGTGGAAATGTAAGCTCTTTATATAAAAATATGGGAAATGCATTTCGAAAGGTAAAGAAAGCTAGATTATGCCATGCTAAGACAGTAAAGTTTTCTGAACAGGAAAAAGAAAGGAGAAAGCTACAGAACCAATATTTATTGAGGGCATATTATATACTTGGAATTTCTGTGTTCTTTTATTTAATTTTTGTTCCTCTGAAGACAGTCCATTCACCAAATATTTGTTTGGCTTTCTTTCTCAATGAGAAGTAATAGTGAAGGCAGTGGGGATATAATAAATTAACGGAGTAAATCAGCTCATATACAGCCAGAGATGTCAATCTCACAAAGGGTAAGCAACATACCTAAGATAGTACCCTCCTGGTAAGAATCAATGCCAGGCTCAAAAACTATATCCATCTGACTCTTACACTGATTTATTGTTTGTTGTTTTCTACTCTATCACGCTACTTCAAATCATGCTCAGAATCGAACTTCATGACGATTCATCTCACAGAACAGTGTTCATTTTCCATTTCCTGTACTCCCTCCTTATTTCAGGCTCTTATTCTTGTTTCCTGTAACTGTGGACATCTCAGCTGTTTCTCTGAGTGCCCAGTGTAAGCATGACTTCCTTCTGAACATTTCCTGATCCCCCATCACCCGCAACAGAGCAGCCACACATGAACTGTTACATCACAGACGAGCCACACCACTAACATGGTCCAATATTTCATAACCAGTTTCATGCTTAGTAGCACAAATATTTAATTCTCCTACTTGATCATAAGTCCCTGGAATCTGAGGCTTTATGAACTGATGGAAATGTTTTGGGTTATGGAAACAATAAGTGGAATGGGCCCTCCCTTGTTTCAAATGAGGCTGTATCTAATAGAAAAGTCACATGTGTACTCAGAGACACTATAATATCTCTATAGAGTAGAAACAAAGAAGTGGCCTCTTTATATGTATAATAATACCTCACATATAAATAGGCAAATAGTAACTATTTTTTGGACAAAATTTAAAATGTTCATGTACTTATTCATGACAATATAATTTCTGATATGTTGCTTCAGAAGTATTCATTTTAAAAATATGAAATGTGACATATTTCATTTTAAAAATGTGAAAAGAGACATTACCTTACACTTTTCCTGTTGGAAAGCAGGAATGTTCTTCCTACTGTACTCAGCTGTGCTTACACCTTCCTTCTTCAGAGGTCTAGATTTGAGATTACCATAAAGTTGGCCCTCATTCTGTTTGCTTTTTCCATGCCACTAGCAACAACATTTTCCTGGTATTTCTATTGAAATACTTTTGGCTCATAGTGTTTGGCTCTCTGGCCACAGGGTGCATGCATGGGAAGGGGTAGAGGTGGGGGGAAGAAAGGGGGCAGCTCTACAGGCTGGCAACAGAATCCTGGAGGAGAATGTATTTAAACAAACCACACATGGTATTTTCCCAAGCCCCCAAGTGTCTGGATCTCATCTCAACTGAGAATAGGGAAATAAAGACAAATGTCAAGACTGCTTGCCTTTAGAAAACAGAGTGCCTTGGTGGTCTCGGTGTAAAGAGTTCGTTTCTAATGCTTTAGAAAGCATTATCGTAAGTAAATACATTCAAGGACCCTCCTTGAATACATTTAGTGACTGTCCATTTATTTTCATGTAGGACCCCTGAGTTTCACTGAATGGTTTCCAAGATATGGGTTTCTCTAAAAATTTGGCAGAGAAAGGGAAAAAGGGTACAGCCAGAAAGACCTTTGTCATCAAGCTCCACTTTGTTTATACTAAACAATGAAGACCAAAGCAAATGAAACATAGATATCTTTTTTGTCACTATTCAAAAATTTCTGCCATGGATAGAGACTCATGCACATGCTCCTTGACTACTTTTCTCAGCTTTTAGAAATTGGTCTTCCTCTTGAGGAATGTTTTTCCATTGGCCTTGATTTGTCCTCTGATTTGACAGCTATTCTAAGCCAACAGTCTCAAATAGTTTGAATATTATTTGGTGACAAGTTGTTCCAATTTTGAGAACTTGAAGGAATCAAAAGCCAAAGATATAAAAGATTGTGTGGTAAGTTAGCATCAGAGCTACAGTGTTCACCTGTCTTTAGAACATTATGTTCATAAAACTATATGTATATATATACAAGGTAGTGTAGTTTGCATCATGAGATGATCCGGTATTGAGAGACTTAGCTCCATTACTTACTAATTGTTGACCTTGGGCAAACTATTTAAGCTTCTTAGCCTTACCTTCCTTATCTGTAAAATTTGGGTAATGGTGCTCACCGAAATTATTATTAGGATAAAATTTAATGTGTAAACCACCTAGCAGGAAACTAAGTTCAAAGCAGGAGCTCAATATTATTATTGATGTTGTTTTTGTTAACTGTCCCAGATTTATCTAAAGAGATAACTGTAAGGGTTATCCTGGTTAAAATAACCCAAAAAGATACAAAAACTTTCCTGGTAGTTTCCACATGAGCATTTTTATTTCTTTCCCTCCCCCTGTCATGACTTCAATATGCTCACCACTAGTATGATTCCAAAGCAAAAGGTGGTTGATCAGCTGGATACCAGAAGAACAGCATTATTTCATTGGTTAAGTGCTGTTTTTTTCTTAACGTTGTTCCTTGTTTCTCCCTATATCACAGTCTTTAGTTTTACACACCATTCATACCATGAAAGAGGAAAAAAAAGTTTATTTAGTTAACCTATTAATAAGCAAGTCACTTGCATTTTAAAACCATCAATTCTATTGCTTTGTGAAATTGTCTTTTGTTTCTCTCCCACTGGACCAATTGATTAGATTGTAATAATACAATTTGTGTTGCTCAATTATAGTGAATCTCTCTGCTATTTTCTGTCAAAACAAAAACTGTATTCTTTTATTTAACAAGCATGAAGAACTATTTTCTTCACTAGTTTGTCATGGAATCATGATTTAAGTGTCCACAATAGTGATTTGATTTTAAGTAATTAGTGTGATGGTAACATCACCAAGATGGGATTTGGATAAAGGTTATGAGCTGGCCACTAACCTCTAGTAGCAGTGCAAATGTCATTTAGGAATTATCTTTTTCAACAGGAATTTGATCTGGTCTGTTTCAGTTTTAGAACACACTGCATCATCCAGGAAGTGTGAAAGCTCCTTGTCATTTTAGTAACAAAGGGTTAAAGGTTTTGTTCAGCTTTCCACATTTGAAAGGACTATGTTGGCACAGGTTTGTTTGTTTT